>NC_134266.1:234838118-235179785 GCF_031893055.1 Leptodactylus fuscus | reverse complement strand
CTTGGTCAACAAGACGTAAGACATTAGCAGTCAAGGACAGTCATCTTAGAGATTCTGAAAGGAACCATTGCCATTCACCGGCAAACAGAAGGGGTGAAAAGTAGTTCACATGCTGCAGATTTGTGGCTGAAACAGACAATCCGTTCCATACATGTGAATGGAGTCGGTTGATGGATTTCTGTAAACCCCGGTCACATGAATGTGAGTTTCTGCTATAAATCTGCATGGTGTGAACATACCCTAAATTAACTGACAAAACCAGTCACTAAGCTTCTCTGCTCTTAACCTGTCGCTTATGAGTTTTGTATATTTACTTTATATTTGGGTTGTCAGATATCAGGACTCCTAGATCCTTCTTTTCTGAAATCATGGCTAAGGCTTAAGACCCCGCACAATCAAAAAGGGTAGCGGGAAAAAACGTGGCAGAAGAGCATTTTAGTTATTTATTATTATTAATATTATTATTATTAATAATAATAATTATTATTATTGTTTATTTATATAATACTTTTAATTCCATGGTGCTTTACATTTGGGGGTTACATACAATACACAAAATATACAGGTAGATATAATACTAACAGTGATCGACTGGCACAGTGGGGTAGAGGGCCCTGCCCGCGAGGGCTTACAATCTATGGGGGAAGGGGGTAGAGACAGAAGGAGAGGGGGAGACTGTCAGATAGTGGTGTGGTGATAGTATTATTGGAGGTTGTAGGCCTTCCTGAATAGGTGAGTCTTCAGGGCCTTCTTGAACTGGGGGTCAGTCTTAAGTGTCTTGGTAAGGAGTTCCAGAGTATGGGGGATGCATGGGAGAAATCTTGGAGGCAGTTGTGTGAAAAGCGGATGAGAGCAGAGCGGAGCAGGAGGTCATTGGAGGATCTGAGGTTACGTGTGGGCAGGTAGCGGGAGATTGGTTAAGAGATATATGGAGGGGACAGTTTTTCCCGAAGTGATTTTCATAGAAAGAGTTTTTCTCTGCAGACTTTCTGCATCAATTATATCTAAAACACCAGCGTTTCCATAGGTATAACTGACAGGCAATGGTTTTTGAGGTTGCAGCGTGTCCACTGTGGATATTTTTCTGCAATGTGTGGATGGGATTAGCCAAAATCCCATCCAATTTGCAGGTATTGCAAAATCACACAGTTTAGGCTATGTGGGCCCCAGCCTAACACACAATTCCCAATACAATACATATTAGTAAGTTCCTTTTCTCCAAGAGCATCATCTTATACTTGTAAATATGGAACTGCATTGTATGAACCATTCATCTGACAAAGGAAGATATTCTTCTACGTTACAAACCCCTCCAGGAGGATCAATCCTAATACACAATTTTGTGTTATTGGCAAATAGAAAAACCTTATCTAGTAAGTCTTCTTCTAAAAATATTAAAGAGACTAGGACCCAGGACAGACCCATTAGTGACCCATCTGTCCTAAAGTATGATGGTGACCATTTAGCTAAGTATTAAATATGGCATTATTAGAAACTGATGGTCAAAATCTTACATGTCTGTGCGGGTGAACCGACAATGAAATCGGTACAGATGGGAACACAAAGAATTATGGGAATCTTGCCTATTAAGCGGAGAATTACTATAGAATTGCTCTTCCTTGGTTTACTGTCTGTTATGATCATAACATATATCTTTTAGGCTACATTCACATTTGCATTGAGGTCTGTCTAAAATTGTAGTCAAAAATTCCTGTAAGTACAATTTTTTTACCTGGTGACGTGACTTCGAAAACAAGTCAATGGAGTCTCCTAGGCCCAATTCACATCGGCGTTCAGTATTCCGCTTGGGGACCCCCTGACTGTAATACCGAACGCATTAGAAAGTGGTGAGCAATGAAACCACACAGACCCCGTAGACTATAATGGGGTCCGTGTGTTATCCGTGCAGTGTCCGCATGAATCATGCTGAGAGAAAAGTACTTCAAGCAGATGTGAACCGGACCTTAGACTCCATTGCTATGTGTCATTAGAAAGATCCATCTTTATTGTTAATCCATTCTTCGGTTCCTATGATATAACAGAAGAACGGATTAAAGCACACAGATGTGAACGCGCCCTTAGACGAGTATTTTACCATTATTTCGGGATTTTGTATTGGGCTTGTGCAAACGCTGAGTGTCAGACGTGATCCGTTAGAGCCCTCAGATAATAGTATGTAAGGCATCTGGAATATATGCTGTAAAAAGTCCTCTCTGACTTGACTTGGACCATGAAATGTCTTAAGTAGAACCCAGCTTCCACTCCGCACCAGATGTTTACAGTTTTCCAGCTTTTATGTGATATCCCCAGCTTTTTTTACTTACTCTCTGTGTTTAATAGCCTCCTGAAAGTTGAAGTCACACATGCCTTCCATTGCCTTTGAAGCAGTTTGATGTAGACATATAAGGGGAGGTCGAGGCTACCCTCGGGCAGGAGATACAGGGAGCAGCGATAGGGCCGACAACTCTTTTATGTACAAAGGTAACCTAAAGTACACATATTACTAAAGGTGTTGCCCTTGTACTGAATAAGGCAGAAAAGGAATATAAGAGTGAATTTCAATAAGCTGTATACTTGGACATTTTTATTTGTAATGGACTCTCATATTTCCCATAATGATGAGCTTATTTTATGGCTGTAAAACTATAAATGTACATTTAGGATATCCTACACAATGTGTCACTACGTCTTCTGTTATGTCACAAGATGTTATCAGCTGACAACCAAGACTTCCATCCGTTACTTCCACCATTTGCATCCTTCTGCATTTCCAAGTTGCTTTAACTTTAACTCTTGTCTATTTTTCAAGAAAATCTTAAAGCCAAAGCAATTGAAGTCCTGCCCTTTTTTCTAGCAGTCAGTGACAGTCTTGATCCACGTACCCCTGACTTTAAGAGCTTAATATGTCTCAGTGATATGCCAAGGTGTATTACTCAATGATCATTGCACTAACCGTAAAGGGGTTCCTCACGAAAAACAGCACCCCTAATCATGACAAGAACATGGTCCTATGTCCACCTGTGTGGATGGAGCAGTGGGTGTCATGTCACTGCATTTAACTCTATGGTCCTCCAGTAAATAGACAGATACACACTTATATTGATGATATAGCTCTGAACAGAACAACCATCAGCAACCCCTCTAAACTACTATTGGATCTACAGAATCATCATCATGTCACTGGTCAGATGTGTTGGTAATGCTTTATTATACTAGGATCCATAATATGCTAATATATATACAGTATATATATATATACTGTATATATGTGCTAAAAAAGGTAATCTATCTATCTATCTATCTATCTATCTATCTATCTATCTATCTTTATACTAATTGAATATATAACTATGTACTATGCATAGAATATTGAAGCCCTGGGCTAGTCCTTTTTCATGGTTGAAGCTGGGCAAAGAGTATCAGGCTGTGTAGATCCTAATGCTGCTATATAGTGATTCTGTACAACATTATATTACAGAAAAATCCAAAAGGAAAAAAAACCTGTGTATAACTTTTGATAAAATTGGAAGTGAACACACAAAATAACACTTTTGGAAGTGCTATCAACTTCTAGAGATGTGGAACAAGTGTTTTTTTCAAGACAGAAAGTATATAAACCCGGCATCTATATGAAAGAAAGGTTCAGGGAAAACAAAGAGACAGATATAGAAACAGGCGGCACCGCTTTTCCTGTTTTTCTTCTCAGTATGAAATTGGAGGCATAAAGGGGTACAATAGGGTCCCAATTTAGCCATATTATAGTGGCGTACATGAGATTGTATAGCACCATAATACAGCAGGGTGGGAGTGCTCAGTATGCCTAAGGGTGGGAGTGCTCAGTATACCAAAGGGTGGGAGTGCTCAGTATACCTAATGGTGGGAGTGCTCGGTATACCAAAGGACTACCAAGTTGAACACCTGTGTGCAGATATAAGACACAGTATATGAGAGATATTATATATATAACACTATGTGTCAGGACTACATCAACAGAATACAGGCTGCTGTAGACCCCAGAGTATAATAATCGGAGACCCGGGGGAGTAAAAACATTAAAAAAAACAGAAACAGTTGCTTACCTGTCCCCCGACTCCTAGGCTGTCGGCCGCCACTCTTGTCCTGCTTTAATGACGTCGGACGTCACATGACCTGGGAAGCAGGCCCGGGTCATGTGACGTCAGAGACGTCAGACACGAATGACGGAGGCCTGGAAGGATCGTGGAGAGGTAAGTAACAGTATTTTTTAGGTTCCCTTACCTCTCCCGATCCACCGATCATTATACTTGGGGGTCTGCAAAGACCCCCGAGTATAATGATAGTGTTTGTGGGGCCCGTGGTGTCACTTACCGATCCCGGCCCAGCCAGGATCGGCAAGTGAATGGGGCCCGTAACGGCCTATTTAAAAAATAAAATAAAAAACACAGCGGTAGCGGCTGTCACCGGGCCCCCTAATGGCCCGGGCCCTGTGGCAGCCGCCTCCGCTGCCTCTACGGTAGTTACGCCACTGGCAGAGATAGAAAGCTGTTCTACTCCCATTTCTTTGTACTGTAGAACCTATATACATATTAGGGATCATTTCAAGATGTCTTCTCTTAAAAACAGGAGCTGACAACCAGATGTAGCAGTCTGTGTACTTCAAGGACTCTTCTAGGAGTAACCTGTCATCTTCTCTTTCACAACTACGAAGTTATGTAATACTGATGATGAAATACATGAAAGATCACTCCCATATACTCCCCCTTATTAATGTAACACTCTGGGATAACATACCATACTGTAACGTATAGAAGGTATATGAATGCAAGGTAGTAGAAGGCTTCCAAAAAATGGCCTTAGTTAGGCAAGTTTGCCAAGTCCTTGCCAAGGTTATCCTGTATAACGGTATGCTGTTCTGAGCTTTGTATGTCTTATTGACCACTGTGATGTATAATAGGCTGTCTATTGCTGAATTACTGCACTGTATGATGTCACATTGTCGCTTCAATTGTTTTTGATGTCTGTTTGTCATTTTGCCTATTTTGGCCTGAACTTTCTGGAAAACGTCTATTGGTTGTGTCATGTTGAGTCTGTTGACTGTTACCAAAGGCAAGTGTGGTGAGCCTAGTGTGTGCCTAAGTGCTACCTATAGAACCTGACTGCAAACCCCTGTGAGAAATGGGAAGTTGCCTGTGAGTTATCCCAGAACTGCTACTCACGTGCTAAAATGTTGCTGAACATTCGGAATTTCTGCTGTCTAGATTTTTTTGTGGTTTAGTGAACTGAGCATCTCTGCCCTACTAAAGTGCTGGTGACAATGATCCTGTGAAGAGACCAGGCTTTATTTAGCTGCAACTTTGCAATCATACAAGTAATGGGGATCCAGATGCCCTGGCTTTGGGTAGGATGGTTTAGGGCCAGGGACACAGGAGAGTGTTGGTGTAATATTGGGGGTGCAACGAGCTGTTCCAGGCTCCTACCATGCACATAAGACTCCATTCACACTGTGTTTTGCAGTGCCTATCCAAGGTTTTTATCAGAAGAACTATTCCAAAGGAAGCCTTAATGTATACATTTAGCTACTGAATGCCATCTATCTCACTAAGGCCCCCAAAAACGTATGCCATTCAATATAAATTGTTTTTTTTTTGTTTTTTTTGGGGGGGGATGTCCCAGTAGCAGAGAAGTCAACTGTGCTATTGGGTACAGTAAACTACAAATGGTAGCATTGACTTCTGTGGCCTGATAGAGGCCAACACTCTTTGGTCTCCAATTACAGTGGATCCCATGGGTCCACTTAGCTAATGTATCAGGAGCTTTCCCAGCACATCCTACAACCATGCATGGCAGTACTTGACTATTAAGTTATGGCTAAAGGGAACTATATCATTCAGTGAAACTTGGAGGACCCAATGGGGGAAACATATTATAGCCTTTATGCTAGAAATATTTGCCAATGTTGGGACAAAAATGGCAACTTATTGACTTTTTGCTCCCTAAATGCCCATTTCCTAGAGGGCGGCATACAGAGTGCACTGTTCTCCTATCCTGGAGAATAGATTTGCATATTTTTTACCCTAGCGGAGCAGGTATGACTTGTAAGTCTCCGTCCTGCCTATGTAGGCACACACTCTCCCTGATGTGTACGATTATCCTCTGACCCTGGTCTATAGTCTGCCAAATCAGTATCCCTACGCTATGCTGAGGAGGCCCAATAGGCCGAAACAGCGCTGTCCATAGCTGGGAATCTGTTCCTTTTGGAATAGAAATACTAATTTGGCAATTAAATCCACATCATGATAGTAGACTTTTTAACTGAATCATGCATGATGTTAAGGAGGCTGTCCCTAGAGGGCGGCGTACAGAGTGCACTGTTCTCCTAATTACATCCTGGAGAATACATTTGCATATTTTTTACCCCTTTCCTAATAGGTACAGTAACTGTATCAGGACAGGACTTAGCAGGAGACTGAGAGATATACTATACTTTATGCCAGAAACTGACATAAACCATAATGTTTTTCCGCGATGTACAGTTCAATAGTTGCCTCTCCATTGATTCCGATGTAATTTAATTTTTTCTCTAGCCCCGCTGTTCCTCAGCAATCAGTGTTGTTAGTTTCAGCACTCAATATGATAATTAGACTCTCTACTGTCAGGTGGGTGGTCCTGGACAGGAGCAGAAAGCGAATGACCGCCCACACCTACTGACAGATACAAACTAATGGAACCACTAGAGGTGAAGAGAGGTCCTCTTTAAAAGATCATGTGACAGGAGGGTGATTCTTGTTGCCCTATGTGATAGCAGGATATAATTGTGAAAGAGAAACATAGCTCTGTGATATATAGGATTATAGGATATGGATCAAGATTTCGGAGTAAACTCTGACTTGGAGAAACAGTGAGAGTTTTGATTACCCCGCCCACACACAATGATACAATCTGTCAATCATCCAATGTGTAATTAGGACTCTCGCTGTCTCTTCTTGGAGTCCGGTCAGGATTTACACTGCTTTTAATTGAGAAATCCTGCTCCAAATCATATAAACCTATATGTCAAAGAGCTCAGCTTTTCTCCCACTACCATATCCTATTGTCATAACCTGCTCTCAGGTGGGACAGTAAAAATATCCTCACTTTAAAGCTACAACTCTATTGCAATTTTTACTCATGTGACACAGAATTCTTTAGATCGGCACATGCTGTTCCCTAACTTTACTCCATAGAGAAAAGTGGTTGGCGTAAGTTATGATTTTACAATCTACAAGTCATCACAAAGACCTAGTATGAAAAGATGAACAATTTTCCTTATATTCTACCCCAACAAGGTCCAATAAAGTATTTTTTAGTCCCAAAAATGGTTCATACCAACTAACTTCAGATGTGTAAGAACATACTAATGGGATCCCCCTGTCGCTGTGGCACCTTGCCACTTCCTTTAAGTCAAGGTGTTGAAGACTTTCATCAGGTTTGCTGAGAATCCTGGCCGGCATTTCTAACACTCTACAAAACTACATCTATACGTAGGCTTGAGCTTATGCCAAAGGAATTTTATAGCACTATAATTTAAGAGTATAATATTTTTCACTTTACAAAGAAAATATGTCTAAGGCAAAAATCCCATTTGATGAATTGGCATATTCCTGTATAGCATGCTGTGAACCATCCAACATTCACTGGAGTCTATGGATATCAATCACAAACAAATAGCGCCATTATCTGTTCCTACAAGATGTTTTTAGGGTTAACCGAATTATTAATATACTGATACTAACAGGGCCGACTTCTGATTTATGGACGCTTGCGCTAGAATTCATCTTGTCCCCTGGGGTGAAGCTCTTCAAAGGACAACCAAGTATGCGCTCTATGTTTCTCAGATCGTTACTGTTTTTTAAATTCATTTTCTGAAGTGGTTTTGCCAGAAATATCTGAAGTTTTGCCCAAAATAATTTAGCGTGCATACAGATATGCCAAGTGCACACATGGGAACTCCAGTAAAATGTGAAGAACGTTGCTTCAGACCTCTTCGAGACCTAATCTGTTTCCTGAGTTTTGGGTATGGATATGGAATAGGTCAAAAATGACTCACCTCAAGTATAGTCTACATGTATGAGTAAAGTGCTTAGTAGTACGAAGATTCAGTAATACTTGTTTTACCAAATCATCCCACGTCTTCCCAGAAACCGCGCAGGAGAAAGATTTCCTACCACAGTAACGGTACAGTACAAGCTATTGTGACATGTATTTCTCACCTGGTATTTTATAACATCAGCATATTCCACAGGGCTGTACAGGAAATGGATTTACACAGCTCCATTCACTTCTATGGGAATGATACTGATAACTCAATGTACTGTTAATCTAATAGAAGTGAATGGAGCATCTACAACCCCGTTCTCCATGGGTAGGGGGTTTCAGAGATGGGGATAAACGTTGCTTTACATTATATATATATATATATATATATATATATATATATATATATATATATATATATACATAAATCTGGTTTTATTTAAGAAATTTAGTAAGGAAACGGTTTTTAACATTTCGAACTGGCATAATTGAGAAGAATCATGCAGGGCATTAAATAGTTAACTGCATCCGCCTCCATGTTTGTGTATAAAATTAGAGACACACAGACGCAGGGGTATACCTAGACTCAAAGGCCCTGGTGCAAAAGCTTGGGCCTCCACTCTTCTATTCTCCTCACAACCATCAGTTTCCAAAAGTTTCAGTTCAACCCCTACCTGTAACTTTGAGAGTTTGTCACCTGCAAATTATTATACTTTAGGGTCTTTGAAATCCCAAAATAAAAAGTTACGCTTACCATCTGTTCACCTTTTCTGGGCCTCCTTTCAGCGTTCAGTGCTCTCTCCTCTCCTGGCCTCCTGGGTGATGTAACGTGCCCCGGGGTCACCACTGAGGCCTATGATTGGACCTTAATGGTGACATGGAGCATATCAGCATTATTTTGCATCTCCCCTGGACCTCCACGTATTATAATCTGGGTTCTGAAGATATAATATTTTGACTTTCAGGGGTATATGGGTACCTATATCTATTCAAACAAGTTTGGTCCAAAACTGTCTGAAACCAAACAAATCTTCAAGGATGCAACCGTCTCTCAACAGCTGTTTTGCCATTAAAGGATTCATTTTCTCCTTTCTGGGAGTGGAAGGCTGTGTATCATAAACCCTCTCACTCTGGTGCACTAGATAGCAGGGGCAACAGACTGCCAACTATCAATGAAAAGCAGAATCAAAAGAGAATCAAAGGAGTTTAAGTAGCCCTAGTGTGTTTTTGGTGACCGGTGGGCCCTCTGGACTTCAGGGCCCGGTCTGCTACCACTGTAGTTATGCAAGTGCATGGGAGGAGTACACTATTATGGTACTTAAATATGTCTCTGTGTGGTTAAAAAGGATTTTAGAGTGCCTGAGGAAATTGTAATAAATAAAAGAAATACAACTAGGGTTAAGCGATCGGGATCAGAAAAGATCGGATTTTGAACGGCGATTGGGCAAATTTCACTATCGCGATCGGGATCAGGATCGGCTGGAAAATGAGTGGAAATCGGATTTTAAAATCGATCCTGAAATCTCAAGATCGGCTCAACCCTAAATACAACTCAAAAAAAAAAGAACACGGAAACTCAGTGAACATGCTCATACCTATGCCCTAAATAAAAGAAGCATACCAATGGTAACAACATAGTTACTACACCATCCTAAACATATACCCTAAGGCTGGGTTCACACGATATCTTTTGGCACGTAATGTGCCACGTAGACACCGCGGGAGCTTTTGCGGGCCGTATACGCTGTACCGTATACATGGCACTATTTTGCGGCCGCCGCAAAATCATGGCCACAAAATAGCGCCGCGTATACGGTACCGGCTCCCATTGAAAACAATGGGAGCGTATACGGCCCACAAGAGCTCCCACAGCGTCTACGTGGCACATTACGTGCCAAAAGACATCGTGTGAACCCGGCCTAAGTCTTCAGCTATTAAATAATCTGAAAAATAATATTAATGTTAAATTCATTTTTCTATATTTTTGCTTCGAGATCTATATTAGTAGATCAGAACAATTACATTTATCAAGACATTAAAGTCTATAAGCGCCCATATACTTTCAAAAATCTGCAACCTACATGCATGCAACACAGACTTCTTTTGTACTGAGTTGCATTGTATTGTATTGTGGGATCCACAACAGCAAATCCACAAATCTGCAACAAAAACACCACGTGAATATGGTCTAAAAGAGAAAAAAACATGCAATGCATTAAAAGGGAAGGTTTTTTTAGTAGACGTAGCAGTGAAAGAGTTAACATCGCTGTGCTCTTATGAACTCAGGACACTTCTAGGCTGATTTTTATGAGGCCGCTCCATTACCAATGTAATTTTGCCAAAGGCCTTTTAACAGAACATGAAACTTCAAGCTTTATGCCACTTGGATTGTTTTCCTCTGATTATAGCAAAAGCTCGCACAAAGGAAAATTATTTTCTGTGCTGCGTTCTGCTGCATGTAGCCAAAAATGTGGCATGCTTTCATCTGTGAATACACTTCCTGAAGGTTTTTGAGAATAAATACTCACATTTACATGCTTTTGCAAGGCTGAGCCCTAAAATAAGTCATTGTTTACAAAGTCAGGCCTGGTCACCGAGGGATTCCCAGGTTTGGATGTAATCTGTCTATATCCTCTACTGGGACTATGGCCAGCGGTGCCCCACTTCTGCACAAGTCCCAGATAATCTTACTAAATATTAGTATAAACTTGGGTCCCCATTCACTTTAAGTGGATTATCTCCTATAGTCATACCATGAATTGTTATACATTTATATTGTCTCTTTTGAAGTTAACATCTTAGAAGAAGGCTCTAAAGGTGGCCATACAATGTCAATAGCGCGTGGGCATAACAGCTATTCCTCCCGTCTCCCCAATAGACATGCACACTCAGATCAGTCAAGCATGCATGTGTTTTTAGTAGGGAGAGGAATTTAAGTCATTGCCAGATATCTCTGGCAGTGGCTTGTCTTCCAGGGCAGCAAAGAATTGGGCATAAAAAAGTGAACATGTATGATCTTTCCTTCCCCATCTGCGGGGAGAGTTGGGAGACCCCCATACACATAAGAGTTTAAGCTGACCCTGCCAAAACCATTGGGTTAAACAATTCTATTTTTCTGTTATTTGGGAACTTTAACATAATTTTGACATCAAACTTGTCCTTCATCACTATTTCTGATGGCCTTGTTATGTGGCCCAATCCAATAAAGCAGATGATGAGTGAAACGGGAAGATTAAAGGGGTTTCCAAGACATCGTATTGATGGCACTTGGCACTGAGCTCATACTATTGAACTATCCTAAGGATAGGACATCAATTGGAAACTTTGGACAACTCCTTTAATATGAAAGACACAGACAAACCAGTATGGAAATTTAGGAGGACACCGAGAGATGGAGGATGTAGGTCCAGCTTTTCAAACTCACTTTGACCATTATATAGCCTGCTGTAATACATAAGATATAAAATACAACATTCTGTGCATTTCGATAAATGGCCAAACCTTTAATTACGGGTATGCCAGAACAAGTGCCAAGCGACTCTCTAGTCCTGCTAATAGTGAGGGTCCTAAGTAGACGACACTCCTGTATGGTGTCCATATGGCCTATTAATATGATGAAGTATAAAAAAAACATAAATGCCTCATCTGTTGCTGGAAATTGGATTTAAAGAGGACCTTTCATGTCTATATACCGCTAGAAAGCTGTCAGTGTGCTGAATTCAGAGCACTGTTGGCTTTCCCGTTATGTGCCCCGGGGCAAGAGATATCGGTGCAGTTACCAATAGCAATTCCCTGTCAGAAGGGCATTCCTGACAGTCTAGCAAGGCTGCGAGGAATGCCCCCCCCCCCCCAGTACTTGTCTATGGACGAGTACTGTCAGGTGGAGGGGGGCGTTCCTCACTGCTCGGCATCATGGCTGGGCAGTAAGGAAAGCCCCCTCTGACACTACACAGCTATGGACAGTACTGTTAGGGGAGCGTTCCTCACAGCCTGGCTAGACTGTCAGGAACGCCCTTCTGACAGTGAAGAGATATCAGTGAGGGCACCGATATCTCTTGTCCCGGAGCACATAACGGGAAATCCAACAGTGTGTTGAATTCAGCGTACTGTCGACTTTCTAGTGATATATAAAACGCATAAGCCCGAGGACATGAAAGGTCGTCTTTAATAAACAAATCACCCCGTATGGATAAAAAGGAAGGTAACAGAGAAGAAACCATATGGAGAATGATTGTGATATGAAGTCATGATGTGGGTCCACTACATGACTTTCCCTTGAAGATTACTTGGGGGGGTCAAATACATTCTACAACGGTCACATAAAGAATATTCCTTGTTTCCAGGCAGCACACCACTGAAACTAATAGTGCATATCTTCTCTCTGACTCAGTTCATACCTTCTCTTCTAATCATTATTAGACTTACTAGACAATGGCAACACAAGAATAAGATGGATGTGAATATGTATCTAGACACATAGAAGGAAAACTATAAAAACACAAACGCCATACATAACCACCTCATAAAAACACTCTCTCGGCACAGGCTTCCCTGTAATTTTTCCAGTTTACATATTTAATCTCTAGCAAAAGGAATTCCCAATCCTAAAATTGATGGCTGAAATAGTCGCATGCCGTATCCAGAAGCCCCCTCTCTTCTTCCCTCTCCCTCCCCTCACTCATTTAAAATCCCAGGGAACTTTCTTTTGATGTTAAGCGCAGTTATTTTCATTTAAAATACTGTGCCAAGAGGTTTTTTTCTGTTTAAAGACTTGTCAATTAAACCCAGCATTTTCCATTATAAGAGAAAAGACATCCAGGACACAAGGGATTATGGGAAATTAGATGAACCGACCGGGGAACGAAAACGTGGAAACCCCTTAAGTGCCAGGACCAGACATGCTGTATACCTGTTTTATCTTCATGGTTAGAAAAGGGAAGGGGATTTAAATTTTTTTGTATTTTATTTTGCTTTGTTGTACAATCCAGAAAGTAGTTAGTTTTTCAATTCTCACTATTTTTAACCATTTGTTAGCTGGAGATGTCTACACAGATACACTTTAATAAGGAACCTGCCATGTTGAACATGCAGTCCAGTCCCTTAGTGGACTCCACAAATGGAAACCCATGTGCAGATGTGAACTGGGCCTGACATAAAGTATATCGGCCAATACCCGATATACCAAGTGGATATAATGGGATGACCAAGCAATCTGTGGAGAGAAGGAACCACATGTGTATCATGGCCTCCTAATGCAGGTCCATGAAGGGGATGCTCATTGATGGGCCTTCTTCATGTTGGCCTGGAAAAGTTCATGTTGTGAACGGCCAGTTGACTAAAGTCACTCGTAGCAGAAAATAACAAGGAGGACAAAGGTAAATGTCATAAATAATCTCTATATAACATGGTTAGTAAGGCTGAAAGATGATTAAATGCACACCAAGTTTTTTTGTAATGTAGATTGTGAGCCCCATATAGGACTCATAATGTACATTTATTTTCCTATCAGTATGTTTTTGGAGTATGGTAGGAAATCCAAGCAAACACGGGGAGAACATACAAATTCTTTGCAGATGTTGTTCCTGGCAGGAGTCAAACCCAGGACTCCAGCGCTGCAAGGCTAACCACTGAGCCACTGTGTTGCCCTGCATACCCATCAAGTTAAACCCATAATCCTACAGCGTTGATCCTGAGGAAGGCACAAAAAAATTCCTCCCGACTCCAAGCACAGAAATCAGAATAAATCCCCGGATCAACCTCCAAACAATCTGTTCTATAATTTGTAATTAGATGAATTATAACCCTAAGTGCTGCATGTTATTACATAAGTGTCTCCTCCTTATTGGTGTGAAGATGTTATTGTTAACTCCAGGCGCCTTGTCAATCGGCGAAGACAATTTTGATGTAAATCCTATCCTAGAAATCTGACCAAATATAACCCTGCACATATTATTGTGAAATTGTACATTTATTATTAATAATGCATGGTTGGGTTGGTGCTAAAAACAAAGCTAAAAAATACAAAAATGAACACATGATTCTCTAGATCTGATCTGTATATCTGTATCTGGGATTTCATATACTAACTAGACAAGCAGACGCTATACTTTCCTTTAGCCAGGGAATAGGTTCATTAATCTGCTCTCAACCGCTATCTAAGTACGCGGCCTGGCTTGTGAGCCCTATCCCTATCATTATAACAATCACAGAGAACAGTGATGCTTCTGTGATATCTAATGTACATACATAAGGCTTTATGAAAGAAAGATTGCGGCATGTACCATCATGTGTATTAGTTCTTCACATCCTCTTTTTATTGTTTTTCACCATGTAAAAAAAAGCGTTTTCCTCTTAAATTTTTTTGTTTACACGTTTTCAACAGACTTTTTCTAGCATTTTTTCCACTTATAATAACCTAAGGAAAAAAAACTATTAGGCTAAGGCCTGACATAATGGGCTGCAACAACAAAGTGCTGCAGGAAAAACCACCGCATAAACCCATCCCGCAGCAATTTTCACAGAAAGTCGTTAAGGTTTCCTCTGCAGACTTTCTGCTTCCTAAAGGGTAAGTTCACATGGCGATTTTTGGTCCGGAACCTGAGGTGGAGGCTGCCTCAGGTTCTGGACCAAAAACCTGGTAGTTGCGACTGAAAGCAGGTGCACAGTACTGGCATCCAGCCATGATCTCTGCTCCGGATTAGGCCCAATGAATGGGCCTAGTCTGGAGGAGGGGGTGTCTTCAGACCAAATCACAAGGCAGCTTGGCATGAAGAATGAGCACCTCGCTTCCTTTTTCCGGGAGCCGGAGTGGCTCCCATCGTTTTCAATAGGAGCCGTCTTTTTGCTCAGGATTTTGAGGCGGATACGGCCTCAAAATCCTGACCAAAAAACTATGTGTGAACTTACCCTTATACCTATTGGGAAACCACTGGCGTTTCCATAGATATAATTTGACATGTTGTAATTTCCAAAACTGGAACAGTTTTGGAAATTGCAGCATTTTCGCTGCATGTATTTTTTTACATTGTATGAATGGGATTTGCTGGAATCTCATCCACTTTGCTAGGATTATAAAACGCTATGGTGTTTAAAAAACACAGGAACTGTAAGGAAAACCCGCAGCGTGTGGCACCAGCCTTAAAAGATACATACCTTATACCTCACTGACCCAAAAACACATGAAAAATACCACGAACAAAAAGGTACTGTCTGTACTACATCTTAGTCTTCATGTAGATGTAGTTGCTGTATTTTAGGACCAAAAAAATGCAGGTAAAACACCACTAAAAGGCTGTATTTTCCTCAAAAACACTAGGGGTAAGTTATCATGCCTCGTATGCCAGATATCTGGTCCATAAGACTTGAAAAAGTAGTAATTTTTGTTATACTCGCTGGTTTATTTTTTAGTTGTGTGATTGGTTTGCGACAGATGTATCAAAATATCTGACACTAGTTCATGAATTTGTTGCAATGCCCAAGGTTTATGGCTCCCGGAGCTCTCTAAGGATTTTTTTTTAATGTTTTTTGCAAACCAATTTAGAAGCGATGTGTAGGTGTTTGTACAAAATTGTTGCAAGTTTTGAAAAAGTTGTGTATAGTTACTTCGGTGTATACTTATGTAACACCAAAATCATGGCCACAAGTTAAGTTACTTTTGAAAAAAGGCGCATTATGTATAAAAAAGAAACAAGTGAATAATACATTAGGCTCATACAGGAAAAAAAGGCGTCACAATAACATTGACCATTCATCATCTACTATATAAATCTTGCGTCACTTATACCAGTGACGGTTACAGTTTTAACAACTCCTCACACTTGATGCGTCTTGATGTTAACCATTGACCCCGCAGTCGTATAATAAATGTATACGGTTTTACATGATACATATTTCTAACCCAGGAAGTGTGTGTTCCACAGGATATAATGTATCCTGCTTTGGTTTTGACTCTAGTTATGGGCTTAATACAAAGGAAGAAACGCATTAACCATTTAAAGGTTTGGTAATCACAGTGAGCCATGGAGCTGCATTTACAGAAACCACAATGCAAACAAAGAATTTACTGTAGGATTATACAGTGAAATATTGGATAAGGATTAAAAATGGCAAAGCAAAGGCAATTTGTAAGGAGGTTTCTCTGTGAAGCTTCTGTCAAAGATCCTTCAGTTTGTAAGAGAGGAGAAGCTTGGAGAAATGGAAACCCTACTCAACATAAGTCTAATATATATATATATATATATATATATATATATATATATATATATATGTATATTTATAAAACTAAGCTGCAATATTGTCAATAACACTATATGTATATTACAGTATTGTATAATTGTAATGATATGTTTCACTGTCTTCTTTCTGTCCATTGTTCTAATTCATCATAGGATTAGGATAATTGACAGAAAAGCAACCAGAATAAAGAATACAGATAGAGCACATTGTATCCTGTCTCTTCAGTCACATGATCACTAGGACAGATGAGAATATAGACCGGCCAGCTGAGACTATGGAGACCTAAACCATTTCTGATAAAGAAGTAATACAATGTGAGAGAGCTATTGGCGTAACTAGGAATGGCGGTGCCCCAAGGCGAACATTTGATAGAATCCCAGATTATAATGATTGGAGAGCCAAGGGAGGATACAAACATAAAAAAAACACTATTACTTACTTCTCCTGGGCTCTGGGGCACTACCTACTGATGTTGTCCATCTTTAATGATGGACCAGATGTCATGTGAGCCCGGCCCATGTCACATCAGGTACGTCACCAAATACTTACTCCAGCCGGTAACGGCCCATTAAGAAAAAAAAAACCTCAGGGGACTGGCGGGCCCCATGGCAGCCGCTTCCCTGATAGTTATGCCCCTGGAGAGAGCCTAATACTCTTTTTTTTTTTTAATGTAGATAGTGAGCCCCATATAGGGATAACAATGTACATTTTTCCCTATCAGTATGTCTTTGTAGAATGGGAGGAAATCCACGCAAACATACAAACTCCTTGCAGATGTTGCTCCTGGTGGGGTTTGAGCCCAGGACTCCAGTGCTGCAAGGATACAGTGCAAACCACTGAGCCACCGTGTTGCCTCTCCCTAATACTCATTTTTCACATATGTGCTATGAGTCCCCATTTGGATTCCCTTTGGTTTTACTAACACTTTTGACACCAGGAATATCACACCATGCATTTCTATTGTAGTGTTACATAAGATGAATACCTCAATGAAACCTGCATAGACTTATTATATTTTAATTGGGTCATTGTTAAGATCTATCACACAAATCTTCTATTCCTATCACTACACAACGACCTCGGCAGAGGTCACAGAGCATGCTTAAAAGCTCTCCCATACAAGTGAATAGGGTCAGACCATTGTGCCTATGACCCAGGGCCCTCCTACAGGAAACAGGAAGTTACAGAATGTTTCAGGCTTAGTTGCAAAAGTTTGAATTGCAAGATTTTTTGAATTTTTTAAAATATAAATAGAATTTTTTAAAATATAGATATTAATTTGGAAAATTAAAAACATCACCAAAAATACTTACAAAATATGTTTAAGATGAAAACCTGATTCAAACAAGAGGTCATTTCCTGGTGACACATTCTCTTTAATAAATCTGTCCCAATGATTGATCCACAGATTCCACAACAAAAAAACTTTCCATTTGTATTACTAATGACTGACTGCAGTGTTATAAAAGTAGTTTTTTTAAGTCAGTTTTTTTCAGAAGGAAGCAGAAGCAAAGCATTTTTTTTTCTTTCATGTAAATAAACTAAAAAAAAAACTTAAATTGGGTGGAATTTTCTGTCATTTTTTGTGGCTGATACAAATGTTTCTGCAGTCCCGTTTTAACCCCTTATTGTAAGAAAATACAAACAATCTAAGCTGTACATGAAAATCAAAGGATCACTATGAAAGAAAGAAGTTCAACCCCAAACATATACATATATAAATACTCTTTTGTTTGTGTCTGTTTAAAAGATGTATATACATCGCAAAATTTAAAGGGGTTGTCCAGTATCAGCAAATAAATGTTATTGTTTGTATAATGAAAAATGATAAGATTTTCCAATATACTTTCTGTATAAATTCCTCATGGTTTTCTAGGTTTCTGCTTACTGTCACTCCAGTGGATAAAAATAAACCAATGGTCATGTGATGTACAGTCCATGATCATGTGATGTACAGTCCATGGTCATGTAATATACAGTCCATGGTCATGTGTTATACAGTCCATGGTCATGTGATCAACACACAGGTGCACCTGTCGAGCTGTGCACCTGTATGTGCATCACATGACTATGAACTGCATATCACTTGACTATGGACTGTATATCACATGACTATGGACTGTACATCACATGACCATAGACTGTACATCACATGACTATGGGCTGTATATCACATGACTATGGCCTGTATATCACATGACTATGGTCTGTATATCACATGATTATGGACTGTATATCACATGACTATGGACTGTACATCACATGATCATGGACTGTATATCACATGACTATGGACTGTACATCACATGATCATGGACTGTATATCACATGACTATGGACTGTACATCACATGACTATGGTCTGTATATCACATGATTATGGACTGTATATCACATGACTATGGACTGTACATCACATGATCATGGACTGTATATCACATGACTATGGACTGTACATCACATGATCATGGACTGTATATCACATGACCATAGACTGTACATCACATGACTATGGGCTGTATATCACATGACTATGGCCTGTATATCACATGACTATGGTCTGTATATCACATGATTATGGACTGTATATCACATGACTATGGTCTGTATATCACATGATTATGGACTGTATATCACATGACTATGGACTGTACATCACATGATCATGGACTGTATATCACATGACTATGGACTGTACATCACATGATCATGGACTGTATATCACATGACCATAGACTGTACATCACATGACTATGGCCTGTATATCACTTGACTATGGACTGTATATCACATGACCATGGACTGTATATCACATGACCATGGACTGTATATCGCATGATCATGGACTGTATATCACATGACCATGGACTGTATATCACATGACCATGGACTGTACATCACATGCCTGTGGGCTTATTTTTATCCAGTGGGAGTAAGCAGAATGAGTACAGAAAGCAGAGAGCTAGATAATCATGTGGAAACAATACAGACAATATATTGGAAAGTTGTACAACTCATTATACAAACAATAACATTTAATTGCTGAACCTGGACCAACCCTTTAAGTATTGTATCTCTATACTGGCCTTTTACACTGTCAACAATGAGTCAACCAGGGGCCACACGGTGGCTCAGTGATTAGCACTGCAGCCTTGCAGCGCTGGGTCCTGGTGTTCAAATCCCGCCAAGGGCAAAAAACCATCTGCAAGGAGTTTGTATGTTCTCCCCGTGTTTGCATGGATTTCCATCCCATATTCCAAAAAAGACATACTGATAGGGAAAAATGTACATTGTGCGCTCTGTGTGGGGCTCGCAATCTACATTTAAAAAAAAAACAAAAAAAAAAAACAATGAGTCAACCATGGGTTGATTCGTGTCTTTACCTCAACAACTCTAGTTAACCAACAGCCCCGGAAAATCTGATTCTGTATTAAAAACCTGACCTGTTTGTCGTCCACGTATAGCTGTAAGTTATTGAGCATAGCAGCTGCTATAGGACCCTCAGCATAAGGAATAAAAACAAGTAAAATCAGGAAAAGACACATGGACAAAATAATCAACTTTTCATGCCTTCAATCCACTTACTGCTGGTCATGGTATGGTGTGGCCCCTTTGAATATGTACAGGGCCCCATGGATGTGTATTACTTTCTTATATATATATAACGATACTATATACATATACTACGAAAATATTAAATATCACTACTCCAAAATAATAAGAGTAGAGCCAATTGACCATCACAAACGTCTCTTGTACATCTCATAAACTGTACATCATGTTTAACAGGGATTACGTTGATGAACATGCCCCATGTTACATTCTGGCAGAAAGATTGCGATTCTGCTTCTGATCCAAAGGATTCACTCCTCTAAAATGGAGCAATGCCGCTATTTCCAGCGTGTGAAGCTCCCATCATCCCCACTCACTATTTCATCTCTTGGGACAGGATGTTTTGGAAGATGAAAGGAGGACTAATCTCGGTCCTCAATTACTTCCATACTTCTCCCTCTTTATGAGCAGAATCCCTTTTAGGAAAGGGAGGAGGGGGGTTTATGTTTCTTCATCGACTTGGACGGATTTCTTCTCATGCCATCTGTTTTGAACTAAACTATAATGTGATCAAACTATAACATTTTAAGCAAACTCAGCTGGGCAAAGTCCTACAAAGTGGAGGTGAGAGCAAGCTTACGATTACAGCAAATAGCGTTCTGCTATCTCGTGGCAATTTATAGGCACAACTTAACTTCAATACCTGGATGACCCACTCAGCAGACATTACTCGCAACGTCTTAATAATCCATTGTGGCAAGAGTATTTGGGATCTGGATAAAAATGGAAGAAAGCATTTCTTGCCTCTTGTGACCCTTTAAAGTTGTCTTTTTTAATTCTTCCCTTCCCTGGTCCAGACGCAAACATTATATTTATCAACAATGACTAAGTTATCTCAGTGCTTGTTACAAGCGTCTGTATTCTGTAGGCGCAGCATGACTGACTTTCCTACAAATATACTGTTGTATACATTGCTACGCACGATATCATTCTCTAATGAGTCAATCACGATGAAGACTTAGGAAGAGAGAAAAAAAAAGAAGCAAAAATCTTGGCAGCTTAAAGTACATCCCATTCAGAGGTTCTGTTCCTTCATGCGTCTACTATTTCCTTAGGAAACCTTACCTCTCCGCCTTGTGCCATGCTGCAACCTTCCTTTTGATATAAAACAATTTCAATATGTATACATTACAATTGGTATTGTTAGCAAAAAATGCACAGAAAAAAATCATATTTATATAGTAGAAAATGGAAAAGTCAAGGATTAGCTCTATAAGGAAAAATATATCTTTGTACCGTATTAGACAGTGGATATGAAATATAAAGATTGAGATTCCTCAGTAGTTGATACTAGAGATGAGCGAACAGTAAAATGTCCGAGGTTCGATATTCGTTTCGAGTAGCCCCTCAATATTCGACTACTCGAATCGAATATCGAACCCTATTATAGTCTATGGGGGGAAAATGCTCGCTCGTTTCAGGGGTAGGCAACATTCGATCAAATTATAATTACCAAGTCCATGAGTGAGGGTCGGGCTGGATCCTCCGAGAAGTCTTCTCCGTGCAGCGTCCCCGCGGCGTCTTCCGGCTGTTCATTCACTCTGCCAGGCATCGCGTCTGGGCAGAGCCAACTGCGCATGCCCGCACTACAAGCAGACATGCGCAGTCGGCTCTGCCCAGGCCCGATGCCTGGCAGAGTGAATGAAGAGCCGGAAGACGCCGCGGGGAAGCTGCACGGAGAAGACTTCTAAAGGTAGGAGAAGAACCAGCGTTGATTGCCTGACTGTATAGCATTCGGCCAATCAATGCTGGTTCTGCATCGAACTTTTACATTCGAACAGCGAGTGGTATCGATCGAGTACGAGTATTTCGAATACTATAGTATTCGATCGAATACCTGTCTGCACTCTGCAAAACTGACACTAGTGAGTATGTGAGCATGTCCTAACAGTCTGCTATTTTTGAGACCTTATTGTCCAATTGACGTAAATATATTTTAAAAAATTGGGTAAAATAATAGTTATATTCAGCTCACTCACACCCAACACTTCTGTTCCAGACCTTCCTAGGTTCACTCTCGGTCTTTACTTCCTTGTTCTTCTTCACTGAACATGACTCTTCAGTGAGGTTTGGTGACTTTTTCAGTGAGGGAACAGGAAGCAGATACCTGGTTTATTATTTTACACCATTCAGAGGATTTTTTTTTTTCTAAACAAATTTAATTGACTGGACAAACCCTTTAAAATGACCTGGTAGTCCCATAAACATAATGAGTAAGTCTTCATATACATAATACTCTGGGATGTTCAAAACTAAACTATTTTGCCCCAATAGTCTTCTACGAGGTCATACTTCACCTCCATATACCTCAAATCTTAAAGGCCTTACAGAGTATTTTCTGTAAGATTCTGCATACGTAGATACAAGGAAAGGAATTGCATTATGTGACCTATGCATGGGATGAGTTCATATAACTACAGTATGGAGTATGGTGAGGGCATGTACAGGAGGTCAGCTAGAGGGGATGATAAGGCCTCATGCGCATGGCCATGCTTTTTAATTGCGGATACCATTCATTTCTATGAGCCTACCACTGTCGTAGTCTTTGCGGCCGTTTGTCCATGCTGTATTTAAAGACTGCAAATTATGAAGCATATCCTATACTTGCCCACATTTGCGGTACAGACAAGTGTAGGGGATCATAAAAGTCTTTTTTGCGGATCCATGATTGCGGATGACATGCAGACATATAAAAACCACTACGCTCATATGCTGGAGGCCTTAGAGTAATAAGGGGGACAATTTTACATATTTGATATCTAACAATTGACACTTTGGTGATTTTTTTTGGTTACTTATTCATTATTATTCCTTCCTATCAGAACACTCTTAAGATACTGCTCTTCATTTAAGTCATGTTATCTTATGGTGACCCCCTCCTAGATGTGCATTTCCTTTTTGCTCTCTCATGGGGGTTACGATCTCAGACAACAGGCATCACAGACTTTCCTTTCTAAATGAAACTGGATGTACCCCCACTGGCTCTCCAGTGGGGGACACAAACTCCTATCACTAGTTACTGCTGGTTATAACGCAGTTCCTGTCACACAGTTATAATGAAGGAGCTCTCACAGCTTAAACTCCCTGATGTATATTCTATTTTTGGTCTTATGATTATTTTGGAGAATAAGAAGAGATATGGATAATTAAACTGTCCAGAAGGCAGAGATGGTACTATCTCTAGCTGCATTTCTTATGTAGTGCTGAGGCATCATGGGATTAATAGCAGAGCACTGAGAAAATGACATTTAAAACCTAAGGTGTTTCTGATGAGAGCAGAGAGGATCTTGAGCTGCAGGAATATAAGAGCAATATATATAAACAAGCTCAGAGTACCACCAATGTCTGTATGCAGCCTCTCCCCGGGGAAACCATTTTTTTTTTTTTTTTTTGCATGGACACAAAGTCAAACATGCAGGTTTTGTGTCCATCCAAAAAAAACTGTTTCCCCGCTTAGAGGCTGCATACAGACACCGGCGGTTTGCTTTGAAAACCCATTCAAATGAATGGGTTTTAAAACTCACCACTGGGAAGCTGATCCCTATGCGGTTTCCCCAGGGAATAGGATGGAGACCCGGCGGGTGGACACAGGCGTAAGTGTGAATGCCCCCAAAACAAAAAACAAAGTAGACCTCCAAGAGAGTTTGAGAAAATTTCCAGATCCTGTAGCTCATTGTCTACAATACATTGATCATCACATTGACATAGAACATGTCCAGCTATTGGGTTCTTCGCAGTTTATCCATCAGCCCACTGCTCATAGGTGGTGGGAACAATTTATAATCGTAGCTCGTACATACTCTTATAATCACTACTTTAACTCACTTCTCTTACTACTAGAAATAAGCCTCTCGAATAGACTTAAATCCACAGCGATGATATGTAATAATAATGATTACAAAAATAATAATTTGTAACCAGATATTTCTGTCTAGAAAAATTCAAGCGTTCAAATCACTAAAGCTGGTTTTAATTTTGGATACAATTACATTAAAAAGAAACAGCATGCATGACATAACACCAGCAATGTTTGATGGTTGAATTGCAGATTTTGGCGTGGGTTCCTTCTCAGCCGGTACATATGTACATAACCTCTATAATTAATAGAAATCTCTAGATTGTTTCTTTTTTAGCATGGAGTTATAGATGAAATTGCTTTATTGTTGAGTAAATAGTTTTCAGCACTGCAGGCTCAGAATATTATCTGATGATTCTTTGGTAACAGGAGAACATAGCCAGGTGCTCAGAAGACAAAGGTAACATGGTCACATAGGTGCATTGAGTCCAATGAAAATAGCACCATATCCATGAGGCAGACGCCCCATATTAGGGCAAAAGATTCATTCCGAATCCAATTATGAATATTAGAATAAATCCCAGGAGTGTGTCTTATCTTCAGAAATCTACTGTATCTCCTATAACTCGGAATATTACTTATTATAAACACTCTTGTTCGATCACAACATTGTGTTTAGAGAGTTCCCTAATCTCACTGATCTTACAAGAAAGAATACTTGTCTTTGACAACAGTGAAGCCTTCTTCTAGAAGTAGATGTCCCCTTGTAATGGATATCCCCAAAATGCATGACGCCTAATAACAGAAAACTTAGTACTGTATTGTCTATAAAATGCCAACTAGACCCAAGAGTCACATATAGAAGGTACGTGTACAATAAGTAAGTATTCCACATAACTGAGGCTATGTTCACACCATTGAATACTGTATGTCCAACATATTGCCCATATTTTAGGTACGACATATGGCACACATCCCACATCCCTTGCACTCACTGTACTACATACAAAGAGAAGTGCCTTGTATTAACCAGCCGATATGTCCATATAACGTGGTTGTTATTTAACAATTAGAGATGAGCGAACAGTGTTCTATCGAACACATGTTCGATCGGATATCAGGGTGTTCGCCATGTTCGAATCGAATCGAACACCACGTGGTAAAGTGCGCCAAAATTCGATTCCCCTCCCACCTTCCCTGGCGCCTTTTTTGCACCAATAACAGCGCAGGGGAGGTGGGACAGGAACTACGACACTGGGGGCATTGAAAAAAATTGGAAAAAGTCATTGGCTGCCGAAATCAGGTGACCTCCATTTTAGACGAATAGTGGATTTCAAATCCGGGTCATATGAGAATGTGAACTTTGTGACTATGAGACAGGGATAGCTGTACAGGCAGGGATAGCTAGGGATAACCTTTATTTAGGGGGGAATGTTATTAAAAATAACTTTTTGGGGCTCTATCGGGTGTGTAATTGTGATTTTTGTGAGATAAACTTTTTCCCATAGGGATGCATTGGCCAGCGCTGATTGGCCGAATTCCGTACTCTGGCCAATCAGTGCTGGCCAATGCATTCTATTAGCTTGATGAAGCAGAGTGTGCACAAGGGTTCAAGCGCACCCTCGGCTCTGATGTAGCAGAGCCGAGGCTGCACAAGGGTTCAAGCGCACCCTCGGCTCTGATGTAGGAGAGCCGAGGGTGCACTTGAACCCTTGTGCACCCTCAGCTCTGCTACATCAGAGCCGAGGGTGCGCTTGAACCCTTGTGCACACTCTGCTTCATCAAGCTAATAGAATGCATTGGCCAGCGCTGATTGGCCAATGTATTCTATTAGCCTGATGAAGTAGAGCTGAATGTGTGTGCTAAGCACACACATTCAGCTCTACTTCATCGGGCTAATAGAATGCATTGGCCAGCGCTGATTGGCCAGAGTACGGAACTCGACCAATCAGCGCTGGCTCTGCTGGAGGAGGCGGAGTCTAAGATCGCTCCACACCAGTCTCCATTCAGGTCCGACCTTAGACTCCGCCTCCTCCGGCAGAGCCAGCGCTGATTGGCCGAAGGCTGGCCAATGCATTCCTATGCGAATGCAGAGACTTAGCAGTGCTGAGTCAGTTTTGCTCAACTACACATCTGATGCACACTCGGCACTGCTACATCAGATGTAGCAATCTGATGTAGCAGAGCCGAGGGTGCACTAGAACCCCTGTGCAAACTCAGTTCACGCTAATAGAATGCATTGGCCAGCGCTGATTGGCCAATGCATTCTATTAGCCCGATGAAGTAGAGCTGAATGTGTGTGCTAAGCACACACATTCAGCACTGCTTCATCACGCCAATACAATGCATTAGCCAGTGCTGATTGGCCAGAGTACGGAATTCGGCCAATCAGCGCTGGCTCTGCTGGAGGAGGCGGAGTCTAAGGTCGGACCTGAATGGAGACTGGTGTGGAGCGATCTTAGACTCCGCCTCCTCCAGCAGAGCCAGCGCTGATTGGTCGAGTTCCGTACTCTGGCCAATCAGCGCTGGCCAATGCATTCTATTAGCCCGATGAAGTAGAGCTGAATGTGTGTGCTTAGCACACACATTCAGCTCTACTTCATCAGGCTAATAGAATACATTGGCCAATCAGCGCTGGCCAATGCATTCTATTAGCTTGATGAAGCAGAGTGTGCACAAGGGTTCAAGCGCACCCTCGGCTCTGATGTAGCAGAGCCGAGGCTGCACAAGGGTTCAAGTGCACCCTCGGCTCTCCTACATCAGAGCCGAGGGTGCGCTTGAACCCTTGTGCAGCCTCGGCTCTGCTACATCAGAGCCGAGGGTGCGCTTGAACCCTTGTGCACACTCTGCTTCATCAAGCTAATAGAATGCATTGGCCAGCACTGATTGGCCAGAGTACGGAATTCGGCCAATCAGCGCTGGCCAATGCATTCTATTAGCCCGATGAAGTAGAGCTGAATGTGTGTGCTAAGCACACACATTCAGCACTGCTTCATCACGCCAATACAATGCATTAGCCAGTGCTGATTGGCCAGAGTACGGAATTCGGCCAATCAGCGCTGGCTCTGCTGGAGGAGGCGGAGTCTAAGGTCGGACCTGAATGGAGACTGGTGTGGAGCGATCTTAGACTCCGCCTCCTCCAGCAGAGCCAGCGCTGATTGGTCGAGTTCCGTACTCTGGCCAATCAGCGCTGGCCAATGCATTCTATTAGCCCGATGAAGTAGAGCTGAATGTGTGTGCTTAGCACACACATTCAGCTCTACTTCATCAGGCTAATAGAATACATTGGCCAATCAGCGCTGGCCAATGCATTCTATTAGCTTGATGAAGCAGAGTGTGCACAAGGGTTCAAGCGCACCCTCGGCTCTGATGTAGCAGAGCCGAGGCTGCACAAGGGTTCAAGTGCACCCTCGGCTCTCCTACATCAGAGCCGAGGGTGCGCTTGAACCCTTGTGCAGCCTCGGCTCTGCTACATCAGAGCCGAGGGTGCGCTTGAACCCTTGTGCACACTCTGCTTCATCAAGCTAATAGAATGCATTGGCCAGCACTGATTGGCCAGAGTACGGAATTCGGCCAATCAGCGCTGGCCAATGCATTCTATTAGCCCGATGAAGTAGAGCTGAATGTGTGTGCTAAGCACACACATTCAGCACTGCTTCATCACGCCAATACAATGCATTAGCCAGTGCTGATTGGCCAGAGTACGGAATTCGGCCAATCAGCGCTGGCTCTGCTGGAGGAGGCGGAGTCTAAGATCGCTCCACACCAGTCTCCATTCAGGTCCGACCTTAGACTCCGCCTCCTCCAGCAGAGCCAGCGCTGATTGGCCGAATTCCGTACTCTGGCCAATCAGCACTGGCTAATGCATTGTATTGGCTTGATGAAGCAGTGCTGAATGTGTGTGCTTAGCACACACATTCAGCTCTACTTCATCGGGCTAATAGAATGCATTGGCCAGCGCTGATTGGCCGAATTCCGTACTCTGGCCAATCAGCACTGGCTAATGCATTGTATTGGCTTGATGAAGCAGTGCTGAATGTGTGTGCTTAGCACACACATTCAGCTCTACTTCATCGGGCTAATAGAATGCATTGGCCAATCAGCGCTGGCCAATGCATTCTATTAGCGTGAACTGAGTTTGCACAGGGGTTCTAGTGCACCCTCGGCTCTGCTACATCAGATTGCTACATCTGATGTAGCAGTGCCGAGTGTGCATCAGATGTGTAGTTGAGCAAAACTGACTCAGCACTGCTAAGTCTGCATTCGCATAGGAATGCATTGGCCAGCCTTCGGCCAATCAGCGCTGGCTCTGCCGGAGGAGGCGGAGTCTAAGGTCGGACCTGAATGGAGACTGGTGTGGAGCGATCTTAGACTCCGCCTCCTCCAGCAGAGCCAGCGCTGATTGGCCGAATTCCGTACTCTGGCCAATCAGCACTGGCTAATGCATTGTATTGGCTTGATGAAGCAGTGCTGAATGTGTGTGCTTAGCACACACATTCAGCTCTACTTCATCGGGCTAATAGAATGCATTGGCCAGCGCTGATTGGCCGAATTCCGTACTCTGGCCAATCAGCACTGGCTAATGCATTGTATTGGCTTGATGAAGCAGTGCTGAATGTGTGTGCTTAGCACACACATTCAGCTCTACTTCATCGGGCTAATAGAATGCATTGGCCAATCAGCGCTGGCCAATGCATTCTATTAGCGTGAACTGAGTTTGCACAGGGGTTCTAGTGCACCCTCGGCTCTGCTACATCAGATTGCTACATCTGATGTAGCAGTGCCGAGTGTGCATCAGATGTGTAGTTGAGCAAAACTGACTCAGCACTGCTAAGTCTGCATTCGCATAGGAATGCATTGGCCAGCCTTCGGCCAATCAGCGCTGGCTCTGCCGGAGGAGGCGGAGTCTAAGGTCGGACCTGAATGGAGACTGGTGTGGAGCGATCTTAGACTCCGCCTCCTCCAGCAGAGCCAGCGCTGATTGGTCGAGTTCCGTACTCTGGCCAATCAGCACTGGCCAATGCATTTCTATGGGGAAAAGTTAGCTTGCGAAAATCGCAAACTGACAGGGATTTCCATGAAATAAAGTGACTTTTATGCCCCCAGACATGCTTCCCCTGCTGTCCCAGTGTCATTCCAGGGTGTTGGTATCATTTCCTGGGGTGTCATAGTGGACTTGGTGACCCTCCAGACACGAATTTGGGTTTCCCCCTTAACGAGTTTATGTTCCCCATAGACTATAATGGGGTTCGAAACCCATTCGAACACTCGAACAGTGAGCGGCTGTTCGAATCGAATTTCGAACCTCGAACATTTTAGTGTTCGCTCATCTCTATTAAACAGTTATCCCTTATGATCTTGCCAATCTGGAAACAATAGTTCCTACAATAAGACCTTAAATGAGGTATGTACTATTTATGAATCACGTGCTTTAGGTTGGCGGTGGGTCCTGTAAAAATTGGCTGGGCTTACTGGCAAAAAGTTTGTGTCGTGTTTTCTTATCCTGTTCGTTAACCAGTGTCAGACTGCGTTGTCTAGGGCCCACCAATGACTCAATTGGGGGGCTCATAGTACAGCTACAGGTAAAAATATATAAAAATTATATAAAATTATAAAAATTTCTAAGACTGCATTCACAAACAGTTTTTACATTTTGCATCCATATAACAAAAAACTGCAAAGATTGTTAATAGAGATGAGCGAACACTAAAATGTTCGAGGTTCGAAATTCGATTCGAACAGCCGCTCACTGTTCGAGTGTTCGAATGGGTTTCGAACCCCATTATAGTCTATGGGGAACATAAACTCGTTAAGGGGGAAACCCAAATTCGTGTCTGGAGGGTCACCAAGTCCACTATGACACCCCAGGAAATGATACCAACACCCTGGAATGACACTGGGACAGCAGGGGAAGCATGTCTGGGGGCATAAAAGTCACTTTATTTCATGGAAATCCCTGTCAGTTTGCGATTTTCGCAAGCTAACTTTTCCCCATAGAAATGCATTGGCCAGTGCTGATTGGCCAGAGTACGGAACTCGACCAATCAGCGCTGGCTCTGCTGGAGGAGGCGGAGTCTAAGATCGCTCCACACCAGTCTCCATTCAGGTCCGACCTTAGACTCCGCCTCCTCCGGCAGAGCCAGCGCTGATTGGCCGAAGGCTGGCCAATGCATTCCTATGCGAATGCAGACTTAGCAGTGCTGAGTCAGTTTTGCTCAACTACACATCTGATGCACACTCGGCACTGCTACATCAGATGTAGCAATCTGATGTAGCAGAGCCGAGGGTGCACTAGAACCCCTGTGCAAACTCAGTTCACGCTAATAGAATGCATTGGCCAGCGCTGATTGGCCAATGCATTCTATTAGCCCGATGAAGTAGAGCTGAATGTGTGTGCTAAGCACACACATTCAGCACTGCTTCATCAAGCCAATACAATGCATTAGCCAGTGCTGATTGGCCAGAGTACGGAATTCGGCCAATCAGCGCTGGCCAATGCATTCTATTAGCCCGATGAAGTAGAGCTGAATGTGTGTGCTAAGCACACACATTCAGCACTGCTTCATCAAGCCAATACAATGCATTAGCCAGTGCTGATTGGCCAGAGTACGGAATTCGGCCAATCAGTGCTGGCTCTGCTGGAGGAGGCGGAGTCTAAGGTCGGACCTGAATGGAGACTGGTGTGGAGCGATCTTAGACTCCGCCTCCTCCAGCAGAGCCAGCGCTGATTGGCCGAATTCCGTACTCTGGCCAATCAGCACTGGCTAATGCATTGTATTGGCGTGATGAAGCAGTGCTGAATGTGTGTGCTTAGCACACACATTCAGCTCTACTTCATCGGGCTAATAGAATGCATTGGCCAGCGCTGATTGGCCGAATTCCGTACTCTGGCCAATCAGTGCTGGCCAATGCATTCTATTAGCTTGATGAAGCAGAGTGTGCACAAGGGTTCAAGCGCACCCTCGGCTCTGATGTAGCAGAGCCGAGGCTGCACAAGGGTTCAAGCGCACCCTCGGCTCTGATGTAGGAGAGCCGAGGGTGCACTTGAACCCTTGTGCAGCCTCGGCTCTGCTACATCAGAGCCGAGGGTGCGCTTGAACCCTTGTGCACACTCTGCTTCATCAAGCTAATAGAATGCATTGGCCAGCGCTGATTGGCCAATGTATTCTATTAGCCTGATGAAGTAGAGCTGAATGTGTGTGCTAAGCACACACATTCAGCTCTACTTCATCGGGCTAATAGAATGCATTGGCCAGCGCTGATTGGCCAGAGTACGGAACTCGACCAATCAGCGCTGGCTCTGCTGGAGGAGGCGGAGTCTAAGATCGCTCCACACCAGTCTCCATTCAGGTCCGACCTTAGACTCCGCCTCCTCCAGCAGAGCCAGCGCTGATTGGCCGAATTCCGTACTCTGGCCAATCAGCACTGGCTAATGCATTGTATTGGCGTGATGAAGCAGTGCTGAATGTGTGTGCTTAGCACACACATTCAGCTCTACTTCATCGGGCTAATAGAATGCATTGGCCAGCGCTGATTGGCCGAATTCCGTACTCTGGCCAATCAGTGCTGGCCAATGCATTCTATTAGCTTGATGAAGCAGAGTGTGCACAAGGGTTCAAGCGCACCCTCGGCTCTGATGTAGCAGAGCCGAGGCTGCACAAGGGTTCAAGCGCACCCTCGGCTCTGATGTAGGAGAGCCGAGGGTGCACTTGAACCCTTGTGCAGCCTCGGCTCTGCTACATCAGAGCCGAGGGTGCGCTTGAACCCTTGTGCACACTCTGCTTCATCAAGCTAATAGAATGCATTGGCCAGCGCTGATTGGCCAATGTATTCTATTAGCCTGATGAAGTAGAGCTGAATGTGTGTGCTAAGCACACACATTCAGCTCTACTTCATCGGGCTAATAGAATGCATTGGCCAGCGCTGATTGGCCAGAGTACGGAACTCGACCAATCAGCGCTGGCTCTGCTGGAGGAGGCGGAGTCTAAGATCGCTCCACACCAGTCTCCATTCAGGTCCGACCTTAGACTCCGCCTCCTCCAGCAGAGCCAGCGCTGATTGGCCGAATTCCGTACTCTGGCCAATCAGCACTGGCTAATGCATTGTATTGGCGTGATGAAGCAGTGCTGAATGTGTGTGCTTAGCACACACATTCAGCTCTACTTCATCGGGCTAATAGAATGCATTGGCCAATCAGCGCTGGCCAATGCATTCTATTAGCGTGAACTGAGTTTGCACAGGGGTTCTAGTGCACCCTCGGCTCTGCTACATCAGATTGCTACATCTGATGTAGCAGTGCCGAGTGTGCATCAGATGTGTAGTTGAGCAAAACTGACTCAGCACTGCTAAGTCTCTGCATTCGCATAGGAATGCATTGGCCAGCCTTCGGCCAATCAGCGCTGGCTCTGCCGGAGGAGGCGGAGTCTAAGGTCGGACCTGAATGGAGACTGGTGTGGAGCGATCTTAGACTCCGCCTCCTCCAGCAGAGCCAGCGCTGATTGGTCGAGTTCCGTACTCTGGCCAATCAGCGCTGGCCAATGCATTCTATTAGCCCGATGAAGTAGAGCTGAATGTGTGTGCTTAGCACACACATTCAGCTCTACTTCATCAGGCTAATAGAATACATTGGCCAATCAGCGCTGGCCAATGCATTCTATTAGCTTGATGAAGCAGAGTGTGCACAAGGGTTCAAGCGCACCCTCGGCTCTGATGTAGCAGAGCTGAGGGTGCACAAGGGTTCAAGTGCACCCTCGGCTCTCCTACATCAGAGCCGAGGGTGCGCTTGAACCCTTGTGCAGCCTCGGCTCTGCTACATCAGAGCCGAGGGTGCGCTTGAACCCTTGTGCACACTCTGCTTCATCAAGCTAATAGAATGCATTGGCCAGCACTGATTGGCCAGAGTACGGAATTCGGCCAATCAGCGCTGGCCAATGCATCCCTATGGGAAAAAGTTTATCTCACAAAAATCACAATTACACACCCGATAGAGCCCCAAAAAGTTATTTTTAATAACATTCCCCCCTAAATAAAGGTTATCCCTAGCTATCCCTGCCTGTACAGCTATCCCTGTCTCATAGTCACAAAGTTCACATTCTCATATGACCCGGATTTGAAATCCACTATTCGTCTAAAATGGAGGTCACCTGATTTCGGCAGCCAATGACTTTTTCCAATTTTTTTCAATGCCCCCAGTGTCGTAGTTCCTGTCCCACCTCCCCTGCGCTGTTATTGGTGCAAAAAAGGCGCCAGGGAAGGTGGGAGGGGAATCGAATTTTGGCGCACTTTACCACGTGGTGTTCGATTCGATTCGAACATGGCGAACACCCTGATATCCGATCGAACATGTGTTCGATAGAACACTGTTCGCTCATCTCTACTGTTTAACACATTGTGTGCCAGATTTAAAAAAATCTGAGTGTAAAATTGGGTTCACATCTGTGTCGGAGATCCGAATGACTGAGACCATGGCGCTAGTGTGAACCTTAACGTTGATAAATCTTCACTATTTGCTTTAATAAAACTATGATCTACAAGTGATCTATTTAATGGAGTTCGTTGGCCATACACATAAGATTGTGATCAACCAGAATGCAGCCGATCAATTGTACATCAGATCGTATCGTATCAACAATCCTACCAGCACCATGCTATGACTTATAGATGGAAGATTACGCATGTATTAAAAAAAAAAAAAACCTGTGGTTTGTGCTTGAACAAAGTGGTAAAAGAGCGTCTGTAACTGGTAGCTCATGCCATACATGTGTAGATCCAGCTCACAATGGAGCAAAAAATCCAACTTGTCTAGCAACAAAGATCAGGTTAAATGGTCAAAACCATCATTTAAGCCTAATTTTATCGAATAATGTATGACCAGCTTTACTTGTTTATAGCTTGTATTGACCTGAACAGTCCCCTAGTGGTGAAAGTGGCCATGGAGTTTTTGATTGTCGATTGTGCTGTAGACTGGAGGGAATGGAGCACTGGGGACGTATGAGGTGTATTAGTAGAAGATTCTGATGTCATTTCCTATTAGTGGCTTTTGATTCCTTTTCATGAAATCTGGTGCTGAAATCCTCTTCTGTCTCTTTTGTATTCTTTTCCTTGTTTGGGCTCGTTCACACGGGGAAAGAGGGGGCAGATTTTGGTGCTGAATCCACGTCAGAATCCTCCCCCTCAGAATAGAGGTCTATGTAGACTGCTAGCTTACTTTTTTCCGTGAGCGCCATGTTCCCACTCACAGAAAAAAGAAGCAAGCTACCCTTTCTTCAAGCGGATTCCGCGGCTGAAGGAGCCAGGAGTCCGCCTCGTGGCAGCACCCTCCGAACTAGGCCCATTCAGTCACCACAGGTGTATTTTGGTCCTATTCTGACGCGGCTTCCCGCATCAAAATCAGGACCAAAATACGTCCCCCTTGCCCCGTGTGAACTAGGCCTTTCTCTCACTAGTTTCTTACTGGCGTTCAGGTGGGCGGGCTCTAATAAAGCAGGGAAAATGGGGGCAACACGGTGGCTCAGTGGTTAGCACTGTAGCCTTGCAGTGCTGGAGTCCTGAGTTTGAATCCTGCTAGGAACAACATCTGCAAGGAGTTTGTATGTTCTCTCCATGTTTGTGTGGATTTCCTCCCATTCTACAAAGACATACTGATAGGAAAAAAAATGTACATTGTGATCCCTATATGGGGCTCACAATCTACATTAAAAAAAAAAAAAAAAGCAGGGAAAATAAGTCGGGGGGGGGGGGGGGGGGGTCACTTTAAACAGACTAGGTCAGTTATTACTATGTTTTTAGCTGACGATATCAGAATCTTGTCTTCCAAAGGCACTTTTCTACATTTTACAGTGAGTGAACTATGTTTAAATTGACCCCACTCCCCCCAACTCAATTTAGCTCATGCACCTGTACTTCAGTGAGAAGTCAGTGAAAGTAATAAGGCAAAGAATACAGAAGCGACAGAAGTGGATTCCAGGGAAAGGAGCCAAAATCCATTAATAAAATATATTGCTATATTTATTAATGTCACAAATCCTGCCAGAAAATCAAAAGCTCTTTGAAAGACAGCTAGGCCTCAAGCATAGGCAAGGTTTTATGTACATGAGTAAAATATAGAGCTATAAAAAGGCTATCCCAGAAATCTATGTGGCCATACTGTACCACTATCTGAGTCACATTTCATATGGTTGCATGTTTTATTTTACGCCAAATTACAGAGCCAGGTTTCCATAGAAGCATTGATCTAAGTAGGAATATCTCAGTAGGTACAGTACAGTATGGAGACAGCATACTGGAGAACATGGAGTACCTATGGCCCCTATGTGTAGTGATAGCACAGATTCCATACATGCACCTCTACCATTAAAATCATATTCATAACATGCTTTATCTAAAAATGCCATTTAGGGCGGGTTCACACCTGCGCCCAGTCTCCACTTTGTGGGTTTCCATCTTCTGCCTGAGAAACTGGACAGGAGACGGAAACCAGCAGTCAGTTTTCAAAGCCATTCACTTGAATGAGTTTGCAAAGTGTCCGTCCGTGAGCGTCTTCTGGTCTCCGCGGTGAAACCGTTTTTTTTTAACCGGACACAAAGTCCTGCATGTCCGACTTTGTGTCCAGTTAAAAAAACGGTTTAGCCGCGGAGAGGCAGAAGACGCTCACGGGCGGTCACTTTGCAAACCAGTTCAAGTGAATGGCTTTGAAAACTGACTGCCGGTTTCCATCTCCTTTCCCGTTTCTTGGGCAGAAGACGGAAACCTGCAAAGCGGAGACTGGGCGCAGGTGTGAACCCACCCCTATGTCTAAAGTTACAATCTGACAATTTATTCCTACCATAAACCTTTAAACCTATTTTATCTGGGCAAGCATGCAATATGATGTCACACTGGTAAAGCCGCCAAAGAGGACATTCAGAGCCCTGATCTAGGAATGCATACGTGTGTGAAGATGTCATCGGCATTGATGTGGGATCCAATGTTCTCTCAAGTTTCTCCTCCCTTCAAATTGGGACACAATTTATCTGACTCTCCTTGTTAAATTCTTATTACTGGTGAGTGAATATTCGCTGAGCATATGTTTCCAAGCAGTATTACAATGCTCTAAATGCTTGCCAAAATGTTGAAAGGGTCACCGGCGCTGCTTTGGGAACTTAGTAATAAACAGACGTTTCTTTTTGATAAATCTCCTCTGTTTACAAGGCTTGCCTCCCACCCACGTATGTTTAGAGACGATTGTTAACTCATTGCTGTAATGCATATGTACAAATATTCGACATTTCACAGCCAACACAAAACCTGGTCACCAGGTCCTACTGCAGAATGTCAAATGCCATATGGGTGCTTTTGCTGTAATAAAAATTAAAAAAAAATTTTTTACCAATGTTTTAGATCTTTACTCCAAAAATACCACTTTTGTAAAGTGTTTGAGTTGTCGACTTTTTAGAAAAGTCACAAAAATTGTTCCCCTCTCTCTTTGGTAAGGTGCTGATACGTAACATCTCAGGACATAAGTGCGCCAAATCGCTGCAAGTTAAACCAATGAAGACTCCAGTAAAACAGACTTTAAAAATAAATTTCCTGTGTCATTTTGCTCCATATTGATCAATTTGTTGTATCTGTCAAGATAATTCCATCTATGAAAACTATTTTGAAAAGCGATAAAACTCTCCCTCCTGCCACTAAATGTACGTTACAGCAGAGCGGAAGTGATATTTTTACCATTTACAATGTTTTCGGTACATGTTTAACTTGTTAGGCTGGCTACAGATGACCGTGTGCTTCCAGCCAGCTGTGAATTAAAGGCACGGGCAGCACATGGGTGAAATCCGCGTGTCCCTGGTGTGCTGCCCTTGCACCAGCCGCGCTACCGTGGCCCCTTTCATTCAATGAATAGGAGCCATGGAAGCAGGGCTGCAAAATCGGACAGGAATAGGAACTGTTCTATATTTTGCGGCCTGGACTGTCGGCCTGCACACATCACCATTTGGGTTGAGCGATCGGGATGGGAAAGATCGGATCCCGATCGTGAATTGAGCAAATTTCACGATCGGGATCAGCTGGAAAATGATCGGAAATCGGATTTTAAAATTTATTATTATTATTATTTAGTCATGTGCATGGACCCATAGAAATGAATGGGTTAGTCTGCTATCCTGAAAAAACACATTGATCTCAGCCTCGGCTGTCTGGAAGAGGCCTTAGGTTGCTTCTTAGAGGTGCAGTAGTTGTATATGTACTAGCGAGACACTGGGGCAAATTTATTAAGACTGATGTCTTAATAAATTACTTGGGTTGATGTTATGGAATTGCTATGGAACCCTGGGACGGGACACAAGAGACAGTGAGCCCTAAGCTGACGCCCCCAACTGTCCCTTCCTATTGCCAGGCCCTATCCTACGTAATAGGCGGCAACCACAAAGACGTTCCCTCCCTGTATATGTGAAACACAAAACGGAGATAAGACGGACAACAACAAAGAAAGGTCAGCTAGCCAAGGGTCAGTAACAGTCGAGCGATGCAGTACCAAATCGGAGTCCAAAGAATTGTCAGTAGGGAAAGCCAAAGGTCAAGGATAAGAAATGCAAGCAAAAATAGTGACAGTACAGAGCGAGAATGCACAAGGCAATAGCAAGCAATGGTGTGAATGAGAACCAAGGTTAAATAGGGTGGAAGAACCCGCCCATGGAGTTGACAGGAAGGCAGCTGTCAATCACAGGGCAAGGCTAGTGTAACCATTAGAGGAGCAGAGACAAACAAGGGCAGAAGACGGGTGTGGTGCAAATACAATCACAGTAGTAGAGCTGTGTTCACACAGTGCGACCAAAAACTTTAAGCCATGAACCAAACTGCACACGCCTCCTACGCCGCAGCACGCGAGCAGAGGGCGGTGCAGATTCCCGAACAGGCAGAGATGTTACAGTTGAGTTGATCTTGAGATTTCAGGATCGATTTTAAAATCTGACTTCTGATCACTTTCCAGTCAATCCCAATTGTGATCGTGACATTTGCTCGATCACTGATCGGGATCCGATCTTTCCCGATCCCGATCACTTAACCCTATAAATTACCTGACTGGTGATATATAAAGAGGTGCCAGAATATGAATCTACGCCAGGTAGGAACTGGTATACATTTCCATTCTAATGAAATGGCGTTCCAAGGAACTGGCATGAGTTTTCGTAAATCAGTTGGGCCTCAGTAATTAAGGCACACTTGTGGCCCAAAAAAGCTTTGTACAAACAGGAAATGTTAAATTCTCCCTACTGGGTATACATTTAACACTAGGTTCACACTAGCATTCGGGTTTTCCGTTCTTCAGGGACAGAATCCCCAAATGGAGAGCGGGCGCAGGTGTGAGTCGAGCCTTTTGCTTTTATGAAGCTTTCAGATTTATTCTGATGTTCATATAAGTTCTTTGTGACTCTATGGTGGGAAAAACTGAATGTAAACCAATGTAAAATAATATGTGACCTCCTGTCGCTTGTAAAATGTAAATCTCAATAAGCAGAGTCATGAGAAAAGTTTTGGCTTATAAAGTAGATGCGTCACAGATCCACACCTACCAACCCACACTAATCTCAAGCATGTTCATAGCCTTCCAGGAGCTCTGAAAGAACCAAAAAGTACAACCAGATACTACACTATTCTCTTTTAGAAGCTATTTTGGCACAGATATTCTGTAATAACAAAATGACATATACTTGGAAGTCTTGAGTTAACCATAGTCTTTGGACAAAGAAGACTGAATAAAATGCTGTCTGGTTTACAACAGACATTTTCATATACCTTATAAGACATGTGTCTTGGAAAATGGACCTAAAAATAACATTTGTTATGGTAAAGTAATCTTTTAAGGATTTTAATTTTTAAAATTTTTCATGTAACTATAGTTAAAGGGAAATAATCACCAGATTAGAAAAAAATATATATATTTCAGATACTAACATACATATATTTAGTGTGGGTGTTACATAGATTAGATACTAACACACCCATTATAGAGTAGACACTTATAGGTAACCGCCATGAATTACCCAGAAGGTGTAGCTACAAAGAGGGTCTCTCTCCCTGGAGGGCCTGACTTGTCTGTCTATTACACAAACAGTCCATTGACTGTAAAGTGAAACATGCAATTCCTCATTTAGTCAGTAGAGGTGCTGTAGGGAAATTGAACATTTGCAGCTATTTTCCTCTGCTGTCTACAGCTAACCAATGGATGTTCCACCAGACAAGTAGACCTCGAACATGTACAATGAGTAAGTGATAAGATAAAATAAGATAATCCTTTAATAGTCCCACCATGGGGAAAGTTCAGTATGTTACAGCAGCATAGTAATACAGATACATGATAATAAAACAGTAATATATTACATAAGTAGACACACATATGCTGGGAAAAGAAAATATATTAGGAGTCCATAGCAGCTAAGGGAGAGAAGAAAGAAGAAGGAAGACTGCAGGATCATTTAGTTCTCTGTGTGGAGTGATCTTCGTTTGATCTGATGTACATTATGTAGCCCGATCGCGGTTGGGAGGAAGGACCTCCGATAGTGCCCCGATAGCTCATATTTGTGTAGAAAGTTTATTCACTATATTGTCCTCTTTTAACAGGTATGCCAAGAGTGGCCATCATAAGAACTACCAGAGAAGGTCCTCCGTTCCATTTGATGGCTTCAACTTGCACCTCTTCTTGACAGCATGAGAGCTGTGCAGTAGATATGTGAATGAACGCTACAACCAGTCAACTGGGATAGTCTTCTGGAAGACCTACACTAGAAAAGGTTTTGTGACGTCTAACACGTGTCACGTTTCAGCTGGAAAAACCGTGGCGCGGCTGACCTTTTCACTCCACAAATGTAAAAGTCAACTGTGGACATAAAACCACTTTAAAAGAAACCCTGTGGAAGTTATTTATTCAGGAAAAGAAACATGAAACTAATCCAAATGGAGCCTTCAATTCTATGTAAAGTCTGCAAAAATCAAAATGCTCTTTTTTTTTCTTTTTTTTTTTTTTAATTTTAGCTTCGGAAGGATCTCAAGGAAGGATCAGCTACCTTGCAACTCTAGTCATTTCTCATCCAGTTCTTCCAAGACCTGAATGCTCTTGCATTACATTTATGGATGGCTTTCTTGCATACATCATATGATATTAAAAGAGGGTGATCATTATATTCTAGGCCAAGCTTCAGCAGAGAACAGTCCCTGTAGATACTCCAAACAGCAGACCTGCTTCTCTTGTAAATCCCGCTGCCAATGGAAAGATGTATAACTTGTGTGGGTGAAAATAATACAGTATTACACTTAAGACTCTTCATACTTCCTTGTATACTCGATATACAAGGTAGAGATATATCTTTGAACATAAATCGGATGCAAATCTGCCGTAAAATGATGAAAAGGCAACAAAATATGGTAATAGTATTGGTTGATATGGAGTACTGACTTTATGGGGGTTTTATAGATATTCCACTGGGAGATGGAAATAGGTGTCTATATATGTCTTAGATATGTAATAGCACAGCACATAAAAGATTCCTGAAGAGTACATCTGAAGGTGGCTGAACCAATAAAACCTTTTACAATGTCTTGCATGTGTCTTGAATGTTTGACTATATGGAAAGTGCATTGGTCTAGAAAGTAACAGACTGCCGCTTCTCTGTGCTTGTGCATTCACTCTGGGTAGCAGTTCTTAAACTTAGATGTGAAATTCTGTAAACCATGTCATATTCCTGAATCTGCTACATATTTATCAAGCCATAAGACTCTGCATCTTAAACTGGAGCATCTTGGGAACAGAGAGGCATGGAATTTGTGCAATCAACCATGCGCTAGACCAAAATAATTCACGGATATGGATAAGGCTCCATGTTGTGGAAACGCAGCATAAAAAACCTTGCATTTCATAGTATTAGCCAAGTGAGAGAGATTTTGATTCTTCTTATTCACTCATGGCGGAAAAAGTGTAGAAAATGTTAAATGTAGATGTGGAATCATAAGCTACAAAAAATGCAGAGAAAAATGCCGCAATTCAATGAAAACTTCAGCAACTGGATAGAAAACATGGCAGAAAAAAGCAACATTTTTCAGCTGCGTTTTGCTTTATGGGGCCTTAGACTAAAGCATCGTCCACATCAGCTTTGGAGTCTGCATAAGGACCCCCCGAACGGAATATAGAACACAACTGCAAGCGATGTGCCAGTGAAAGCACACGGACCCCATAGACTATAATGGGGTCCATGTGCTTGCCGCCAGATCTCCGCACAGAACATGCGGACAGGAAAGTAGTTCATAATCTACTTTCCTGTCCGCATGATTTGTGCAGGCAGTGCACGGCAAGCACACGGACCCCATTATAGTCTATGGGGTCCATGTGCTTTCACTGGCACATTGCTTGCAATTGTGTTCGGTATTCCGTTCAGGGGGGTCCTCATGCGGACTCCCCCGGACAGAATACCAACGCTGATGTGAACGAGGCTTTAGACACTTCCTTCACCTTGCTAAGCAAGCGGGAAAGGTTTAGTGGAAAAGGAGTGGTCTTTCCAAATAGTGTTGAAACTTAAGATGCAACACCGTGTGCCAAAATTTTGCCACATTTGGTATAAACTTAGTGTAGGAAATTGGACACAATTTAAGTCTAGTCAAAGCTTGCATTGTCTAACTATCAGACAGCGTTAGAAAATATGCCTTAAATATAGAATATGATATGAATGCCATATTTTCATTGTGTTTACTCCATTCCTTTGAATTATGATCAGTGATAACTCATGGAGATATTTTGAAAAGTGATAAAATAGGGATTTTAAGAGAAACTACTAAAAATTGGCCTTTGTGAATCCAAAATAGTCAAATCTTTAATCCAGCATGCCTCTAAATCCCTGAAATCTTTTCAATGTGAAGAAGCCATTTTGGCAGCATGTGTAGAAGGTGTCCTGAATGTCCCCTGACAGGCAGATATCGGGCAAAGAAGGCTCAAGGATGTTGATAAGTGTCTGGAAGCCGCTCATTCTCCCTTCCCTATTGAGAACACATGCATGATGGACTGAACCAAGTGTGCAAGTGTTGGAGGAAAAATAGTTATCAGCAGAACAACAGCTATTACGTACGGTCACCTTATGTCTGATTGTTTGGTTTGGAGGTTACATGAAAATGTTATGTTGGATGAAGGTGACAAAGAAAAGAAAACGGAGCTTATTTTTTACTCTTTTTAATGCTGCATTTTACAGTACTTGCAAAGTGAATGAGAGTCTGACTAATGCCATTCACACATTGCAGAAAAAAATCTGTAGTGGAAAAGCTCCATTTTAAAAGACGCCCGCTTTATAGAAAATCGCAGTATATTAATAATAACTCCATAAACGCAGGTGTTTTCCTTATAGTTCTAAAAAAGGCCAAAAGTCCACAGAGGAAAACTGTGAAAAGCATTGTGGGAAAAAACATGACGCGTTTCCACCATAGTTTTTTTTTTGCTGCGTTTCACTATGTGAGGCCTTTGCCTAAAACGATATTATCTTTTCCCCTCTGCGCCAGCTTCTACGTTGTTGGGGTCTCCACTGTGCCCCAGTTCCTTGTGTCTCTCCAGACATAGGAAGTTCTTGAAGATGTCCGCTCAGCCAATGACTGCCCAGAGTTGTCACCTGCCTCTGCCTTTGATAAGCTGAGCTGCATCTCCAACCATTTCTTGTGTGTGTGACGGAGACCAGGAATCAGACTGCTGTAGGATTGGGGAGAGGTGAGTAATGTTTTCTTCTGTTCTGTCATGTTTATATGTTTTAAAGGGGAACTGTCAGGTCCCAAAAATCCTGCCAAGCTAAGAATTGTGCCATGTATCGCTTTTAATAGGAGACTGAATATGTCAGTTATGGCTATAGGTGCATTTTGCAGAAATTCCATAGTCAGAACATTTGCAACTGTCTGTTGGCAAATCTGGCAAAGCAGACCCTGTACCTACCAGATGCAGGCTGAATTGCATATCAATGATAAGATGGTGATCTCTGCAAATTGGTTTGTGACCATAAAGGTATGTTTATGCACCTACATGGCACACTAACTGGTTTGAGAGACATTGTGGACCTGACTCGGGGCAGATTCTCTTTATAGTACTACAGTATAAACTGAACATACTGTATAATGTTACATAACACTGAAATTAATGGTATGTAGTGCAATAAATGTCAAGTTAACATTTACTATATAAAGGTGAGCGAAGAGCGTTCGATCGAGTCCATGTTTGATCGGATATCAAGCTGTTCGAGATGTTTGATTCCAGTCGAACACCAGGTGGCAGACTCACAAAAAATTTGATTCCCCTCCCACCTTCCCTAGCGCTTTTTTTTGCACCAATAACTGCGCAGGGGAGGTGGGACAGGAACTACGACAACGGAGGCATCGGAAAAAAAATCGGAAAAAGTAATTGACTGGCTAAATCAGGTGACCTCCAATTTATATGAATAGTGGATTTAATATCCGGTTCATATGAGACTGTGAACTATGTGATTGTGAGACAGGGATAGATGTACAGGCAGGGTTAGCTAGGGATTACCTTTATTTAGGGGGGAATGTTACTCTCCCAGCTCTTTGGGGCTCTATCTGGTCGGGATCCCTGTCAGCTTGTGTTATGCGGGAGCTGACTTTTTCCCATAGGAATGCATTGACCAGCGTTGATTGTCCGAATGCCATACAGAGTACAGCATTCGGCCAATCAACGCTGGTTCTGCCGGAGGAGGTGGAGTCTAAGATCGGACCAGACCTTGTACATTGTAGTCACTGTATTCCCAGTCCCTATCACATCCAGTGTAGCAGCATTTCCTAAGATGATTGAATAAGTATACAGAAATGAATCTGACACTCTTCAGATGGAACGTCACATATTTCTGTCATTTCCTATGTGTTAAGGAATTTTAATTATAATCTGAGCCCCATATGAGATCATATGAAAGAAATGAAGCATGTGATATACTGCAGCAGAGAACCCAAGGAATAGACTTCATTGTTTTAATAGGTAGAACAGAAACAGGTATAAAACAGATATCTACTTCTCAATCGCCTCAATACACATAACATAATTCATATTGCATATCTTTCTTTAACCCCATTACTTGCAGTCTACAGTATATGACATGTTATATGGAATTAGAGGGACACTTTGATGTATTCTTCAGGTTGTGTGAAATCTTGGGTGACTACCATTTGACTGTAAATACAGAAATGATCAAAGAAAATGTTCTCTCCTCTGTGTAACATCTTGTCTTTCAGTCCTGCTTTGGCTTATATTTGAGAATCCTTCCATGATTCCATGATTGAAATGGCTCTAGATCATAAAACTTCAGTAATTCACGGCGTATGTTTCATGTTGCCAAAACGTAGAATTTTACAATGTCTGCAAAGTGGATGGTATACTGGCTAATCCCATCTACACAATGCAGAACAAAATTCAGAGGGGAAATGTTGCGTTTATGAAAATCGTAGCATGTCAATTATACCTACGGAAATGCTGGCGTTTCCATATAGGTATAAAGTCCACAAAGGAGAACTCTGCAGGAAAGAAATGCGCTGCAATCCTTTCTGCAATGTTTTCTTGGCTGTGGCCCCCCTATGTGCTGCCTTAGACTAAAGGGGCAATTGCACACATTCCATTAAGGATGCATTGAAAGTGCTATCTAAGTAATATAAACTTGTTTCTATGGCTGGGGTCATCCGAGCTGAATTTCCATCAATCCAATTTGTTATTCCATCTACAAATGTCTTTCATGGGAAATCCCATTCGATAATTTTGGTACATTTTGTGCCAGCAGGGAATTTTGTCAAAAACTCAATGAAAAACTGCAAAGACATGCTGTGTGTTTTTTCCAGATTTTCTCCTCCTTTTTATCAGTATTATGGCTACCATTTGTACTGTAGATAATAATATGTGACTATGTGAGTGCTAATCTCTGTACAGCACTACCCTATGTAAGCAATACGGTAATAAATGAAATATATGTGATGTATTTTATGATATCAATAAACTATGTTCACTCAAAGGAGTGCTGGTCAAGATGGACATTGTACATGATGAGTTATATATACTGACCCCCATTTAACTATTTAACCACCAGCGGAGGCAGAAATATCCCAACCCCTCTGATATCCGGTTTACATTGCAGAGCAGTGTACACAGTGGGGGGTTGTACAATGAAAAAATATATTTTGGACTGCGAACTGTTCATCCTTCCATCTTTTTATGGTCTTCCATCTTCTGGCAATCTGGTTTGGGTTTATGGATTTTGACTATGGCTGAAACTTCTGGGCTCAAGGCAAAAGTTTGCAACAAAACCCCTAAAATATGACATGTAGGTGCCAAAGATCTTTTGGGCCCCCTTAGGCTTCGGAGACTGGTGTGACTGCAGTCTCTGCAGCTGCTATGGTTAGGCCCTTGGATACTGCAGAAGGTGACTGCCTGATAACAAGACACATTCTGGAAAAGATTGCAGAGAAGTAAAGCCATTGTTTATGAATAAAGATGTGGTTCCGGAGCCTGACACATGTATCTCACGTTGTTTGTTTTGCTTGGATGTGCCACTGACAAGCTCTTCGGCCATGTGTTACAAGCTATTCCAGCTGGGGAAGATCTGAACCATATTATTGTGCTAGAAATATGTGTATAAATAAATGTTTGCTGTCACAGTGTCAGGTATTTTATAACATGGTGCTTTGTACAGTTTGAGACTCATCCTTCTTGTTTTCACATGTACGTAGTGGTGTTTAGTCAAGGAATTGCCAGCTAATTGTACACAATGCTAAAGGCTATGTACAGCTACCATATATACTCGAGTATAAGCCGAATCTTTCAGCACAGTTTTTGTACTGAAAAAACCCCCCTCGGCTTATACTCGAGTAAAGCAAAAAAAAAAAAAAAAAAATGTATTTTATTTTTTTGGGGGGGGGAGGAGGTGTCTATGACCAGCCACAATAGTAATGTATAGAATCTCCCATAAAATAGTGAAAAAGAAGAAGCTTTAAAAAAAATATAATAAAAAAAATAAAGTAAATAAAAGTTTTAAATCCCTCCTTTCCCTAGTATACATATAAAAGTATAAAATGACTGTGATACACATACACATTAGGTATCCCTGTGTCTGAAAGTGCCCGCTCTACTGAATATAGGGTATCTGCAGTGCTCCTGTTCCATCGGGAAGGGGTTAATAGGAGCAATGCAGATACCCTATATTCAGCCAGGCTGAATTCCAAGTGGGGGAAAAAAAAAACAGTCCTCAAGCTCAGGGAAGGGGCAGACAGACAACCAAAACACCCCCTCCCCTTCCCCAGCACCCAGCATCAACTGCACCCAAAAACTCCGAGCATTTTCATTTTTGAAATCTTCCAGTAGCTGCATTTTCCCCCTCGGATTTTACTCGAGCAAATAAGTTTTCCCAGTTTTTTGTGATAAAATTAGGGGCCTCGGCTTAAATTCAGGTCGAGTATATACAGTATCTTTATTATTGCATGACTTGGGCACGTGCAAGTCGATCCCTTTCAATGAACACAGGAGACAGAAGTGGATTTAATTGGCCACAGAACCATTTTATTAAGTAACTCTAGATGAACATAAATTAACATAATTTAACCCTTAAAGTGCCAAACATGTAGAAACCCCAAATCAACTCCTTGGGCACTAAACGTGTAAACATATAACCAAGTAAACCAATTTAGGAGGTCCTTAAAGCCCACAATCTGCAAAATGATAACCAATATCCATTCAACCCATTAGCACCAGGACAATTGCCCCCAGCAGTTGTAAAAGCTCGGGGGCACCAGGTTCTTAAGGTTCCTTGGTGCTCAGTTACCTTTTAAAACCCCAGACCAAACCATCCACAATTCCGCAATGTCCTGAGGAGTCCAGCCCCTCCCACGGGGCCCTCCTCTCCACAACCAATTTCCTGTTCCACCAACTTCGAGGACCCCCCTCGCCTAGCCACTATGACAAGATCAACCTCGAAGTCAACACAAATTAAGGGTGGGTGGGAGGGGGTTGACACTGTTTGCTTGTCTCCACAGGACTGGCACTAGACTTCACACCCTTTCCTTTCATGCCCTCCCCCTTTTACCACGCTGCTCCAAAAGCTCAATTAACCCCTTCCTGTCCCCATCTTTCCTCTCCTGAACAGCCCCAGTCATGCAGGCCTTCCTTTTAAAAGGCCTTACCTTTAGTCTGGCCTTTTCTGATCTATTATTGGCTAGAAACGATTTGTCAAATAGGGTTTTGTTAAAAATTCTGCTCTTGATTTCATATAGCACAAGCTCTTCTTCCCTTCTCACATAGATCCATCTGAAAAGCTGATTCTGTGATGTTATGTATGTTGTGTTAAGTGTTCATAAACACTCTTATAGGCTAAGGCCCAATGTAGCGAGCCGTAGCCAAAAATAAAAATATGCAGAAAAGAAGGAAACGCAGAAATGCAGTAAAATTCACGTGCCAGTAAAATTGACATGCTGCAATTTTCACAAACGCAAGCGTTTTTGAAAAACAGCATTTCCACTTCAGATTTTTTTCTGCAATCTATGGATGTGATTAGCCAGAATCCCAATCACATTGCACATAATGTAAAACGCAGCGTTCCCATGTAGAACGGAAAAAGTCAAAGTGGTTCCTTTATATTTCCTATTCCTTTTTGTAGCAGTCCTAGGTTTGGCTAAAAAAAAAAAAACGGAGCAAAATCTACAACATAAGAAGCATTTTAGCTCATGCTAAAAAAAAAAAAAAAACAATGTGGGCAACACGGTGGCTCAGTGGTTAGCACTGCAGCCTTGCGGCATTGGAGTCCTGGGCTTGAATCCTGGCAGGAATAACATCTGCAAGGAGTTTGTATGTTCTCCCAGTGTTTGTGTGGATTTCCTCCCTCTCTACAAAGACATACTGATAGGAAAAAAAAGTGTTTTATAGTAACAGTAAAGTGAAGGAGATTTTACTTCACTATTTTTTGCACAAGTGGCAGGGTGAAAAAAAATCTGCAGAAAAGTTGCATTTCATAACAAGTTCATTTTAGATGTGAAATCGCTATTGTTTCCCTATATAGTAAATAGGGTAAGAAAAAAACGCGCAAGAAAACTCAGCAAAATTGCAATGAAAAGGGAAAAAAAACATGTTTTCAAAGGACTTTTTTTTTTTCAACTGTGTTTCATTACATGGGGCCTTAGCCTTAGCCAGGACCCTTAGCCAGGGCCCCACGTGGTCTAAATGCCACAGTAAAAACTGCACTGTTTTATAGTCCCTGCAAAGTGAATGAGATTATAGCAAATCCCATTCACACCTTGCAGAACAATATGCATAGCGGAAATGCTGCAATTTCCAAAACCGTCACATTTTTGGAAGTTGTAGCATGTCAGTTATACCTACAGAAATGCAGGCGGTTTCCCTATAGGTATAATGGAAGTTTTTAAAGGCTATTTAGGCATATGTTTACCTCAAAATATTTTTTTCTAAGTTATAGAATCCCTTTTAAAAAAAACTAGGTAATTTTCTGATGACACAATTACTTTAATTCCTTCTAAATTCACCCAGTGCCTCCAGTTGAAGAGCCTATACCACATGGAGATTTAGATAGTGAAATTCGTGTCATCACTTTAACACATGTACATGTTAATTGGAGACTTTTCACTACCGCCACCAATTCTTCTTCTTAGCATCTGTTAATTTGCACTGCTCCTCTGATTCCAGCACATTTGGAATTTTTTCTCTAGCCCCACCATTTCTAAGAAACAAGTAATTTTGGTGCCTGATGTGCTATGTAAGCTCTGTAATGTCAGAAGGGTAGTGTCAAGCAGGGGGTGAGACTCAGAGGCAGCCAGTGTCAGAGATTAGAATCACACCCCTTGCCTGCTCCTGCCTGACACCGCCACCTGACAGTGGACTGCATAGCATATCAGGCACCAAAACTAACAACATTGACTGCTCAGGAATGGTTGGGGCTAGAGATAAAATTCCAACTGTGCCAGAATCAGTGGAATGGTACCTATTAAATGATGTAAAGAGCTGGAATTGTTGGGGGTGGTGATAGGTCTTCTTTAAAAAGACAATTAGACAAGTGTTGGATAGGCAATGATATGTAAAGCAAGATAAAAAAGAAAAATATGGACAAATTGTGTAACTGTGGGAAAATTTACAGAAAGCAGAAAACAGCCGAAGGGGATTAGTTAACTACTATGGCAGCTTCATTCTAACAAAGGCTTGTCCAGATGGGGGCCTTGAAAAAATTACACATAATTATTAGGGGTTATAGGCTGAATAAATTCATCAGCATGGTCAGGACAGGGAAAAGTGACTGATCAGTAGGTTCCTGACTCAATCGCCTTATTTAAAAGGTGGGACTTGCCCATTGGACCCCCCTGATCAAGAGAATAGGAGGTCCCGAATCCTTCCTTTCCACCCCATTTGAGTAGAGTGGCTGTGCGTGCTACTACTGTTTTCAATTCTATGGGCTGTCGGAGATTGCAATTTACTGTAGTCTTCAGTGTGTCAATGTTTAGGATGTAGAGCCCTTTACACATCCCATTTTCATATTGACGGCTCCATTGTGGTGACTTGTAAATCACTTGATAGCAAAGGACTGCTTGACTGTCAGCAATCCTCCAAAGCAAGAGCTACTCTTTCAGTGGCTACCTGCCTTGGTTTATAAAGGAGTCCTCCATTATAGAAATGCCCTTTAAAGGGATACTATCATTAATATGACATTTTTTCTCGATTACATGTAGGAATAGCCTTAAGAAAGGCTATTCTTCTCCTACCTTTAGATATCTTTTCCGCGCCGCCGTTCAGTAGAAATCCCGGTTTTCGTCTGTATGCAAATGAGTTCTCTTGCAGCACTGGGGGCGGTCCCCCGCACTCAAACAGCATTGGGGGCGTCCCCAATACTGCGAGAGAAATCTCCAGCACCTCCTCCATTTTCTTCAGGAACGGCTTCTCTGCGCGTCTTCATCCGGAGCTAGGATCAAACTTCTACACATGCGCAGTCGGCTCTGCCGACGGGCTTCAGGCAGAGCCCACTGCACATGCCCACCTTGTGTAAGCGGCCACTTTCTTGTGGCCGCTTACACAGTAAGCTGGGTAAGCGGCCACAAAATAATGGCTGAGTATGTAGCAGTCAGCGCTGCGCATGCGCTTGTGCAGAAGTTTGAATCCAGATCTGGAAGAAGATGCGCAGATAGGCCGTTTCTGACAAAGATGGAGGCGTCACTGAAGAGTTCTCTCGCAGCATTGGGGACTGCCCCCATTGCTGCGAGAGAACTCATTTGCATACAAACGAAAACCAGGATTTCTACCGAACGGCAGCGCGGAGAAGACATCTAAAGGTAGGAGAAGAATAGCCTTTCTTAATGCTATTCTTACGTGTGATCGAGAAAAAATGGGATGTTAATGATAGAATCCCTTTAAGAAAAATGGCAAATGACAAATTTCTCATTTTTTGCACTGATGCCTTCCTGCATTATATATGATTATTTTTCAAAATAGGTAAATTATGCTTATGCTAAATAAGGTGAATGTTATTTCTTCCATTACATAAAATGGTTATTAGCATCTTCTAGCGCTAACATTTAACTATCAGAAATCTGCACAATTTCTATTGTAGTTAACTAAAACCCATCCCTTGTGAATAACCACCAAGGCTTCATAGTTTTGGTACGTATGTAGTTAGTTGTGAAGGAGGTGAAGGACATAAGGGGTTACTCACATCGCTGGAGTAATGCACACTGGGACACATTTGTGCCATGACCGTGGCAGTTTATGAATAACCCCCCTAGTACATACACATACTTCTCCCCCACCCCCATATCATTTGCTGGAGGCATTTCAAACCACATTAAATAAACAGAACCAGGTCTGAAAGGAGAAAAAGTTAATAATAGGGGCTGCTCTGCGTTTCATCTCAGGAAGGAAGCAATTGCCGGCGGTTTGCAGTTACTTTGGTTGCACAATTTGCAGGCCTCTCCTGTAGAGAGACTTGTGAAAGACAGGCATACCAAGATGGAAATACCAGGCTGTTAACCCACGCTGCCCTGCGCAATATCTGTCTAGGATCACTCAAGAGAGTCACAAGTCCAGAAATGCTAAAGAGTCAATGAAATGGAACATGCTAAGTCTGGATAGTGTCAGCAAATGGTAATATCACATTAGATTATGGGAAGATTCTCATCTAATGGGAAGCAAAGGGAACTAAAGTTTTTATTTACCATGAAGGCCGTTTGTAAATGGAAGCCATCATTGTGGCTCTGACACCCAGCTGGCCAAGACGTATACAACTACACCTTTCTGCTTTTACCATCCAAATAAGTCAGGGGACCCCTCTTTGTCAGGGCACAAGTACATGGGTTGTCTTTGCCAAACAACCCCTTTTAGTTGTAGGTTCATGTTTAGGTCTTAGGCCTCATGTACACAACCATAGCTTGCTGCCGTATATTATCCGCAATGACTGGTGTGTAATTGTAGATAATATATGGACCTCTTTATGTCTATGGCCACATACACACATCCATAGTTTCTACTACTAGAAAATAACCACAAACTATGGAGCTGGTCCGATACCTGTTTGCTTTTGCGATCTAGTGTATAAGTAAGTAAAAATCACAGACGGCACAAGAATATAAACCCATGTGCCATCCATTCCGTAGTCACTAACCCGTACACTTGTGCCTCAGGAGCTTTTTTTGTTAACGTAGATTATGAGCCCCATATAGAGATCACAATGTACATTTTTTCCTATCAGTATGTCTTTGTAGAATGGGAGGAAATCCATGCAAACACAGGGAGAACATACAAACTCCTTGCAGATGTTGTTCGTGGTGGGATCTGAACCTAATACTCCAGCTCTGCAAGGCTACAATGCTAACCACTGAGCCACTGTGTTGTCCTGGGCCTCAGAGTTTATTCATTCATACATGTCTGCATTTCGCTGTCTCTGGATGAGCCTTCATTTATGTCCATGAATAATAGATTAACTTTTTTTTTCTTTTTATTCCCTACACTTTAAGGGCCCATTCACACGATGTAACGCGGTGTTAATTCTGACACGTAAACTCATGTCAGAGTCAGTGCTGCAAAACAGAATCCCATTGAGTTCAATGGGCTCCGTCTTACGCGCGCTACACATTTAAATCAATGGGAGGCTTTTTAACCCATTGATTTCAATGTGTTACACGCGTTACACGGAAACCATTGAAGTCAATGGGATTCTGTTTTGAAGCACTGACTCTGACATGAGTTTACGTGTCAGAATTAACGCCGCGTTACATCGTGTGCACGGTCCCGAATATGGCATCTGTGTTCTGTCCATAATTTTCATGCACCCATATACTTTAACCGGTTAAGGACCAGGCCCAGAAGTACATTAAGGACCGGGCCTCTTTTTTCAAAACTGACATGTGTCACTTTAAATGGCAATAACTTTGAGACGCTTTAACTTACACAAGTGATTTTGAAATTGTTTTTTCGTAACACATTATACTTCATGTTAGTGGTAAACACTAATCAATATTTTTGTATTTATTTATAAAAAAAACTAGCAAATTTGATGGAAATTTGGAAAAAATTGCAATTTTCAAAATGTGAAATTCTCTGCTTTTCAGGCAGATAGTCATACCATCCAAATACATGAATAAATATTATCTCCCATATCTCTGCTTTATATCGGCATCATCTTTTGATCGTCTTTTAATTCATTTTGGATGTTACAAGGCTTACAAGTGTAACAGCAATTTTCCAGATTTACAAGAAAATTCCTCAAACTAATTTTTTAGGGACCACTTCAGTTCTGAAAGGAATTATAAAGGCCTATATAATAGAAACCCCCATAAATCACCCCATTTTCAAAACTACACCCCTCAAATTATTCAAAACAGCATTTGGGATGTTTGTTAACCCTTTAAGCATTTCATAAGAATAAAAATAATATGGAGGTCAAATTTAGACATTTTATTTTTTTTCATTAATACATTCATTTAGACCTAAAATTAACACATTCACAAAGGGTTAAAGGAGAAAATGCATCTCACATTTTGTTATGCAATTTCTCCCGTGCACAGAAATACCCCACATGTGGGTGTAAACTGATTTTTGGGCACACGGCAGTGCATGGAAGGGAAGGAGTGACACTGGGTGTTTGAACAGCATATTTTGCTGGAATAATTTTCAGGCACCATGTCACATTTGCAGAGCCCTTAGCGTACCAAAACAATGGAAACCCCCCAAAAGTGACCCCATTTTAGAATCTACACCCCTCACGGAATTCATCAAGGGGTATAGTGAGCATTTAGACCGTACAGTTGTTTCACAGATTTTACTAACATTGGAATGTGTAAAAGAAAAATTACTAAAATGTCACTTTATCCCCAAAGTTTTCATTTTCACAAGGGGTTAAAGGAGTAAAAGCCCCCCAAAGTTTGTTAAACAATTTATCCTGAACACGGCAATACCCCATATGTGGCCATATTCTGCTGTATGGGAACATGGCGGGGCTCAGAATGGAAGGAGCGCTATTTTGCTTTTGGATGGCAGATTTTGCTGGAATAATTTTTAGGTGCCATGTCGCATTTGCAGAGTCCCTACAGTACCAATACAGTGGAAACCCCCTAAAAGTGACCCCATTTTGGAAACTACACCCCCCACAAAACATATCAAAGGGTAGAGTGAGCATTTTGACCCTACAGCTGTTTCACAGATTTTATTAATATTGGGACATGAAAATGAAAATTTACTTTTTTTCCAACAAACTGTCAATTTAGCCCCAAATTTTTCATTTTCACAAGAGGATAAAGGAAAAAAAGCTCCCTAAAGTTCGTTACACAATTTCTCCTGAACACAGAAATGCCCCATATGTGGTAATAATCTACTGTATGGGAACATGGCGGGGCTCAGAATGGAAAGAGCGCTATTTGGCTTTTGAAGGGCAGATTCTGCTGGAATATTTTTCAGGTGCCATGTCGCATTTGCAGAGCCCCTAGTGTACCAATAAAGTGGAAACCCCCTAAAAGTGACCCCATTTTGGAAACTACACCCCTCATAGAATTTATCTAGGGGTTTGGTGAGCATTTTGGCCTCACAGCTGATTCACAGATTTTATTAACAATGGGACGTAAAAATGAAAAATTACTTTTTTTTTCCAATTAATCGTCCATTTAGCGCCATATTTTTAATTTTGCAAGTAGCTGAAGAATTAAAAGCCCCCCAGAGTTTGTTACACAATTTCTTCTTAACACGGCAATACCCCATATGTGGCCATAATCTGCTGTATGGGTATACGGTGGGGCTCAGAATGGAAAGAGCGTTATTTGGCTTTTAGAAAGCAGATGTGGCTGGAATAGTTCTCAGGTGCCATGTCGCATTAGCTGAGCCCCTAAAGTATAAATATAATGGAAACCCCCCATTGTGACCCCATTTTAGAAACTACACAGGTGACAGTAAACTGGAATTCACCAAGAAGTGACCCCATTTTGTAGGGACAATTTTAGGGCCTCTGCAAATGTGATGTGGTGTCCAAAAACAAAGAATATAAATCTGCACTCCAAAAGCACATATCGCTCCTTCACATCTGCGCCCTGCTGGGTACCCAAATAGCGGTGTATGCCCACATGTATGACACTGGTGTACCCCGGATAACGGACTTAATGCCATATGTGGGTATAAATGGCTGTTTGGGCACAGCCGGGCACAGAAGGGAAGGAGCGCTATTTTGGTTTTTGGAGCACAGTTTGGTTTTAGGACACCATGCCACTTTTGCAAAGCCCCTGAATTGCCAATAAAGTGGAATCCGCAGACATGTCACCCCATTTTGGACACTAGCCCACTCATGGGATTTATCAAGTGGTGTAGCGAGCATTTTTAACCCCTGAGTGTTGCATTTATTTAGTTTCCAGAAATGAAATCACAGCTGATAATGAGAAGTTAAAAATGAAAAATTTCCAGAGATTCGCCATTTCAGTACCCGATATGTTGTGCCCAACTTATGTCAGCAGAGACACTCCAAAAACTGGTAAGCGGGTATCCTGGGCACAACAGCTTTTAGAGCGTTCATCTCTGATACAAGGCGGGCACAACATATTACACACTGAAATGACGTATTCCTGGAAAAATGGTCATTTTCACCTTTCACAATCAGCTTCGTATTCATTTATGGATAATAAGTTATAGCAACACTTGGGGGTTAAAAATGCTCTCTGTACCCCTGGAGAAATCCTTCAGGGGTGTAGTTTCCAAAATAAGGTCTCATATCAGGGGATTCCACTTTACTGGCGTTTCAGATCTACAAAAGTGTCATGGCATCCAAAAACCAAACCGTCTGTGCTCCAAAAACCCAATAACCCTTCTTCCCTTTTGCGTCCAGCTGTGCCCTAATATCAGTTTATACTCACATATGACATTACGTCCGATATAACGGGTACACCAGTGTCATACATGTGTCATAAACTACAGTTTGGGCGCACAGCAGGGCGCAGAAGCGAAGGAGCGCGATGCGGCTTTTGGAGTACAGATTTTGATGTTTGGTATCTGGATGCCATGTCATGTTTGTAGAGCCTGTAAGGTACCAGAAAAGTGGATTCCCCAAAGGAGTGACCCCATTTTGAAAACTGCACCCCTCAAAGAATTTATCAGGGGGTGTAGTGAGTATTAGTATCCGGACGTGACTGCACAGCGGATGGCGAAGAGGGAATATATAAGCTGTGCGGAGAACATTGCAGACACCAAATTCCCTACTATGTCCCAGTAGCTCCTATGATTGGGGGAGTCACTCTGGGGGTCACTTTGGGGGTCACTTCTGGTGTTTTTTCGCTCATAAGCTGTAAATCTGGGGTGTCCCCTGATATTCGCTCGCACAGCTTATATATTCCCTACCTGCCGCAGCCAGTTGTGTTCTAATAATTTGGCGATTTTTGGGGGGTTTTGCCTTGACATTGCTAGATGCTATATTTTCTTTATTTTTCTGGTGACATGGCCATATAAGGGCTTGTTGTTTGCAGGATGAGATGCATTTTGTAATGGCACCATCTTTGGGTGCCTACAACTTACTGATTACATTTTATTAACTCTTTCTTGCTGGATTAAAAAAAAAAAAAAATCAATCCTGCATTGAGTTTTACATTTAAAATTTTTCGCCATGCAGCGTACAGCATAAGTAACATGTGTCCTTTATTCTGCGGGTCGGTACGGTTACGGCGATACCTCATTTATGTTATTTTTTTATGCGATACTAAGTCTGCAGAACAAAAACACATTTGGGGACATAAATCAGTGATTTTTGCATCGCCATCTTCTGAGAGGCGTAACATTTTTATTTTTCGGTTGACAGTGTTGGTTGAGGGCTTATTTTTTGCGGGAAAATGTGCGCTTTTTATTGGCACTGTTGTGGGGTGAATATGACTTTTTGATCACTTTTTATAGCATATTTTGTAGGATGAGATGGCAAAAAATCATTATTTCCGGCGAGTTTTTTCCGGGTTTTTTTTCCGACGTTCACCGTGTACATTAAATATTATTTCAGTTTTATTGTACAGGTTGTTACGGACGCGGCGGTACCAAATATGCATTGCTTTTTTTAATTTTTAGTGCTTTTTTTTATATAATTCATTTTGTATAGAAAAAAGGGATTTTTGGACTTTAGAACTTTATTACTTTTTTCATACACTTTATTTTTTTTTTTTTAACTTTTTTTTAACTTTTTCATGTGTCCCTTTAGGACACTTGAATCAGTTGATGCTTTGATGAAAGCATCAGCTGATTCTACACAGTAGCAGACAGGACACGAGCAGGACATGAGCCTGCTCGTGTCCTGTAAGCTGCAGAGGAAGTGAGACACATCGCTCACTTCCTCCACCGCCTGGCAGGATCACCAGGTATGTGGGGGCTCCGGTAGTCTGGGGTCACTGGCCAGACCCCAGACTACCTTCTACTGACATCGGCACCCCCCGATCTCGCCGCGGGGGGTGCCGATCTGGTTAACCTGTCGGCGGATCCCTTTCGATCGCGCCGCGATGTTTGACGGCGCGATCGAAAGGGTTAACACGTCCAGTCGGACTCAGTTCCGACTGGACGTTATGGAGGAAGGGGTTAGGTGTTAGTAACACCTAACCCCTGTCCCCCCCGCACCCCTCCCCCCGCCAGAAAGGTACCTAAAGGCCGGACGTATTTCGGCAATAGTCCGGTCTTTAGGTACCAGCACATGAGGCCGTAAATTTACGTACGGCGGTCCTCATGTGGTTAATGGAGCTCTGAGGTCCACAATATGGAGCAAACAGAACACATCTTCACTTTTTTCCACAGACCAACAGAAGATATGGATCCACAAGCAGTCCATCATAATCACGGATCACTGGACATGTAAATAAGGCACTACGCTGAATTTTGGTGTCTTTGTTATGGCTGCAAATATCTACCGTGTATGGTCATCAGTGTCAGGCCCGGCTCACATCTCCGTTTGGAGATTCCGTTCCCCTCTCCGCATGAAAAATGCGGAGAGAAAAATCCTACAAGCAGCGGAAACCAAACCGACCCCATTATAGTCTATGGATTCTATGGGTTTCCTAAGGAAACCGCTTTTTTATGCGGATTAGGTTTCCGTTCGGGGGGTCCCCAAGTGGACCCCTGAACGGAAACCCATGCTCAAATGTGAACCAGGCCTCAGATGTATCTGGCAGTCACATTTCTCCCTCTACTAAAATAAAGCAGTCACTTAGGCAGGTTAAACAGGAGGATGATAGTGGTTTGCTGAACAATCAATTGTCTGACAATCATATTATGTCTATGGCCTGGCACAGATACAATAACAACTTGTACAACTTTTCAGCTTCTTTGGATGCAACTTGTTTCTGCTATTGCTTTAGACTGTAATATTCAGGATACATGCGCATGCGCGTAGTGGTTTATACTGAACACAAAAAACATGTCCGCATTGCCACACGGTTCCGCATAAAAACTTGTAAGATCACCTACAATTGTATCTGTGAGTCTGTGACAAGAATAGGACCTGCTCCACAATTTGCTAATATTTTCTATGGCCCAGACATTGATCAGTAAAAACTAGGGATGAGTGTATGGGAATCTAAGGCTAGGTCCACATGGCAAGTTGTTGAAAAAAATACATAGATTTTTTATATAAAAATGGAGGTATTTTGGAAAATTGTATGCAGTTTTTCAAAAACGCATACAGGTTTTTTGGGTTTTTTTTACATAAAAAAGTCTGCTTTTCATGACCAAAATGCATGATATGAACCCAGCCTTAGGATCAATGTTTTCATCCGCTTTTATTAAAGACTTGGTAACTCTGTGCGTAAATCACAGCAAAAACTCTCCACATATGTTGGCAGCCAAGGGGTTAAGACTGTTAATGGTGAAAGAAGTAAACACCAGGCCGCCTTCCCGCGTTCACTCATTTCCTAATTAGCCGCTCTGTAATCAGCGCTTCCTTCCTTAAAAGTTTCAAGATGGATTTCAGTGCCCCGCTGTATATCCACGGAAGGCATCGCCGCTGCCCGGTCCTCTTCTTACAGATTAGTAAGATTATTAGCAGCCACTTTACTAATATTAGATGAGAGCCACTACACATTGTGCAACCCCTGAAGTATGCCAGCCAAGAAAGAAGGTGCGGCACTGGGCAAGGATGGCTGCCAGCAGAACATGGCCTATCAAATCTGATGTAGTCATTCATGTATATCCAGACAGATGATATATCAATTCATCTGACACTAGGGGAGATTTACTAAGCAATATGCACAATAATTCTGGTATCAAGTACCGTCTAACATGCCTTGTTGTGCCGCATTTATTAAGCGTCTTAGACATATTTATGGCTTGCATTAAAAAAAAAAAAAAAGAGTGCGTGGCTTATCAGAAAGTGGGTGTGGCCTAAATTGTGACCGTGTGCGCCAGAATCTGCTGTGTGAATGGGCTCAAAAGTAACATCTGTCCACAATAAAAATGAAAAAAATTAAATTAAATAAAAAAGTAGAAAAAGAAAATTATTTTTTGCTACAACTTTTGCAAAATCATGACAAATTGTTTATTGACTGAACAGTGTAGTCTGTGTCAGTGTAAAGCCCCTTGTACACGACCCTCTGTGTCACCTGTGCAGCGGCCGTTCCTCCGTGGCCCCAAAACCGGACATGAATAAGACTGTCAGTCTGCACATGGATCCGTGTAATATATGGCCATGTGCATTGGATGACAGTACTGAATGGGACAGTGTGCAATCTGAGAAAAACCCGGATTGTACACTGACCTAGCATGATCATGCACATGGGCCCTAAATGTGTTTCACCTGTAAAAACTGCAGCCACATAAAAATACAAAAACATTTTATTTCTGGGACATATACAAGATTATGTAATGGGGACAGTGTAACTAAAGTCGTGTGGGCCCGGTGTAATCTTTTGTCCGGGGTTCCCTACCTCATCCCTACAGGGAATTCTTGATAGTGATGGTTACAGGTGCTAAGGAGTTTAATCTACCTTAGTGTGGTTAGGGGAATCTGTGGGTCTCCTTGGCTTATGGAAGCTGCAATCTCAATACTGATGCCAGTACTTATAGGCCCCCTAAGGCTCCTGGGCCCCAGTGCGACTGCAACCCCTCAAGTTACGCCCCGGTTCAAGACACAAATTTGTTAGTGTTTGGTAATGCCTCTAACCACTCTGATTTCTCCTTTTGTCACACCCAGTTTCTTTTTTTGCCCACATAGTGCCCTTCTTAGTGTACACAGACTATAATGCCCCCTTGGTGACTCCCACACATTAGATAACCCCTTAGTGTTCCTCACACAGTATAACGCTCCCTGGAGCAACATGCGCACAACCAAATTTTTGGCCAATGTGCTATCAATTTTTTCACTGATTAATACACACACACACACACGCACACACACAGGTTTTTCACAGGTCCATATGGGATCCTATGAGCCTGGACACAAAACTCAGGACAGGTCTCCTGTCTGTTGTGTGGTCCAGGCTCATTTGTTGAAATATGTGGGATTATTTTCTCATAGACCCATACAGATTGTCATGTGCATGTAGCCCACACAGTATAATGCTCCCTTAGGGTGCATTCACACTGAGTAAACGCTAGCTTATTCTGAACGTAAAACACGTTCAGAATAAGCGGCGTCTAAAGCAGCTCCATTCATTTCTATGGGAGCGGGGATACGAGCGCTCCCCATAGAAATGAATGGGCTGCTTCTTTCACTCCGTGCAGTCCCATTGAAGTGAATGGGGAGTGCCGGCGTGTACGCTCCGGCATGAGCAGAGCTTGCCGTATACGCCGGCACTCCCCATTCACTTCAATGGGACTGCACGGAGTGAAAGAAGCAGCCCATTCATTTCTATGGGGAGCGCTCGTATCCCCGCTCCCATAGAAATGAATGGAGCTGCTTTAGACGCCGCTTATTCTGAACGTGTTTTACGTTCAGAATAAGCTAGCGTTTACTCAGTGTGAATTCACCCTTAGGGTGCATGCACACTGAGTAACGCCGGGCGTGTATGAGAGCCGTACACGCCGGCATTACAGCAGACTGCCGAACACTTCCCATTCACTTCAATGGGAGCGCTCGTAACAGCGGCGTTTACGAGCGCTCCCATTGAAGTGAATGGGAAGTGTTCGGCAGCCCTGCTGTAACCCCGGAGTGTACGGCTCTCATACACGCCCGGCGTTACGTAGTGTGCATGCACCCTTAGCGTGTATTATCACCTTCATGGCCTCTACAGTAAAATGCCCCCTTAGTGTCCCCCACACAGAAGCCTTGCCGTGCAAAAAAATAAATAAATAAAAAATTCTCGCTTAGCCAGATCCCTCTGGTCCGTACTGGCGGCATTTTTGCTTACCTAAGCCAGTCCAGGACATCCTCCTCGGGCGGCAAAAAAGGTAGTTTCACCCCTGTCCCCATGTATACACCTCTGTTTAATTTGGTGCATGTATTCAGAAGATCATATTGAGTGTGGTTTTAGGGAACCTCTCACCATAAAAAAAGAGGAGCTATGAAAATTAATATATAGATTTGTGTAACTTATAGTTTATTAATTAAAATATTGTCTATTTTTTTTTCTGTGAAGTCAAGGGGTGGGTCTATCAGTGATTGTCATAGAGGGGAGGCTATCACTCACTGGAAGGACCGCCTACTTGACTTTATAGCAAAGAAAGGGACAAGATTTTAGTTAATAAAATATAACTTAGGGTCAGTTCACACGTGAAAACCGCCTAGCTTATTTGTGCGAGGTAAAAAACCTCGGGGAGTTTTTTTGACGCTGTTTTTTGCATTCCACGCGGTTTTTGACGCGGTTTTTGACGCGGTTTTCGCTAGCGGTTTCCGCTAGGTTTTTTTTTTCCTATATGTGCTATAGAAACTGCAGGCGAAAACCGCGCGGTTTTTTGCAAAAAACCGCGCGGTTTTGTGTGCAAAAAACCGCGCGGTTTTTTACCGCGCAGTTTTCGCCTCCCATTCACTTCTATGCAATTCTTCAGGCGTTTTCCCCCTGAAGAAAGGTCATGTCGCTTCTTCAGGCGGAAAACGCTAGGAGGAAAAAAAAAGCTAGTGGTCTACATAGACCACCATGTTAAAGGAGCGGTTTTTGAAGCGAATTCCGCTGTCAAAAACCTCCCCTTTGCCCATGTGTGAACTAGCCCTTATACTGAATCTTTTCCTACAAAACTACCGTGTTTCCCCGATAGTAAGACACCCCCGATAGTAAGACATAGTGGGACTTTTGGGGGGTGGGCTAAGACGTACCCCGAAAGTAAGACATAGTAAATGTCTAAAAGTGAAAGTAAGACATACCGTAGTAAACATAAGGCGCACCGGACAGCGCTGTGCCTTATAGTTCGGTGCGCCTTATAGTCCGGTGCGCCTTATATATGAACCTAGGCAGGACTATAAGGCGCATTACCCATGAGCGCCTTATAGTCCTGCCTAGGTTCATACATAAGGCGCACCAGACTATAAGGCGCAGCGCTGTCCGGTGCGCCTTATATGTGATTGAAAGCGGCGGCCGGCCAACTTTGCCGGCGGCCGCTTAACCCCCCGCGTGCCAGCCGCTTCTATTCATTTCAATGGCACGCTTCCATTGAAATGAATGGAAGCGCTCGGCACGCGAGGAGTTAAAGGGATTCTACCATTAAAAGAAGTTCTTTCCTCTGACCACGTCGGAATAGCCTTAAAAAAGGCTATTCGTCTCCTACCTTTTGCCATAGCCAGCGCCACCTTCTTCCTGAGCTGCGTCCGCCCGTTCTGTGGTGTCTTCTTTGGGCGTCATGGATGATGCATGCGCAGTCGACTCTAACAGGCTCTCGCAGCCAGAGCCGACTGCGCATGCGTCATCCATGACGCCCAAAGAAGACAACACAGAACGGACGGATGCAGCTCAGGAAGAAGGCGGCGCTGGCTATGGCAAAAGGTAGGAGACGAATAGCCTTTTTTAAGGCTATTCCGACGTGGTCAGAGGAAAGAACTTCTTTTAATGGTAGAATCCCTTTAAGCCGCGGCCGCCGGCAAAGTCTGCCTGCCGCTTCCATACATTGCAATGGGAGCGCGCTATTCAAATAGTATTCGCGCATCTCTAACTTCAATTGTAAGAAGTTACAATTGAAGTTAGAGATGAGCGAATACTATTCAAATAGCACGCTCCCATTGCAATGTATGGAAGCGGCCGGTGGCCGCCGCTTAACTCCTCGCGTGCTGCCGCTTCAATCCATCAACCCCTGTCATTTTTTTTCCAATATAGGTCATACCCCGAAAGTAAGACATAGTGGGACTTTTGGGGGTAAAAAGAATGTAGGACACTGTCTTACTTTCGGGGAAACACGGTATATATCAAAAGGATAATTTAAAGCCAAGAAAAACAGGACGCCGAGCGGCACATAGCGTAACACTGTTTAAGTTATAAACTTATGGTGCTCACAAAAACGAAGTGGTCCAAGAGAGGTCAGAATACACTTATACGTATTGTTGTCGTCAAGATGTAGTCTCACCATTTGAGGTTGTGACCAGTCATAACCATTATAACAGCATGTAGAAACAGATTGTATCACAGGAAAGCAACAGAACCTCTCCACGTCTTGTTACTGGATCCAGACAAAAAAATGTTCCCCAAAAAATAGAGATGGACGTTCGTGCTTACCAGCTGAGTAAACTTTTATAGAAAGAACACACACTCACACAACGCATTTCAGGCTATAAACCCCTTTGTCAAGTGTCTAAAAAATTCAGTTAAAATCTCGCGGGGTTTGCCCAACAAATAGTCTTGCTCCATTTCTGTTCACAGCTGACTCCACTTCCCCTTCTGCCCCGTGCGTCTCATATTGTGTCTCTGTCATTGACGTCTTGCCACTATTCAGTTTCAGCAACGTGATATGGGATGCACGAGGCCCCCTGGAGGGCAGAAGGGGAAGCAGAGATGGCTGTGAGCAGGGACTGGAACTGATAAGTAAATTGGACCGTTATGAGCTGTCGTGAGGATAGGGGATAAGTGTCCATAACAGCACAACCCCTTTAATGGCTTACAATGTCAGGGATATTCTCACAAGAACACGCATAAGCCCACAATAAGGTGACACCTTTCATACAGTGAAAGATTTTTCCTACACTTCACAGAATAAAATAATTGAAAACAGCAAGATGTATGTCACAGATGCTAGAGTTTACATTTTCTGATTCCTTAGCCAATAGGTCTCCAACCCTTTGTTCACTGTGACCTGCATTCAACTTTAACTGGTGGTCAAGAGACAAAATAAAGATCTGCCACTGTCTTCTACTATACCTATACGGAAACTGTCAGCATTTCCATTGCAATTTACAAAAACGCAATGATTTTTGGCCACAGTGTTTACGCTACCTGGGGCCCTGACCTAAAGTAGATTCCTTACCTTAGATCGTCAGTCTTATGTGTCCAGTGTCAGTGAGAAGCAGCGGTGTTTATTTAGCCCCTTCCCAACAAGCATTTTTCAATTCTCTTTTTGATTTCCTGCCTTCCAAATCCCATATATTTTTATTTTTTTGCTTATAGAGCCATATGGCGGATTAATGTTTGTGGGACAAATTGTACTTTATAATGGCACCATTTACTTCAAGCTGTCATTGATGTTAGAGGGAGCAATACACGGTATTAAGAACTGGGGTATGTGAACTATTGAACAGGGTCATTTTGATGTTTTTGGTGTCGTCATGATTTAAAATGAGAAAACACAAAAGTTTAACAAAAAATGGCTTCAACCAACCACTAACCATGAGTGGAGAAAAAGTTTTTAGGTTATCATTCATATTCTCTGAAAAAAGGCCAAAAAAACTAAAATCTGCCGGGGTAAGTAAGCTTTTGACCTCAACTGTATATATATATATCTGTTCCATTATCTTTAGAATCTATCATCTATACTAGGGGTAGGGAACGTACGGCTCTCCAGCTGTTGCAAAACTACAACTCCCAGCATGCATACTTGCTCTGCTGTTCTTGGAACTCACATGGAAGTGAGTGGAGCACGTTGGGAGTTGTAGTTTCACAGCAGCTGGAGTGCCAAGGTTCCCTATCCCTGATCTATACTGTCTACCAATAAGTATTTGGACACCTGCGGTAGAATAGAAAAACAGCATTTATTCATATCCAATAGTTGGTACAGCCCAGCATATGCTTCCTTACGGATGGTACTGATCGACACAATACGCCCGGATACCTGGTGAAACTCCTGGTGTATGTGAGCCATCGGTTGGGTGCAGTTTCTCTGGCCAGCACCCGTCAGTCTCTATCTCCCAGTTTCGGGGATCTTCCGACAAGGGACACATTCTGACAATCACCGCTCACCTTGCAGTTCGTAATCACATAGGCCACTGTCGATTTTGGGAAACTCAGTTCACTTGCTATGTCCCTGAAGGATCGACCATTTTTGTGGTACCCTACAATTACCCCTTTCTTGAAATCGGTCAACTCTGCACTTCGTGACATCTTACATGTGACTAATGCCAATGCACTAATGGCAACGCTGTTATTTATTTAGCAGCGGAAGGTGTGACGTACATCACGACCGCAGATATCTTCATTTGCATGGGTGTCCAAATACTAATTGGTAGACAGTGTATATAATCTATCAATCAATCAATCATCTGTAAAATGTATCAGTATATCTCTATCTGCCTATAGATCTGCCTCATCCTTATATATCTACTTATAAATGGCATTCTTCCTTATAACCATATATCATGCCATTTTCATACCATTCCTGTGACAGCCCAGTGTCATACCATAATGTTACATTGTTAAGTAATATAAATAAGATTGATTTTTCCATAAGATACTGCATATCTGTAATATAAATAAGATTGATTTTTCCATAAGATACTGCATATCTACCATAGCAAATACATTCATATATACTGTAGAGGTTAACCATAGCAGTACACTTCTAGCAGGCAATGGGAATAGTGGAAGCACAAATACACTCCTCAAGATAAATACTAGTGATAGTGGATAAAAGGAGACGTTTTGGATGAGATATTTCCCTTTCTTATAAACATTTTGTATTATAAAGTTAATGTAGATCGTAAGGATAAACGGAGCCATCTTGAAGAACTACAAAAATGTGTCATGAAGAATATAACAATACACGTATTACATGTATACATGGACCTATTCACACAACCGTGCCGTGTACTCGGCTGTGAACAACTGATGACATGGTCTGTTTTTCATGGCTGATCTACATCCCAGTATAATCTGGTTTTATTGATCCCTAAGTCTTGAGTCAATTGAAGGATCTGTGAAATCACGCCAAGATATGGTGAGTTATATTTTTTTTATCAGATCAGACACAGAGACTATAAAAAGTAAAAAAAAAATTCTTGTGACTAGATCCAATCATTTCAAAGGTGCTGTAGAACAAAACGGAAACCTGGTCATCTGAATAAGCTATTAGATATAAAACCTGATGTTTGTAGTTCAATGAATAAATATTCTACATATATGAATATATATCCATAGAAATGATATATATTTACAAATAGTAAGGAGTCCTCAAAAGGCACATATCTATATACTGATATATTTGATAATACAGTAATACAAACACATAGATAGATAGATAGATAGATAGATAGATAGATAGATAGATAGATAGGAGATAGATAGATAGATAGATAGATAGATAGATAGATAGATAGATAGATAGATAGGAGATAGATAGGAGATAGATAGATAGGAGATAGATAGATAGATAGATAGATAGATAGGAGATAGATAGATAGATAGATAGATAGATAGATAGATAGATAGGAGATAGATAGGTAGATAGATAGGAGATAGATAGATAGATAGGAGATAGATAGACAGGAGATAGATAGATAGATAGATAGATAGATAGATAGATAGATAGGAGATAGATAGATAGATAGATAGATAGATAGATAGATAGATAGATAGATAGTGATAGATAGATAGGAGATAGATAGACAGGAGATAGATAGATAGATAGATAGATAGATAGATAGATAGATAGATAGATAGATAGGAGATAGATAGATAGATAGATAGATAGATAGATAGATAGTGATAGATAGATAGGAGATAGATAGACAGGAGATAGATAGATAGATAGATAGATAGATAGATAGATAGATAGACAGATAGATAGGAGATAGATAGATAGATAGGAGATAGATAGACAGGAGATATATAGATAGATAGATAGATAGATAGGAGATAGATAGATAGATATATAGATAGATAGATAGATAGATAGATAGATAGATAGATAGATAGATAGGAGATAGATAGATAGGAGATAGATAGACAGGAGATAGATAGATAGATAGATAGATAGATAGATAGATAGATAGATAGATAGATAGATAGATAGATAGGAGATAGATAGACAGGAGATAGATAGATAGATTTTTTATTTCCTTCCCAAATCATGTGCTGTGAAATTCCCCATTATTCTCAGAAGACTGGCTCAGCAGCTCAGTTTTTGAAAGTGAACCGATACTGTAGATAGATATATCTAGAATAAAATTACAAACATAATGGGCAGCGCAATGAAACCTGCTTCACTTGCCCTATTGCTATGTGCAATGCTGCCCTCTACAGGACATTTGTAAGTTAAACTAAATGTGTATAAGGATAAGTTATTTAGCTTCTTAAACATTATTATTATTGTTTATTTATATAGCACCATTAATTCCATGGTGCTTTACATTTGGGGATTACATATAATACACAGAATATACAGGTAGATATAATAGTAAAAGTGACCGACTGGCACAGTGGGGTAGAGGGCCCTGCCTGTGAGGGCTTACAATCTGTGAGGGAAGGGGGTAGAGACGAGAGGGGGAACAACATAAAATAAATCCATGAATAAGTCTATGAGGACATAGAGCAGTAAGTACAACCGATGATCCTCCAGCTATGTAAGGGGACGCCCTGGATATAGGCCTAATAAAAGTACCTGTATCCATAGTTAGATAAGAGCTGGAGGTCTGCAGGCTGTATAAAGCTGACAAAGAGGAAGGGAGATCCAGGTGAATGTTACACAGTGGTATGACAGCTCTGCTACAGGCTATAACAAACATGGCGCCATGAGCCTGCATCGGCCATGCATTTTCTGTGTTTCCAGCATGTTTTTGCTTCAGTGATCTCTTCTCTTTGCTCCTATGATGTGATGCCGGTCATAATTCTAAGGCCCCGTTCCCACGGAGTAATGCGCCGCTCATTCTGACACGTAAACACGTGTCAGAGCGAGGCGCTTCAAAACTGATCCCATTGACTTCAATGGGTGCCGGCTTATGCGCGCTTCATGTTGAAATCAATGGGAGGCTTTTTAACCATTGATTTCAATGACTAGCGCGCGTAAGACGGCACCCACTGAAGTCAATGGGATTCTGTTTTGAAGGGCTCACTCTGACACGTGTTTACGTGTCGGAATGAGCGGCACGTTACTCCGTGGCCTAAGTCCCTTCAGTTTTTCCACATATTGCAAACTACTCTCATAGTAAGTGTACATGCATACAACTCTGTGCATGTGCCTGGTCTGTAGTAAAATGACACAGAAGCCTCATGCATGTCACAACAGACTCATTCACTACATTTAGCGAGTCCAAGCCACAAAACAGACAGATATAGGACCTGATCTGAGATTGGCCCTGGCTCACTGCTACATACATAAGCCCATGACAATACATGGGTTTGTGTATGGAGCCATAAAGACAAATTGGTCAGAGTCTGAGACTCCACGGGACGGGAAACACTGCGATTTCCCCGTGGCGTAAACGCCATGCCCACTTTGTGGTAAAAACCACCATGCAGACACACCAGTTTTGAAAGTTGCAGCATGTCAATTATATCTATGGAAACACCGGTGGTTTCCCCATGGGTATAACTGCAACAGTCAGTCCACAGAGGAAAACTCAACTTTCTGTTTAAAGCAATGCAGGAAGAACCGCAATGCGTTCCAGTTGTGGTTTTTCCCATAGTGCTTTGTTGCTGCAGGACTTCCCGTGGGGCCTTAGCCTTAAAGAGGACTTTTCACCACCTCCAAGTCCAGCTCTTTGCATCATTTAATAAGTTCCCATCCACTGATTCTGGCACAGTTGGAATTTTTTTCTTTAGCCCCCCACCATTTCCGAGCAATCGGTGCTGGTAGACATGCAATATAGCATCGACTGTATTTGATCCTGCCCAGTAAAAGTTGTTTTAATGGCATATGGATTGTGTTAATTTAGAAGATGACTTTTTTGGCTCCAATAGGGCCGTTTCTTCTTAGTTATCAACCACCATTACTAATATTAAAGTAAAAAATAAAAAAAACACCTCTTGGTTTAATATGCTATTTAGACTCTGTCAGGAAGGCAGTGTCAGGCAAGCGCAGACGAGGTGCGATTCTGAGCTCTGAATCACCCCCCTCCCGATACTGCGCACTATCATTACACATGTGCTGATGTTACCAGCCATAGCAGTGTCTATATTTCCGTAATAGCCATATAAACTGTATAAAGACCTCTGAATCCAAGTCTACCATCTAAGGTGCCAATATAAAATAGTTCTACATATAATAGAGATGCAATTCACGAACTGCCTGAAGGCAGGACACGCTTTTGGCCAAGACTTTAATTCAGGACCCTTCCACTATATTCTCTATTATGCTTGTCAGCTCTTCTACCTTCAGGCTTACACACACACCAGGATGTTCATCAAAATTTAGGGCAGGTAAAACCGTCCAACATTCGTTGAGCCGTATTCCTGAACACACAAGCGCTACTATACTGTTTGTTATGGAGAAAGCTCTTGGAACTGGCAAGAGAAAACCTTTTCCACAAGTCAATGCTACAAGTGTGTAGGTAGGTGACCCTCTCTGTGCACATCCTCTAAGACATCTGTGCCATATGGCATGTCACTCCAGACCCATAAGCTGGGACACTGACGTCACTAGCACTGCTATGCATCCTCTCTGATCACATTAGTGCTGTCGAGACTGCTAGGAATAAAGGGAAGACCTGAGGTAGCCAGAAGTAACACTGAATAAAAACAAGCACAACAACATTTGGGCAAAATGTGGGGGTTGACCCCAATGTTTATTTGACAAATGGGGAACATTTTCATCTTCATTTCTTATAAGGGCGGGTTCACACCAGCACCCAATCTCCGTTTTGCAGGTTTTCGTTTCCGGCCCGAGAAACTGGACAGGAGACAGAAACCGGCAGGCAGTATTCAAACCCATTCTTTTAAATGGGTTTGCAAAGGGTCCGCCCATGAGCGTCTTCTGCTCTCTGCAGCGAAACAGTGTTTTTTTTTGTTTTTTTTTTTAACCGGACACAAAGTCGGACAAGCAGGACTTTGTATTGGTTTAAAAAACAAAACAAAAACAAAACACTGTTCCGCCACGGAGAGCAGAAGACGCTCACCGGCGGACATGGAATGCCGGATTTCCATCTCCTGTCGGCAGAAGACTGAAAACTCAAAACGGAGATGGGGCGCTGGTGTGAACCCATCCTCACCTAGAATGCCAGAACACTGCACCAGAGGTGGACAAGTCATTGTTGGTACATCAGGTGACAGCCTAAACTCGACTGACTGGATGTGACAAGATCCTTCCATGCTGCCGGCTGTGACATCTGAAATACAAAAGAAATATGTATTACAAAACGTACAGAACAATATAAAATAACACGTTTAGAGTCAAATATTATAAACATGCATATAACAATGCCCATTGTGGGACGATTCTTCTTAGCTAGAAAGTGATACAAAGAGAGGGTGTAATATTCCTTGAGGATATATACTCCAGATTGAGTAGGGAGATCACATATTCCCTGGGTCTGTAAGAACTAGGCTCCCGTACGTGACTAACAGAACCGCATCACTTCAAGGGACAGCATGCGAGTCCTCTAGTATGGGGGCTTTAAGACCACCAGGACTAAAAGGATACACAAGGTAAACAATTGGGTGAAGTGTGGTGGTTGGCCATGGCGTTTGCACTGCAGGAATGAGGGTCAGGATACCCAGGCCCACATCATAACAGTCATTCTGGAGCATAAGCCACTTATTGTCTCCCTGCAGCTGACAATGGCGAGTGACAACCTCATTGCTGGTCCTGCTTTTTCTCCCCAACACACTCCAAAAAGATTCTGCCGCTTTCATGAACAACCTTAGCTTGTATTTGGAGGCTGGTTTCTTCTAACCGTGATTTGAAGTTACATTCTCTCAAAAACTGCCTCATATACCTCTTTTAGGCTAAGATTACTCATTTACCTTTCCCATAAGAACCACCTGACATGTGGTTAAGACAACAACGGCTTTCCTTAAGGTGGTATCTCGTCACAATCGGTAACACTACTGACTGACCGAAACAGTACTTTGTTAACTTGGTTCAGCCCCCTCACAGACCACATAATCCCAGTTTTCTAGTAGTTATTAAAAGGGTTTTACTAGCAAATCCCCCCCCTTTTAACGCTTGTACTGTGCGTACAGGATAAGCCCCATTGTCACCACCCCCAAACACCATTGTCACTACCCCCATAACTTTAAGACCACTGGCAGATGAGAGGACATCCTTCAAGTTCACCTTACACAGAATAATCTCTGTTCCATTGAGTGTATCCTATAGGCTATGCATCATGGTCATTACCAATAGACCTCTCTATCAACTGTTACCAGAGACCACAAAGTCATACCTCATAATTTTGAGATTTCAGTGGTTAGGTGTGACCTCAACAGACCTATGCCACCAAAATACAGATCTCGAGTAAAACACTTATTTTCTACCACCGGCGCAGGTGGTGGGAAATCCACCCCTGGGACAGAACTGAATGGGGGAGGACTGCAGGGTAGTCAAAAATGACTAAGACATCTAACACGTCACCACTACAGAGCCTGTGGAAAACAACTTACCGGTTTGAGTATTTATGTTGTTGATGATGTCCATGTCATAGAAAAGTCCTGCCCTGCTGTAGACCGGTAGTGGAGAGGTTCCTGAAGCAGCAGCAGTTGGTCCTGCCCTGCTGTAGACCGGTAGTGGAGAGGTTCCTGAAGCAGCAGCAGTTGGTCCTGCCCTGCTGTAGACCGGTAGTGGAGAGGTTCCTGAAGCAGCAGCAGTTGGTCCTGCCCTGCTGTAGACCGGTAGTGGAGAGGTTCCTGAAGCAGCAGCAGTTGATCCTGCCCTGCTGTAGACTGGTAGTGGAGAGGTTCCTGAAGCAGCAGCAGTTGATCCTGCCCTGCTGTAGACTGGTAGTGGAGAGGTTCCTGAAGCAGCAGCAGTTGGTCCTGCCCTGCTGTAGACTGGTAGTGGAGAGGTTCCTGAAGCAGCAGCAGTTGATCCTGCCCTGCTGTAGACTGGTAGTGGAGAGGTTCCTGAAGCAGCAGCAGTTGATCCTGCCCTGCTGTAGACCTTGAAGGAAAGGTGCCTGAAGCAGCAGCAGTTGGTACTGCCCTGCTGTAGACCTTGAAGGAAAGGTGCCTGAAGCAGCAGCAGTTGGTACTGCCCTGCTGTAGACCTTGAAGGAAAGGTGCCTGAAGCAGCAGCAGTTGGTACTGCCCTGCTGTAGACCTTGAAGGAAAGGTGCCTGAAGCAGCAGCAGTTGGTACTGCCCTGCTGTAGACCTTGAAGGAAAGGTGCCTGAAGCAGCAGCAGTTGGTACTGCCCTGCTGTAGACCTTGAAGGAAAGGTGCCTGAAGCAGCAGCAGTTGGTACTGCCCTGGTGTAGACCTTGAAGGAAAGGTGCCTGAAGCAGCAGCAGTTGGTACTGCCCTGGTGTAGACCTTGAAGGAAAGGTGCCTGAAGCAGCAGCAGTTGGTACTGCCCTGGTGTAGACCTTGAAGGAAAGGTGCCTGAAGCAGCAGCAGTTGGTACTGCCCTGGTGTAGACCTTGAAGGAAAGGTGCCTGAAGCAGCAGCAGTTGGTACTGCCCTGGTGTAGACCTTGAAGGAAAGGTGCCTGAAGCAGCAGCAGTTGGTACTGCCCTGGTGTAGACCTTGAAGGAAAGGTGCCTGAAGCAGCAGCAGTTGGTACTGCCCTGGTGTAGACCTTGAAGGAAAGGTGCCTGAAGCAGCAGCAGTTGGTACTGCCCTGGTGTAGACCTTGAAGGAAAGGTGCCTGAAGCAGCAGCAGTTGGTACTGCCCTGGTGTAGACCTTGAAGGAAAGGTGCCTGAAGCAGCAGCAGTTGGTACTGCCCTGCTGTAGACCTTGAAGGAAAGGTGCCTGAAGCAGCAGCAGTTGGTACTGCCCTGGTGTAGACCTTGAAGGAAAGGTGCCTGAAGCAGCAGCAGTTGGTACTGCCCTGGTGTAGACCTTGAAGGAAAGGTGCCTGAAGCAGCAGCAGATGGTACTGCCCTGCTGTAGACCTTGAAGGAAAGGTTCCTGAAGCAGCAGCAGTTGGTTCTGCCCTGCTGTAGACCTTGAAGGAAAGGTTCCTGAAGCAGCAGCAGTTGGTTCTGCCCTGCTGTAGACCTTGAAGGAAAGGTTCCTGAAGCAGCAGCAGTTGGTCCTGCCCTGCTGTAGACCAGGAAGGAAAGGTTCCTGAAGCAGCAGCAGTTGGTACTGCCCTGCTGTAGACCTTGAAGGAAAGGTGCCTGAAGCAGCAGCAGATGGTACTGCCCTGCTGTAGACATTGAAGGAAAGGTGCCTGAAGCAGCAGCAGTTGGTCCTGCCCTGCTGTAGACCTTGAAGGAAAGGTTCTCGAAGCAGCAGCAGGGAAATCCTGCTCTGCTGTAGACTTGGGAAAAACAGGTTACTGTAACAGCAGTAGGAGGGGATGTAAGTAAAGTGTGAGTATGTAATGGCCTGCTGTAAACATGGGAAGGACAGGCTACTGTAGCAGTAGAGGAGGGGTCCTGGCCTGCTGTATACATGGGTAATAGAGGTTACTGTAGCAGTAGAGGAGGGGTCCTGGCCTGCTGTATACATGGGTAGTACAGGTTACTGTAGCAGTAGAGGAGGGGTCCTGGCCTGCTGTATACATGGGTAATACAGGTTACTGTAGCAGTAGAGGAGGGGTCCTGGCCTGCTGTATACATGGGTAGTAGAGGAGGGGTCCTGGCCTGCTGTATACATGGGTAGTAGAGGAGGGGTCCTGGCCTGCTGTATACATGGGTAGTAGAGGCTACTGTAGCAGTAGAGGAGGGGTCCTGGCCTGCTGTATACATGGGTAGTACAGGTTACTGTAGCAGTAGGAGGGGTCCTGGCCTGCTGTATATATGGGTAGTAGAGGAGGGGTCCTGGCCTGCTGTATATATGGGTAGTACAGGTTACTGTAGCAGTAGGAGGGGTCCTGGCCTGCTGTATATATGGGTAGTAGAGGTTACTGTAGCAGTAGAGGAGGGGTCCTGGCCTGCTGTATACATGGGTAGTAGAGGTTACTGTAGCAGTAGAGGAGGGGTCCTGGCCTGCTGTATATATGGGTAGTAGAGGAGGGGTCCTGGCCTGTTGTATACATGGGTAGTAGAGGTTACTGTAGCAGTAGGAGGGGTCCTGGCCTGCTGTATACATGGGTAGTAGAGGCTACTGTAGCAGTAGAGGAGGGGTCCTGGCCTGCTGTATATATGGGTAGTACAGGTTACTGTAGCAGTAGGAGGGGTCCTGGCCTGCTGTATATATGGGTAGTAGAGGTTACTGTAGCAGTAGAGGAGGGGTCCTGGCCTGCTGTATACATGGGTAGTAGAGGTTACTGTAGCAGTAGGAGGGGTCCTGGCCTGCTGTATATATGGGTAGTAGAGGAGGGGTCCTGGCCTGCTGTATACATGGGTAGTAGAGGTTACTGTAGCAGTAGAGGAGGGGTCCTGGCCTGCTATATACATGGGTAGTAGAGGAGGGGTCCTGGCCTGCTGTATACATGGGTAGTAGAGGAGGGGTCCTGGCCTGCTGTATACATGGGTAGTAGAGGAGGGGTCCTGGCCTGCTGTATACATGGGTAGTAGAGGTTACTGTAGCAGTAGGAGGGGTCCTGGCCTGCTGTATACATGGGTAGTACAGGTTACTGTAGCAGTAGAGGAGGGGTCCTGGCCTGCTGTATACATGGGTAGTACAGGTTACTGTAGCAGTAGAGGAGGGGTCCTGGCCTGCTGTATACATGGGTAGTACAGGTTACTGTAGCAGTAGAGGAGGGGTCCTGGCCTGCTGTATATTTGGGTAGTACAGGTTACTGTAGCAGTAGGAGGGGTCCTGGCCTGCTGTATATATGGGTAGTAGAGGTTACTGTAGCAGTAGAGGAGGGGTCCTGGCCTGCTGTATACATGGGTAGTACAGGTTACTGTAGCAGTAGAGGAGGGGTCCTGGCCTGCTGTATACATGGGTAGTACAGGTTACTGTAGCAGTAGAGGAGGGGTCCTGGCCTGCTGTATACATGGGTAGTACAGGTTACTGTAGCAGTAGAGGAGGGGTCCTGGCCTGCTGTATACATGGGTAGTAGAGGAGGGGTCCTGGCCTGCTATATACATGGGTAGTAGAGGAGGGGTCCTGGCCTGCTGTATACATGGGTAGTAGAGGAGGGGTCCTGGCCTGCTGTATACATGGGTAGTAGAGGAGGGGTCCTGGCCTGCTGTATACATGGGTAGTAGAGGTTACTGTAGCAGTAGAGGAGGGGTCCTGGCCTGCTGTATACATGGGTAGTACAGGTTACTGTAGCAGTAGAGGAGGGGTCCTGGCCTGCTGTATACATGGGTAGTACAGGTTACTGTAGCAGTAGAGGAGGGGTCCTGGCCTGCTGTATACATGGGTAGTACAGGTTACTGTAGCAGTAGGAGGGGTCCTGGCCTGCTGTATATTTGGGTAGTACAGGTTACTGTAGCAGTAGGAGGGGTCCTGGCCTGCTGTATATATGGGTAGTAGAGGAGGGGTCCTGGCCTGCTGTATACATGTGTAGTAGAGGTTACTGTAGCAGTAGAGGAGGGGTCCTGGCCTGCTGTATACATGGGTAGTAGAGGTTACTGTAGCAGTAGGAGGGGTCCTGGCCTGCTGTATATTTGGGTAGTACAGGTTACTGTAGCAGTAGAGGAGGGGTCCTGGCCTGCTGTATATATGGGTAGTACAGGTTACTGTAGCAGTAGAGGAGGGGTCCTGGCCTGCTGTATACATGGGTAGTAGAGGTTACTGTAGCAGTAGAGGAGGGGTCCTGGCCTGCTGTATATATGGGTAGTACAGGTTACTATAGCAGTAGAGGAGGGGTCCTGGCCTGCTGTATATATGGGTAGTACAGGTTACTGTAGCAGTAGAGGAGGGGTCCTGGCCTGCTGTATATATGGGTAGTAGAGGAGGGGTCCTGGCCTGCTGTATACATGGGTAGTAGAGGAGGGGTCCTGGCCTGCTGTATACATGGGTAGTAGAGGAGGGGTCCTGGCCTGCTGTATACATGGGTAGTAGAGGAGGGGTCCTGGCCTGCTGTATATATGGGTAGTAGAGGCTACTGTAGCAGTAGAGGAGGGGTCCTGGCCTGCTGTATATATGGGTAGTACAGGTTACTGTAGCGGGGGGAGGTCGGTTCTTGCAGGGGGTTGTTGGGTGTGCACTGGCCGGGGGTATTGTTGCAGGCCGCACAGGACTTGCTGTGACTCAGCAGCAGAGATGGGGGAGGGGCAGTGAGGGCTGTGCAGGGAGAGCGGTGTGTGAAGCTGCGCTTGGAGCTGTGCACACTATGCTGCCCCCCCGGCTGTGGAAGGCTCCGGGCTTCTGATCTGCGGGCGGATACTCAGGATTTGGCGGAGGGGGGCGCGGGGACATTCAGAAGCATTCTCATATCTGCTTCCAAAAGGGGGACAAGCCAGTGCCTGCTCTCCCGCCATATCAGGCCAAGGAGGCCTCACCGGCCCTGGTACCTGCAGTCCTCGGACAGAGATGTTTCCTCCTGGCTGGGAAGAGAGCGAAAGAAAGAGGGAGTAACATTCTTTGAGCTAAGCTCAGGGAACACGTGATCTCCTCAGCCAATGAGGCCCGGGCTCCCTCAGGAGACTAAACCAGAGCCACACCCCTTAAAAGGCCAGCACCTGCCAGCCACAAGCCTAAGCAGCCCAGGAGCCGTAATGAGACCGGGCACAGTCTCTGCCTGGTAACGTCATATAATACAGCTCTGCCTATTGGTTAACAGGTTTGTGTTTATTGATTGGCTATGACTCTGTAAGCCTGCCCATTAGCTGTACAGTGATTGGCTCCTAGCAGTTTAGCTGACAGCTCTGTTGACCAATCCGTGCAGAGACAGAGGAGAGTGCTCTTGTTTGCGCAGCCCTGCTGTGGCCAGAGGTTTGTCCCTGTGTTGTCGGAGAGCACCCCGGGGTCTCCATGGCGGTCACTAAGCAGCTGTGGATCCGGATCATTTACGCCACAGTGGGCACCATATTTGGTGTGTCGGCTTTCCTGGCTTGGAATGTGGCCTTTGGGCAGCCTTGGACAGCGGCCATGGGGGGCCTGTCAGGTAGGGGTGATGATATACTGTACCGAGCCGCAGGTGAGGTATGGATGATGTCAGCCTGTGCTTTCCCATCTGATACATGTCTGTCATCTATTGCTATGCAGCCATAGGAGAGGACTGATGGTGACTGAGGGCAGTGTGTACAGGATAGCAGTAATGTGTGTGCTGGTTGTACAGCACAATCCATAATGTGTCCCTTTAAGGATGGATCTGTATGATATAAGGTCACAGGTTGTCATGGACGCTGCCAATCCAATATTGTCTGTGTGTCAATGAGATACACATGTATTACTAATGCAGGAATATAAAAGTAGCAACAAAGTGACAAGACCCTAAAAGAACATTGACAAGAATGGAAACCCGGACAGTCACATGACTCAAAAGATGCAAAAGTCATGTTATACAATAAGATGAACCTGCACCTGAGGTCATGTGACCATTGTATGGAAGGACATGCACACACGGGTGGTGGGAGGCAGAATAAGATGTCACTTGTCATTTGGGACTTTATTGGAACGTACGAGATATGTTCCACAGTGTATACGCAGAGTGTTATTGTGTGCTTTGTTAGACACTGTTCACACTTATGTCAAGGTTTCCTTTTTTTTTATAAAGCAGAAAAACAAAATTAATGAAGTGCTGCATCTGTCATACAGTATGAAGGAAAATCTGGTGGTGGGGTGCAGAGCCTATTGACTTACAATGGGATGCCAGAAATGTCATGGCGGGGGAGGCGGTTTTATTTTGTGATTGACGTCCCTGATGGAAATGTGAACAGAGGCTTACCTTGGACACCTCTCCACTCCATTTCATCTTTTTTTGTGGCGACTATATTTTTGTGAGTGGTTGTTTATTCTATACAGCATGGTAAGGGTATGTTCACATGGGACATATGCACTGTATATATTCAGCAGCCAAATTACGTGCAGGAAATCCACAGCGGATCTCATCCACATGCTCAAAAAACCCACACAGATTTAAAATATTCCAGAATTCTGGTGTAATTTGCACCAAAAAACTGCTGCATGCTATGCCCAATATTTATCTGGGGTTTTGAACATGTTTTATACACTTTTCCAACTTGTGTGGAGAAGGAAGCGTGGCTTCCATGCTAAGGGGGATGTCTCCCACCCATACTGGATTCAGCAGGACAGTCCTGGGTTCTGGGTCATGTCCTGATATCAACTCATCCGGAGAGGACGCAGATGAGTTGAAATCGGGAATGGTGAATGGTAGGAATGAATAATTCAGTACAAATGCTTCACCATTCTGCTCCAGGAGTAGTGATGTGATGACGTCACTTACATTGCACCTGAAGCCACCAGAACCAGACACTGCAGGAGAACAAGGAGAGGTGAGTATTGTTATGTTTGTTTTGTACCAGGAGAGGGACATAATATTGTGGGGAGAAAATTAAACTGTGGGGGCAACTAAACAGAGGACCAGCTTGAGGGGGGGCATGAAACTGTGGGGCCGGCTGGAGGGGAATATTAAATGGGGGAAAATAGAGTGGGGGGGGGGCATTAGCTGGACAGGAGATGAAATTGTAGCTGCACCAGGAGAGGGACTTTATACTGTGGGGGCCATTGCAGCAGGGTATTATAATGTAATGGGAATTATACTTTGTGGAGGCACAAAGAGAAATGGATGGGAATGGGCGGAGTCAAAGTAGATGTGGGTGTGGCTAAATTCTCTATGTTGGATAGAGCGTCACATATTCTGTCCCTCTGTCTGTCCTTTGAAAGTTTGCAGGTATGTAGGGGAATGGTATAAGTTGTAACTCTGCGCCCAAAATGTGGCAAGAACATTTAAACCAACAAATAGGAGGGTGTAAAGTTAGACTAGACAGTCTTAAGCATATGACAGGTTTATCAAACTTTAGACACTTTGATAAATCTGGTGCAGTTTAAGACCGTCTAAGCTTGCGCTGTCTTTGCGGACAGTATTAGTAAATCTGCCCCAGTGTACAAAATATTGATGGTTGAGTCTAGAATGGAGTAGTGTAAATCAGATGTGTAGTGTATCCAGTAGGTGGCGCTATCTTGTCTCCAAGAGTGTTAGGTAAGTGGTCTGGCACTGGAGCCTTAGCATTTTTGGGTGTTACATTGTTGAACTAGAGGCTAACTAAGTCTCTCCTATATGCAACAGCATACCTGGCAGTGGCTTATTGTACTCTCTCCATTCTAGCACATACTGTCCATTGAGCTGTACTATGGTCATGCAGCCTGTAGGATTATATGGAGGACCTTCACAGTGGATATTATGCTTTGTTCTGCATGTGGTGAAATCTGCAGCGGATATGCACAGAAACAGCACAGTTTACAGTTGCGGGGTTTCGGCATATATGCTGCAGATTTTCCGCCAGATCAAATCCAGAAAACTGGCGTGAGTTATAATGAGTAAATTCAGGTGATGCAGCCCTGACTGGCCTATGTCGCCCCACCCACATTCACGTGTGATTTGCTGCAGCGCCCCCTATCTTTGCTCTGGGTTCCTGCTGTGCAAGAACTGAAGCACAACCACTTTGAAGGAAAAGGCAAGAAGGGGATTTCGCACTAAATCAGTATGGCATCCCCTTAGTTTTCAAGGTCGGTGGGAGCCACAGGTCAGACCTCAATGAGTCATAAATGAATAGTATATCCTAGCATGTGCCATCTCTATAAAGCAATTATACCACCAGGGCTGTGGAGTCAGAGTTGGGACTCATTTTGTGTATCCAGAAAAAAGTTACTCTGGCTACAAAATTAAATAATTAACTATTTCTAATTATACTGTACTATTAATATTATATAATTAGATGCATAGTTTGTTGCATATTTACTTTCACAGGACTCAGTCACTAGATTTTTAAAGGGGTTGTCATATAATATCCCAATATACTTTCTGTATCAATTCCTCACAGTTTCCTAGACCTCTGCTTGCTGTCATTCTTTGTTTACTTTCAGTGGATAAAACCAGTCTATAGCTTTGTGACATACAGTCCATGGTCACGTGATGGACAGTCCCATGGTCACGTGATGGACAGTCCCATGGTCACGTGATGGACAGTCCTATGGTCACGTGACGGACAGTCCCATGGTCACGTGACGGACAGTCCCATGGTCACATGACGGACAGTCCCATGGTCACGTGATGGACAGTCCATGGGCACGTGACGGACAGTCCCATAGTCACGTGACGGACGGTCCCATGGTCACGTGATGGACAGTCCCATGGTCACGTGACGGACAGTCCATGGGCACGTGACGGACAGTCCCATAGTCACGTGACGGACGGTCCCATGGTCACGTGACGGACGGTCCCATGGTCACGTGATGGACAGTCCCATGGTCACGTGACGGACTGTCCATGGTCACGTGATGGACAGTCCCATAGTCACGTGATGGACAGTCCCATAGTCACGTGATGGACATTCCTATAGTCACGTGATGGACAGTCCATGGTCACGTCCTGGTCAGTTCATGGTCATGTGATGGACAATCCATGGTCACACACGTCATAGACAGTCCCATAGTCACGTGATGGACAACCCATGGTCACGTGATGGACAGTTCATGGTCACGTGATGGACAACCCATGGTCACGTGATGGACAACCCATGGGCACGTGATAGACACACAGATGTACGGCTCATTACAAGACTACTGTGCTGTGACTGTAACATGTTGTGCACCTATGTGTCCATTACATGACCATGAACTGATTTTCATCCACTAGAAGTAAACAATGACTGACAGCAAGCAGAGATCTAGAAAACTGTGAGGAATTGATAAAGAAAATATATTGGAAAATTGTACAACTTTTCACTATAATAACAATAACATTTATTTGCTAAAAGTGGACAGCCCCTTTAATGTATTAAAAGATCTTTCCTGCTTCTGATCGACCATGGCTATCAGCCATTGATGAAGTCGGAGCAGGAGTCAGAGTCTGGTTGCGTAAAAACTGGTGTTGAAGTTGGTGGTTTGGATCTATAAAAGTTTTTAGTTCTTGGTCTCCGGAGCATTAAACCTAACCCACGGATTGATCTTGGGTTCATATGTCTTGACAGTGACCATAAAGCTTATAAAGGAGTATTCTGGTCACATCAAGCAATTGGCTGATCGCTTTTGTCCCCCGGTTTGAATGGAGCTGAGGTAGGAAATGCATCCATCTTTGGTGGTATCATTGAAATGAATAGAGGAAGGGCTCTCATTTCTGACCACTGCTCTAGGATGCAGAACTCCCTCATTTTTTTGATCAGTGGGGGATCCAGCGGTCAGATGCCCACCAATTACCAAATGACCCTCTACCCACTGCATAGGGGGTAACATCACTGAAATACTCCTATAGGGCGAAAGTGCTGTGACCACATGACTATACATAAGAATCATCCATAGATCTTCTTGTCGGTATGATACATACTTTATTGTATGTTGTGGCAGTACAATTGTGTGACTGCTCCGTTTCCTTAGTAAATCCCTCCCAGCGTTCTTGGAAGGTGATGTACTCTGTCTGGATAGAATACTTTTTGCTTGGCTCTGCTAGAAACAGCTGTTTTTTGCAAGATAAGGCAAATCTGCTGCCAATAAGTCTGTTCTGGACTTCAGGACCGAATTAATTCTTACCTTCATTAAATGCATATGTCACATACCTAGCTGGCTAGGACACCAGGGACGTTTGGTGCCAGCAGTTAACATTCTCAATTAGCTTTGTGTTTTGGTGGTCCCAGAATATTATGCAGGTTATACTAGTAGCAATACAGAATCATTGCAAACATCTGCTCTCCTGGAACACTTACAAAAGGACGGAGGTTTATACATCTATGATATATTTAGATTATTGTCTAAAGGTGGCCGTGCACAGACACATACATAGACACCGACACTGGCCTTCCAGAGAAGCGGACCCTCAGGTCACTAAGGAATTCAGCTTGCGGCTAAACTAGGGAGCGCAGTCCAAAGCTGACCATAAATATAAGATAGCCATCATGCCGAATAGTCATTTTGCTAACAGCTACCTCAAGCTGACCCCGACTGGGTAAGGAGTGCACATGCAATATAGTGGTGGGGGGAAAAGCCACTCTTAGTTGGCTTATGTCCGCAAGAACAAAAGGATCGGAAAGTTAAAGTCTGGTAGATGTCTTGGGAGATTCAGACATCCCAAATGCACATTAAAAGGTTGGCAGGACTAGTTGGAATCAGCAGGATCATCCTTTATACAGCCCATCAATTTCCATAGTGCCGGCTGGCCATCTAATGTACGTGTTGAGGTATGGGAGGAATCGGCATCTGTCACATTCAGCTTGCCTGTTCCTCTTGTTCTTCGGGAAGATGCACTATTGCAGTATAATAGTATTACGCTAGGGTCACACTTGTATTCAGATTTCCATTTGGGGGATCCACTTGGAGATTCTCCAAATGGAAACTTAATCCGCTTAAAGGGATTCTATCATTAAAATGCTATTTTTTGTCCCTAACACGTAGGAATAGTCTTAAGAAAGGCTATTCTTCTCCTACCTTTAGATGTATTCTCCGCGCCTGCCATTCGGTAGAAATTCCGGTTTTCTTCGGTACGCTCACGGCCACAATAAATGGCTGCGGGCATGTGCAGTCGTCTCTGCCCAAGGCCCGATGGCAGAGCTGACTGCACATGCGTAGAAGTTTGACCCCCAGCGCTGGAAGAAGACGCGGAGAGAGGCCGTTCCAGATGAAGATGGAGGCAGTGCTGGAGAGTTCTCTTGCAGCATTGGGGATGCGCCCAGTGCTGTTTGAGTGCTGGGGCCCACCCCCAGTGCTGCGAGAGAACTCATTTGCATAAAGACAAAAAACGTGATTTCTACTGAATGGTGGCGCGGAGAAGACATGTAAAGGTAGGAGAAGAATAGCCTTTCTTAAGACTATTCCTACGTGTTAAGGACAAAAAATGTAATTTTAATGATAGAATCCCTTTAAAATAGCGGTTACCTTTGGAAACTTACGGACCCCATAGATTATTATGGGGTCAGCCAGGTTTCTGCCCAAAGAGGTCGAAAAATGCAGAAAGAAAATCCCTGCTTGCAGCACTTTTCTCTCTGCGCTCTTCAAGCGGAGTGGGAAAAGAATCCCCATTCGGAGACCGGGCGCAGATGTGAACCTCGCCTTAGACTTACAGTTATTATTATCTGTTTTACTTTTGATTGTAGATTTTATAGTTTGGCTTTCTTTACATAATTGTGGGAGCAGCCATATTACCCAAGGGGCTGTTATCAGTATATGTTATACATCTGCTTATTAATATCCTTATCCCAATCATGGTTTCTGTCATCTCTGGAAAAAAAAAATTAGCACTAGAACCTTAGTGTTGTATGAAAGAAAAGAATTTCTTCTTTCATGTGACACCAAAAGCAAGTTTGTAAGTTTTTGTAATGTCGGAGATATAATTGTTTGAAGTGACCTCCCCTACCCGCATTTCTCTACGTTACACAGCCCTGTACTCTTGTACACCATATTGTAAGCCGATGGCTGGTCAGGTAATGGAGGGGGTGTACATCTCACCCAGACTACTCAGGTAGGCGAGATGAAAAACTCCAGAAGGAATTTTTGTTCTCAGCAGACAACTTTCGTCTGCTGGGCATTTTGGTAAATGCTCAGTATTCGCCTGGATTTTTAGGAATGGCAGGTAGGTTGGTAGTGGGACCTGTCATTCCACCCCCCTCCAGTCCACACTTTGGGGATGGATCGGCAGCTGCAGAGAGTCTCCTCGTCAAGGAGACTTAAGAAGTCAGCTGCAGCAGCAACACTTTGGCAGAGCTTGGCTGGAGAGCCAAACAGAGAGGTCATATTTTTGGAGCTGTATCCTGAATGACTCAACTGGTTTTGGATTTCTGTTATTCTAGGTGAGGTAACCTATTCTATGTTTAGTTAGAGCCTAGCCGGGCAGGGATTTATTTTTGTATTGTTTCCTTTTGTTTCTGCACTATATTATTGAATGAAAATAAAACTCTACCTTTGTTTTGGACTAAAGAAACTGGACTTGTGTGTCTATACCACCCCACCTAGCAACCCCAGACCCTGACAATATACAGGAACATTCAGTGAGAGGCAGACACAGCTCTCAAAGCCGAAACAAAGGAAAGAATAAAGGCATGCAGGATTTCACAGAAAGGAGACATATTTGTTAATGACACAAAGACTACCATGAAATCAAAAGTTGTCCGGAAGTTTATGCTTTATATCCGCTCCACTGATTCCTACATATTTGGAATTCTTTCTCTAGCCCCCATCATTCCTGAACAATCTGATCAGTTACTTTGAGCATCTACGATGCTAACTAGACTCCCTAATGTCAAATGGGCAGAAGTAGGCAAGGGGGAGTGACTCAGAGCTCAGACACTGTCTGCCTTTGATTAGTTCTTAGTCACGCCCCTTGCTGCTTCTGCCTAACACCACCCATTTGACATTAGAGTGCCTGGTTATCATATCAGGCACCAAAACCACCTGTACTGATTGCTTGGGAATGGTGGGAGCACCAAATTTATTATAGTGGCTCAGGTTGTATAAATCTGGTGCATAGACTGTCTAATTAAACCTGTTGGCCTCAGTAGTGCCAAAATGTAACAGCAAACCTTTGGCACAGATTGCTGTATTTGAAGTCATGCCCCCTTGTGGTAAGCCTCAACTCTGTCCTGCTAAAACAAGATGCAACATTTTGCACCACATTGTGATATATTATACACCACATTCTAAACACTTAAACATTATTTATTTTACTTACTTATATACCACCATCATAATGCACAGCGTTTTACAGATATATCGTCACCAGGGAAAGAAACCCACGCAAACACCAAACGAAAATACGAATGCCTTGCAGATGTTGTCCTTGGCTGGATTTGAACCCAGGACTCCAGCACTGCAATGCATCAGAGCTAACCACTGAGCTTGTAGTGGTCCAGGCATAGTCTGTGAGGGGAGGAGGTGAATCTTGTGTTATCTGCCCCCAACATTTACTGTAATCCTGTCTATAATGACCATATAATATATTATCTCTGCAGAACACAAAGTGTTTTGTGCGGGAACCTCAAGATTTCATTTTTCCCTTTTAATTTGGATAGTGACAGGACATGGAAAATTTTTTAAAAAAAACAAAAAACAAAAAACCTGATTTAAACAGTGGATCATTTTGGATTCATTCCCTTTAAGATGCTGCATGTGAACACTTCCTGTAACTTATTGCCCAATATTTCTGGCCTCCCACACATAATGCTTTCCAAATGATGGCATTCCTGAGCCTGGAAACGAGGACAACGTCTTGTAAAATTTACTTAGGTAATTGCAAGTTCTTTGAGAAGCTCCTGGAGATCTACAGAGGGTGTAATCCCTGCTAAGATAACAATGGCGAGGCGTGAGGGACTCTACTGTGTGCGTTTATCATTATTATGCATTGGTACATTTGGGGGGGTGGGTTTGCATGTGTAGATTGTGTTTGTGTAGTTTTTATTATTTATTATATTATTATTATTTTTATTTATATTTATTTTTTAAAGTGAATCTGTCACCAGAACGCAGTATATCATCCCAGCCCCACAGATAGATAGGTTACCTGAATTAAACTGTGTTTCCTCTTGTGAATCAGTGCTTCTATTGGCGGCGGCGCTGACCTTTTTGAATCTCATTTGCATATCAACAGAAACAGTGATTAGAGATGAGCGAGTACTGTTCGGATCAGCCGATCCGAACAGCACGCTCGCATAGAAATGAATGGACGTAGCCGGCACGCGGGGGGTTAAGCGGCCGGCCGCCGTCAAAGCGGAAGTACCAGGTGCATCCATTCATTTCTATGAAGCGTGCTGTTCGAATCGGCTGATCCGAACAGTACTCGCTCATCTCTAACGGTGATGCCTTTGCAACAGAAGCACCGATTCACAAGGGGAAAGCCATTTGATTCAGGTGACCCTAACCTATCTATCTGCAGGGCTAGGTTGAATTGTTCTGGTGACCCTCTCCCTTTAAGCACCCCAAAAGTCATTTTCATGGTCCTACAAATGTATTTTTCCCTCTCTGATAATAAGGTTCTGACTAGGAAGTGAAAGCTTTATTATCTTTAAAGTGATGTTTCCATTTTATGCATGTATGGCATAGCCACAAGATAGGTCATAAATGTCTGATCGATATCCTACTTCTGGGTGCCAAACTTGTCTCCTCAATGGGGTTGTGTATTCCCCTATCCCCCCATATCATACAGCTGTTATGAGTGGCCATGCATGCTAAATTTTACCATCTATCCATTCATTCTCTACCACAGGACATCTGATTAAAGTGCTTTTCCAGAGAACCTTTTTTTAACTTGCTGTCTTGGTACTGGACCTACATGTTCTGGGCAGGCCCTAACCTTCGGTCACATGAGTGGAACCAGGCTCTGGGTTTTTCCACCTCGTCCCTCCTCGTTCATATTCACAGGTAGTCCACATAGCACATGTAGCTAGTGGTGGAAACCATAGAGGAGAGTGGAGGTTGGGTGTTGGTTCCCATCACGTGACTTGGGGTCATATCCAGACCGAAACACCTAAGTCTAGTATCTAAAAAGAAACCTGGAGCATATTAGGTAAAAAAAACTTCCCTGGACAACCCCTTTAAGAGTTTATGTAAACTTTTATATATAACATGGCAACCTATGTATAAATTCTGCATCTGTATAGCATATACTTACAAGTGCTGTACATTTGGTGCACATCTTGTGGGATTTTTTTAAATATTGGACACTATTAGTATAATTTCTAATCTAGGGCCTAACTCGTGACAGCAGAACCAGCTGATCTTTGCACCTGGAAATGTAAGATCCTCACCATGACATTGCACTAAATTTTCTGCTGAATCACGCCGTGTAGTTTTCCTTATTTTAAGAAAAAAAAAGTTACAACTTCAGAAATGGTTCCTTTTTTATTCTGCGACCGTAAGGTCAAATTTAAAATCTGAAGTATGCAATATTTCTTGTAGAGTCATGCTTTCATCCACATGACACTTCCTTATATTATATTATTCACAGAAAAAACATATCTAAGCAGCTTCATTCTGCAATAATATAGGTAAGACTTCACCGGCAATGGAGGTCTGAGAAACACTGGTCAAGAGAAAGCAAGGCTCATACTTGTCACAGTGTTAAAGGGGTATTCCGGGACATATTGATGGCATATCCTTAGGATACCTGATACCCCCACGATCAGCTGAGTGAAGGGTCTCAGCACCTGTACTATTTATGTATGGAAAGTTTATTTTTAACCATTAGTGTCTCCCAAATAACAGCTTCACCTCCATACATGTATACGTCTTTGCTAGTGCTTTTGCCTGACACTTAAGAAGTCTTGGTATGTAAAACCTCTGCCAAGTCATCAGTTCCAGCCCCTCTGAATTGTGAAAGTGCAAAGTCACCAGCACGTTATACAATCCTGCTAGTGTTTCCGTGTGCACAACCAGGACACAAAGACTCAACTACTCTGTTAATATGTGACTATCACGCATCCTGACCAGTGGCGTAATAAGGAACGGCGGGGCCCCGTGGCGAACTTTTGACATGGGCCCCCCACCCCAACCGACGCCAAAGACCCCGACCTCTCCCGGGCCTCCGATCATTATACTCGGGGTGTGAAAAGACCCCCCCCCCCCAAGTATAATAATAGCGTTTGTGGGGCCCATGGCGTCACTTACCAATCCAAGCCCCTGCCAGGATCGGTAAGTAAATAGAGCCCGTTACCGGCTGGAGAAAATGGCCTATTAAAAAAAAAAAAGAAAAAAACGTAGCGGTAGCAGCTGTCACTAGGCCCCTAATGTCCCGGAGCCTGTGGCAGCCGTTACTGCTACTTCCCCCGATAGTTACGCCTCTGATCCTGACTATAAAGGTTTTAGTAAAATTGGAGGAAAATATATTCATGTTGTGTGTTATTTGTATGTAGGGTCATAATAATATTTGGATACTCCTTTAAAGGGAACCTGGCGGGGCAATTTTTGACAATAAAGCACCCACAGGTTCTTATGGACCCTGGCTTTAGTGTTCCAAATTGCCTTGTAAAACCATCCATTCCTGCAATAAAAATAAAAAAGCTTTATACTCCCCTTCCCTGTCCCCCCCCCCCCCCACCGCCCCTTTGCATCGGCGCAGTTCTTCTCTGAAGCTACTCAAGAACAAATGGACAAACAGAGCACAAAAATAGAGGACACCAATGAAGCCCGACAGTCCCTACTGACTAAAATGGGGTCCGTCAGATGTTTGTTCTTTTTAACTAAAAAAAAAAAAAAGTTGAGTTTACAGAACTTTATTTGGATTTGTGCCGGACGGACACCAGGTGTTAAGGTGAACCCTGAACAATCTGCATACAGACGTATGGGGTGATTTATTTTTCTAGGTCTATTTAGTAAATAATTGTATCCCCAATAATAATAATAATTTATTATCTATTTTGTTAGAACTTTTGTCTGTTAATCCTACTGGAAGTTTCTGAATAGATTGCCAACTGGGTGTGGCCAGTTGTGGGTGTGTCCTACAAGCGCAGTGCTGAGTGTACTAGACTGTGTAGCCACACACCTATATGACAAGGGGGATGGCAATGTCCAGTTGGCAATTTATTCTTAGATTTCCTGGGCAACTCACAGAGGAACCGCACAACAGAATTTTGAGGAAAGTATATAGTATAGAATATAAGTATTTAGTATGACTGACATGTCTGGAGGTATAATGACGGCCTCGGGTCCATGAATTCCTTTATAATTAATTCCTTATACAACATTGTAATTTATTCCTTTTTCCCCCCTGCAGGTGTTTTGGCCCTCTGGGCCCTTATCACACATATCATGTACGTCCAGGACTTCTGGAGAACATGGCTGAAGGGGCTGCGCTTCTTCCTCTGTATTGGGATTTTCTTCTTTATCTTGGCTGTTATAGCTTTCTTCACATTCCTTGCTCTAGCCATATCCAACCATCAATGTAAGTACTCAGCGAAAAGTCTCTATAAGGCCCCATGCACGCAACTGAGTGTGCTGTTTTGGGGGCGGGGGGGGGGGGGGTTGATTTTGAAGTGGACTGCACTTAGATGACATTTATGGCTTCCATGATGATGCATTCATTTCTATGAGGGATTCCGATCCATCCAAGTTGAAATTTTTTTTTGTTTTGTTTTTTGGTTTAGCTGGTTGATGGGGCTGCTGACTGTCAGACCCACACAGATCTAATCCAATCCTAAGAATAGTCCATCAATATCGAAAGCCCTGAAAACCTGTAAGGCCTTATTCACATAAGTGTTTGCATATCAAAGACACTAGATGGGTGCAGATTTTTCCATTACACTGCTTCTGGTTTTGGCTTGCAAACAATGATAAGGGGTCCTGCACATTTTTTTTTAACATCCCTCACATATCCATTTTTAGAACCATGGATGTCGGAGTGTACACACATGTCAACCTCTGTTGTAAAACAATTTCACAGATGTTGAATACAGATAAATCGGATTTATTTTAAAGAAAGAACAATTCAGTATATCCATTTCTTTTTCAGACTGGACAGACGGTCAGAAAATGGCTGAAAAATAAATACCCTGACAAAAAATATGCATAAAAATGGACTTTTTAATCCGCTTTAGGTCCCATGCACACGACCAAGTTGGCATCTATGGAGGCTTCCAATCCACCTTGTTCCAATAACACAGAGCCGGAGGGAACCTGCTCTATAATCATCTGTGTCATTGGGACGGAAAGGATCAGAAGCCCCCATAGACATGCATGCATAACAGGACACATGTGGATGCCTGTCCTAAGTGCATTCTGCTGAAAACTTGGCCCCAAATCGAAGCACACTCAGTCATGTACATGGGGTCTAAATGGCCATTTTTACAACGTTCACATAATGTTGGCCGTTTTTTGTTTATTCGGTGTGCTTTAACGGAAAAATGGACCATTGACATCATTGTTGAATGAGGTTTCCTTCAGAATTTGTTTCGGCATTTTTTTCCAGATCAAATGACATCAGTTTTTTCAGCAACAATATACTGTATGTTGTCAGTTTATTTTCACTGACCTATTAATTTCATTCAAGCAAGTTTGTGATTTTCTTAGCACAAGGGGAGGAAAAAAAGGCTGAATGTACATACATCCTGGGAAACACATTTCCATGTTCTTCCCATAATCCCCCACAGTGGTGCGAAAATGGCTTTATAAGACTCCACACACCTACATGGTGGTCTCTCCCTAAGGAGTGACAATATCCCCATAATCTGGTCTAGAAGTCTCTCACCTCTGCCAAGTCAGTTCTCCCTAGACTGTGCTGATGAGATCCAATCAGAACGAAACGGCGCTGTCCCCAGTTGGGATGATACTGACTCTGGATCATTGCAATACAGGCTTGTTGGAAAGTCAGGCATGATGTTCAGAGAGCTTCCCATAGAGGACAGCATACAGAGGCAGTGTTTCCCTATTTACATCCTGGGAAAGACATTTGCATATTCTTCCCATAATCCCCCACAGTGGAGCGAAAATGGCTTTTTAGTACTCCACACACCTACATGGTGGTCTCTCCCTAAGGAGTGACAATATCCCCATAATCTGTACATAGTCCGTTCACTTTTATGGGTAAGGCCTTTATTTTGGGTATTTTTTGGTTATTCTCACTTGTTTCTGTTCTTCCCCACTTAGCCTTCGTCGATCCAAAGAGTTTCTACTTGTCCTGTGTATGGAGTTTCATGTCCATGAAGTGGTCCTTCCTGCTGGGCCTCTACTCCTACCGTTACAGGAAAGAGTTTGCTGACATCAGCATCCTCAGTGACTTCTGACCACTGATCTCTAGTGACTGAAAGTGGATTTTTTATTGTCTTTGAATATATAACAAGCTCCTCGTCTTTTGCTCAGCTACTCCACAATGACTTCTGAAGGAAACTACCCAAAGGAACTGAAGGATTCTTGGAGAAGGTGAACATTGTATTCATATTCTTATTTGGTTACCGCATCTGCTTCCTCCATAACAAGTATATTTTTTAATTTAAATTCAGATTTTTAGGTTTTTTTTACATTTTTAACCTAATCTGGGTATATGGAATTTGCAATGCTCTAACAGCAGTAACTGAGCGCTACTTCTCACAGACAGAGCTATCCAGCACAGTCACTTTATCGCGACTCTGCGAAAACGGAAATGGATTGATAAAGTCTGGCAATTCAATGAAGCGGAACATGTCTTCATGAAGATGTCTAGTGAATGACTTCACAGTGCAAGGATTTTAATTTCTTTTAAGCATATGCTAACTTTCTTGTGTGTGTGTGTGTGTGTGTATATGTCCTTGTGTAACTAAAAATAATGACTATTTTTGGAGTATGTTCTCCAAAGTTAAAAAATAAAAAACAGTTTTTAGTAAGATGGGTTGTGAACTACAGCTGCGACCAGGATGCACTTATTGTAATGCCTGAAGCTTGTGGAGGTTACCATGATCTGCACTATAAATGTTGGATTTTTTACGTGTCTGCATTGGCGTTCCATTGGGAGATAGAACTTTGCCATCTGTTATTAAAAAACAAAAAACAAAGCCAATCTTTAAATTTTTTTTTTTTTTTTCTTGGAGGCAGAGAAGCGAAGTTCTGTGATATATAGGTTTATGTGATTTGGTGCAGGAATTCTGATTGAAAACGGAGTAAGTCCTGTCAGGACTCCTAGAGGACACAGTAAGGTTAAGACCAGCAGAACATGGACCAACCCGAAAAACAGGTAAATGACAGCGCTCACCCAAGCAATTAAAGGCATCGAGCCGATTAGTCCAGTGATTGTGCACTTGAAAAAGGACGTTTTTGTCCGAAACGCGTTGTGCCTACCGTTTCCAATAAAGAAGATTGCCTTTAAAGGGATATTCCCATGACGCTTGTTCACTAACCTGGGGTTTCACTTGCACGGGATTGGTTGTAAATGAATTACCTTAGTGTGAAGCTGATGTAGCAGAGCTGGATTTGAGTTAGCTTGCATTACATACAGAGGTAAGGGATTCCCTATCTCAGCCCTTATCAGCCAAATTCAATTAAACCGACTGATAAGAGCTCAGAAATCCTGGAGCTCTGCTACTCAAAAGACACAAACAGCTCAGAGCTGTTCCAGCCCCTCCCTCCCCCTCTGAGAGCAGGCAGCTACATCACTTGACAATTGAGCAGATAATCCCAAGGGCCATAGAAACGGAGTGTAAACAATGAAGTGAATAAATTAAGATAGCGGCCAAACAAAGCAGTTTTGGTAAAGCAATGCATTTAGGAAAAGTCTTAAATCCACGTAAACTAGCAGTATAGATAGGATCCTTGTGATGGGACAACCCCTTTAATTGCTCGGGTGAGCGCTGTCATTTACCTGTTTTTTGGGTTGGTCCATGTTCTGCTGGTGTACTACACGTCCTCGAGACATCTTTGCAGCTGCTGGCTCAGCATTTCTACCTGGGACCTACAGGTGTTCAAGGCTTTTTGGGTTGTTGTGACTCCTCACAACTCACCAAGGTGAGCAGACATCTGTTGGTACTTATATATCACAACACTTATCCAGTGATAATACACGAGCATCGGTTCAGTATTTGTTCTTGTTTTTACAGTAAGGGTAAATTCACACTCGTTTTTTTTTTTTTGGTCAAGATTTTAAGGCCATATCCGCCTCAAAATCTTGACCAAAAAGACAGCTCCCATTGATTTCTATGTTCTTTTTTCCAGGAGACGTTTGTTCCGGCTCTCGGAAAAAGCAGTGATATGCTCATTCTTTCAGGCGGATTTGCCTCGCAACATCCGCCTGAAGACACTCCCTCCCGGAGCGGAGTGCACGACTGGATGCCGGCATCCAGTTGCAGCGACCCGTATTTTGGCCACCGCCTCAGGTTCCCATCCAAAAAACCCTGTGTCAACTTACCCTAAGAGTCCTAATTACTCCACCCACACACAGTGAGTGACAACACACACGCACTGATACAGGGAGAGCCCTAAGTCATCCTATGTCGGTGAGTAATCAGGACTCTCAATGTCTCCCTTAGGAGTCCTGTCAGAATTAACTCTGTTTTTCACTCCGGCTCCAAATCACATCATCCTATATATCACAGAGCTCAGCTTCTCTCCCTTTATCATACCCTACTCTTAGAAATCACCTGAAAGGTTCACCTTAAGGGACTTTCCTTGTTAATAGTTAAGGGAGAAGCTATATGCTCCCAATAGTTGACTAGTTTTATATACTTAGATGCTTCTATCGAAAGCTGTTCAATGGGTAATGTTGGGAGATCTCTTTATATAAGGCATGAAGGAACCTTTTTACACTTACTATATGTCTGGTTATAATAAAAACCATGATGCTATCTGTACCGTCTCAAGACAGATTCAAATGGCACCCAACGTCTTTATGTCAGGGATAGCGCTGCAAGCTGTAGTATTCCCAATGCCAAAATGACAAGAAGACCTACTATTTTAGAAAAAGGGATGAGTTTAATGTAATCTTTTATTAGGATAGATTTGCTATGAAGAAATCCTCTAGAAACCCTTGGGGTGCGTATGCTTGTAATAATTTTTGCTGTTCTATCATTGTAAGGCACTATTCACATCACGTTTTTTTACATCCATTTAACAGATGTAAAAAACTGATGCAAATGGATTGACATCTGTGTAAATAGATGTCAATGTTAGATAAAGGTAGTAGACATATTGGCGGGGTATACCAGGATCTACAGGAGTCTTCTGATGGTCTTGTCTATTGCTCTTCTGTATACTTCTAAATTACCATCACAATTTTTCTTGGAAAACAACAGCATAGATGTTTGGCACAGACTAGCTATCATTCTCATGTGTCCTCATAAGTCACTCACGTTCGTAACTTTTGTAGAAGTAGCCTATTGTTACCGCAAGGGGTCTGATCAGAATACCGCCAAAGTACTATCACTCTCAGATTTACTGAACCTGTAACTAGAAATCTGACATGGCATTGAAAGCCAAAGAGTCCTTGTCCTAGTTAGTAGCAGGATGCTTAGTGTTGTTAGATAGTAACAGATCTCTGATCTGGAAGCTCTGACGTAACATGGAAGGGACACTTAAGGTTGGAAGCTCTAACATAACACAACCTTGCGTGTCCCTACCTTCCTCCATGTCCTAGCGTCTCCCAATGCTGAGTCAGCATCTCCGGGTTTCGTGTGGGTGTTGGACAGCAGGATAGAGAAGGGATGATGGGTGGCACCAGGTCATTCAGTGTGGTAAGGCGGGCGCTCTGGTGATGCCCAGTCCTTGGCATGGTAGATGGATGCCTGGGCAACTCTCTGGCCTTAGTTCAATGTAAACCAAGACAGCAGCTCCAGGCTGGGCCTCCAGAGCTGAGGTTCACACCAAGGCCTTTGCCCTGACGGGCAGACGTTTTGTAATGTGGGGCAGTCCTGGCAGGGGTGATGTTCAGTAGTGCCTGCTCTTACAGTCCATATCTCTCCTGGGTTTGACCCGTCTTCCTGCTTGGTACATGCGTTGAGGGCGAGGCCTTGACAGGAGGTGTTGGGGTGGCCGTTGACGCTAAACAAGAAGGCAGAGCAGTCATCAGGCAGCAGATGACAAGCAGGGTGAGGCCTCTTGTAGTAGGACTGAGCGTTCATGGGGGGTGGGGCGGGGTGGATTAAAAACCCTTTCAATCTGTACCTTTCAGAAAGGTCCCTTGACAATAAATTGATCACAGTTTCCCCTGCTGGGTCCCCCAGCGATCAGCTGTTCTCAGTGGGGAAACCTGGCAATAATATTCATCTCTCCTGTAGCGTCACCACCCAGACAATGAAGCATTACCCCGAACCTCATCAGGTCAGTGGCATGTATATGTAGTGTATGACTGGCCCTTCTGTTCCTTATAACCATGAGGATGCTTAAGAGGGGACAGTCCTCTATGATCATTGCCTTCTCTAATAACACCTATGGAAATATTTGTACTAAACTGGATAATCCCTTTCATTTTAGAAATGGATGAGATTAGATTGACCTCTAGTAATCTCATTACTATAGGTTTACATATAAGTTTCATTGCCGGTTGTCACCATTGTCCCCTTCATGGGATCAAGTTCTCATCTATTTTGATATATCCAGTATATCACACCTAATATTTCACTGGTATGGTATATCAGGAGTATGTACAGATGTAGCAAACTTGTACTGGAAAAACATCAAAACTGAGTATAGGCGAGTGAATACCATGTAATGCAGGGATGCTCACACTTTTTCAGCATGTGAGCTACTTTATAAACAGACCAAGGCAAAAGATCTACTACCCACGTCTTGTGGGCGGGGTTGGGGTGGGCTTGGGATCCCCACAGGGATCCCCGGTGTCTGCTTGTTCACAGCGCAGGCTGAGAATTATATCTCTGGGCACTGGTAGGCCGGGGCTGCCTGCCAGTGTCCGGAGATGACTCTCAGCCTGTGCTGTGAACAAGCAGCACCCCGGCTCCCTCCATCCCTAAGAGCGGGGAGCGCGTCATCCCCCGGAGCTGCTGCTGCCCAGCCTGCAAGTGTCCGGAGTGCTTGTTCACAGCTCAGGCTGAGAGTCGACTCTCAGCCTGCACTGTGAACAAGCAGACACCAGGGATCCCTGGCTGCATCCCGTGATCGACCCATGCGTCCTTTGCGATCGACCGGTAGATCGCGATCGACATATTAGGCACCCCTGATGTAATGGATCCACAATAAGGATCTCCAGCCACTCCATGAGCCCATATACAGGTTTGATGCTTTATCCATTACATGCTGTACCCTCCCCCTGTTTAGGATTCATTCCAGATTATGGCTTGAATAATATACAGATCTAGCTAAATTAACCCGAACTTCTGCAATTGGTTAAATTGCTGCAGCCTGATATCTTGTTTTTCCAATGACCTTTCATTGGTTGTTATTGTCTTCTGTGATAAGATATCATATATATAACCCTGCATCAAAACTGCACTGTGTGAATGAGGCCTGGAAACTAGTACTGACTCGTCTTGCAGCTATTTATTGTATATAGTCATGCTCTGGAGAAATGACAGCTGCGTTAGCGTATACGGGTCTAGTTTCAGTATGTGGCCTAATCTCATGGAGCCGTATCCTGTGAACAGTATAAGGAGGGGACTTGTCTGTATTGGAAAAGTTTCGAAATATTGGAAAGTTACTGAGGTCTTTACAGGAAATGTGTGAACTGCTTTTTCCCAGAAATGAACCAGTCTCCAAGTTTGCTTTTCCAAAATGGTTCCACGTCTGTGTTAAACACTGAATAGTTTCCTATTTCTTTGTATTTCCAGTAGTGTTCCTGACATGAGGTCCTACATAGTCCCATCAATATGAAGGGTGACGCATATACATGTGCCCAGGGACTGACATGTCCCTGTTACCCTACAAAACCACTAGTAAAGTGCCGGCCTCCATGTGGTTTTATCTGCAGATTCTCTGCTTTTATGAGACTGTTGCTAGAACTGAGAAAAATCTCTTACTTGCTGTTTCTTAGTGGAAACCGTCAACAAGCTTATTGAGGGAAATGTTCTAATACTGTAATTGTGTTGAGCTGCTATGATACAACGGAGGAAATATTTTTCTGCGTTACATTGCTGTATAGTCCTTCAGGTAGATTAAGCAGGGAATGCTGGGTGATTTCAGCTTTTAAGCCTACAGAATTATATACATACTTGCAGGGGTGAACCTAGGGTTTCTGCCGCCTGAGGCAGATGTCAGAGACCCCCCCCCCCCCAGGAGGGGGCGGGGCGGAGGGGTGGGGCTGAGCGGAGGGGCGGGGCCGAGCAGAGCGAGCGTCATTAGCAGGCAGAGAGCAGGCAGGGAGAGGACCTGCTCTCTGCCTGAGTGTGAGGGGCGGCCGCTGGAGCAGAAATGCCGCCCTCTCCGGAGCCCTGGCATAGCGCCGCCTGAAGCGGTCGCTTCAGGTCACCTCATGGGAGGTGTGGCGCTGCATACTCGTGGATCAGTACAACGGGCATAATTTATCAAAACTGGCTTGTTGCCCGTAGCCAAAAGGTGAACATTCACTTTCATGCGTGATTCGCATTTGGGCCACTGAAAGGGAATCTTTCACAGACAAGGGTATCACCTCCCCATGTGAGTGTCCTTATTACAGATTTGCATCAAGGAAAGCAGACACCCCCAAAAGAAAGAATCGGACATTGACTATAAGTAGGCTATCTGTCCAAGATGGCGCTAGTGAGAGAGTTCTCCACAATGATAAAGGTTGACTACTAGTAGTGCTGGGCTCTCACACGTAGATTGGGTAGCCCGCTGGCATCGCTCCGTTGTGTCTGCTTTCCGTCACCAGGGGGAGACAACTGCTACTCTTGGCTGCTGTGGAACGTCGCTGCGATGGCAGGTTGCCTGACAATGACACGATGTTGACAGGAGTGACACAAATCTGTGTGAGAGCCCATCTGCCATTGGCACTTACAGGCTAATTGTTTTGGGGGTCTGGTGAGTGGATTGTTGCCCTAGCCTATCTTTCAGAGCAAAAGATAATATAAGACCCTGTCTTTTTTTCCGGAGACGTTCTGTATTACCAATGCTCATGTATGGAGGTAATATCCTTGCCCGTGAGAGTCCTAAGGCTACAGCCATTGTGATAGACACTAAAAATTATTTGGCACTTTAAAGGGATTGTCCAGGATTTAGAGCAATTCATGGGAAGCCACGATGGGTGTTTAAAAAATAAAATAAAAAAGTGCCTACTCGCCTGTCTCTGACTCTATGTTGTCTGCTTTTATATTATGTCCCGGGGTGTTTGCAGTGCCAGAAGCCATATGCTCATATGACCGCTGGGACCGATCCGTGGCCTCCGCAGTTGCTGGTAATGAACTGGTGATTTATGTGAATGAAGTCACTGGTCCCTCTCCAGCGACCGCTAAGGCCACTGGTCTCGGTGGTCACATCATAGCTTCCATGGCACGCAACGGAAAGGGGATCAAGAGCGGAGCACTGCGAGACAGGAGAGTATACATTTATTTTTTCTTTTACATCCACCACAGGCGTCCACATTTATTTCCAAATCCTGAACAATCCCTTCAAGTACCTGATCTGTCTAAAGGGAATTTTAAGCAGGGCTCTTGGCTACGTGATGTTATGTGAAGAGTCTGTGGTGTTACATTCTGCAGACATTTTAGGTGCTTTCTCCTGAATTGTGCAATAGGTACGCCATGAGATCAGTGTGGGTGTAGGTAAACAATTGTATCAGGTTATATTTTATTTCATATAAGTTATTGCATCCGTAGAAGATGCATGGAGAAGACTAAATAAGTTTACCTGTTTAATATAAGTATACTGAAGAGTTCTGCAACTTCTCCGTATTCGTTGTTCGTAAATTGCCTAAGATTCCTGCTTACTGTCAGTGAATGGAAATATGGAGAGGTTGAAAGCTTGTCATGATCACACTCAGGGGTGTAGCTATAGGAGGTGCAGAGATAGCAATGGCTACAGGGCCCGGAGGCTAAGGGGGCTCAAATGATTCTCTACAACATAAGGAGACACCAGTACGGGAAATAACACACTACATATTTTGTATTGGGGCCAAGGAGCTTTTAGTTACGCCTCTGACTGCACTACCCATGTGTGGCTCACAAAAATGGCGTCTGGATAAAACATATCAGAACAGCTTAAAAGGGTATGTATATATAATATATATATATATATATATATATATATATATATATATATATATATATATATCTATATCTGGGGAAGGTGAACATTTTTTTAAAAAAAAGGCTATATTTACTTATCCCTGATACTTCGGTGTCTCCTAGCATGGTCCGGGCCTGGTCCTCTGGTGTTGTCCCTGCCGCACATGACCACTGAGGCTAGTCAGCAGTCTCTGCAAAGGACACAGGGCGCCACCATGTTTTTTTTTACACATGTGGAATCTTACAAAGGCCTTAACCAGTGGGCAGAGGAGGACATATATGTGCCCTGCCTTGAGGCCGCACATGAATATCCCCTTGTGTTGTAGCACATGGATGGTACCTGTGCAGTGTCTTTACCTTCCAAAAAAGAAGTAAAAAAATACACAGAACCATTTTCTTCCTCTGACAAGTGTAAAGATCCAATATGGATGACGTGGTGTGGCACTGCTGTATACCCACAGATACAAACAGCATATAACTGAGCTTGTGGCATAACTAGGAAGTCCTGTGTGAGCAGAATATAAATAGTGTCAGGTTTTCAGCCTCAAGATGTACAAGATATATGGTGCCAGCAAGCAGGAATGAATCTTCAATATTTTGAAGGTCATGGATAACATTGAATATTCCTATGTTTGATTATATATATATATATATATATATATATATATATATATATATATATATAAAAAATTCTACAATATGTGTTGGGAAGGATACGGCTTAGCATTAATGTTATATTTCATGTCAGTTCACTTCTATGTTATGCATTGACCAATGACTGGTGCTGCTGAAAATGTAGAAATGATGCCACCTGAAGGACAATCCTGGAGTTGCAGCTCTGCTTGGTGAGACATGATCGCCATACGCTTGTGTAGCACATATAGGTGGATATCCTACAGCCTGTGTGTTGGATGACAAATGTAGCAGTAAATCACTTTACATATTAGTCAAGATGCAGTTTCTACATTTCTCTCCAGTTCTACAGATTGTGCCAATCCTTTCAAAGAAAAAAGCACCAGACATATTTTTTCATACTAAAAACGCAAGGATATATTTTCCGGTCTGAGCCCCAGAGAACATTCGTATAAGATGTACATTGTGGCTTTGGCTTTTTTGGTATATTGATAGACATCATTTATATTTATGCTCTGCTCCATACATGACGGCTTATGTAAAGCAGCAAGGTATAGGAGCTATACAGTCACAGGCTATTGTGACCGATCTATAAGGGATAATCTTTTCTATATGTATCACTTTTAAAGTTCTATTAAACCTGGAACATGTAATCTTTTCATACATGATGTATTTCATATTTCAGTGTAACTATGTTCATGTTTTACCAGTTCTTTTTAAATAAAGATGGCACATAGCATTTACTTCTGCTTTTATTTGCTATTATGATGTTCTGTCTGGTTTACTTTGGCGACTTTTATGTTTTTGAAGAACCAGGTGGGACTGACTGCTCCTTCCTTATAGGATGCTGTGCCGAGACATCACTGGTAGAAGACTGTAGGACTGTGATGTGCATTGGTCCTTGAAGGCAGGACTTGTTACTGTAGTAGGACCAACTCAGAAATGGTCACATGACCATTTATGTGTAGGTCCTGAAGCCAAAGACATGAGAGCAAGGGTTCACAGACAAAGAATAATATATGTGATAGGTTTGTCATTGCCTGTTCTAAGTACACTGAAGAAAAAGGTGAAAAACAAATAAAACATAACTTTTAATATTTCTTAAAATGAGGATAAAAATCTGTTTGATGTGTTGGTTAGAAAGAAGCCCCGACACCCGCTGCAAGCTGTGGATGCAGTATAACCAGGGCCGCCATCAGGAATTTTGGGGCCCCATACAGCCTAAGTGTCTGCCCCCCCCCCCCCCCCGACGCCATTTTAAAACTACCTTATTTTGCGTCATACCAATTATGTATTACATTTCCCTTTATTTAGCAGCATTACAAGGCTTAATCAGATTCCATTTGCAGGTAAAATCTGCTACGTGTGAAAGTGCCTATAGAGAGTCAACACCATCTATAAGAGCCCTCCTAATAAATCCTCAGGGCTTTTTCACGTTGCGTTTTTGGCCTCCCTTGCCGGGATACGTTGGTAACCAGTCAGAATCAGCTGTCAACTTATCCCTGCACGAAGAACTGGCTTTGCGCGCCGTGGGAAATTTAGCCCTACCCACTGTTATGTTGACTCCGCCCACTCATTAATTTTTCATGTGCCCGCACACTGTATAATCCTCCTACAGTCACCCGTAAATTATATGTCCCCCCTCCGTCTCTCCCCCAGCATCATATACACCCTTCATCTGCCCCCAGATTCATGTCCCCCCATCTCTGCCCCCAGATTCATGTCCCCTCCATTTCTGCCCCCAGATTCATGTCCCCTCCATCTCTGCCCCCATATTCATGTCCCCTCCATCTCTGCCCCCAGATTCATGTCCCTCCATCTCTGCCCCAAGTGTCATGCCGTCCTCTCCATTTCTGCCCCCAGATTCATGTCCCTCTATCTCTGCCCCCAGTGTCATGCCGTCCTCTCCTTCGTCTGCCCCCAGTTTCACGTTCCACATTACACTTACCTTCTCCTTCGTTCCCCTGCTGATCTCTGCGCGCCTCTCTCTCTTACTGGCGCACAGTTGTAGACGCGATGTGACGTCATCACATCGCGTCTACACTGCCGGGTAGCCGGCGGCAGCGGCAAAGCGAGGAGCTGACACAGATCAGCTCCTCGCTTCAGCCGCGTATGTGTCAGAGAGAGAGACGCGCAGCGGCAAAGCGAGGAGCTGACCTGTGTCAGCTCCTTGCTTCAGCCGCATATGTGTTCAACTCAGATCTGCATCCTCTGGACGCAGATCTGAGTTGAAACAAACAGGACATACAATGACTGCTGCCGGCGCCAGGGGGCCCGGGCCCCCCCCCATTTTTAAATTTGGCCGGGCCCCTGACGCCAGTAGCAATAGTACTGGCCTATCGGCGGCCCTGAGTATAACAGGCTACTGCCAATAGGCAAATATAATGCAGTTGGCAGATTCTTAAAGTATATAGTCAGACCTTCAGGCCAGTCTTATGCCGACACCAGGGTGAACGTGGGAAGGCAAAGGCTATCAGGGGAAGGAGGCAACGAGGAGTGTAACTTGAGGGTGTGAAGAGGGTGCAGATGTGCCAGGACTCAGGAGCCTTAGGGGGCCCATAAGTACTGGCACCAGTATTGAGATTGCAGCTTCCATCTGACCCATAAACCAAGGAGACCCACAGATTATCCTAACCACACTAAGTATGATTGAACTCCTTAGCCATAACCATCACTATCAAGAATTCACTGTAGGGATGAGGTAGGGGGCCCCGGACAAAAGATTGCACCAGTGCCCACAAGATTTAGTTACACCATAAGGAGGCAACCACCAGCTAGTGACGCTGCCTCCTATGTTCACCCTGCTGTCCGTATAAGACAGGCCTTTGGGCTGAAGGATCAGGTTCGGCTATCACATAGACCTAGGGGTTTACCAGCTGTGGTATGCTGTGTTATTCTGGGTCTTCTTACAAGACCTAAATATACCTGCACTATAGCTCCCATGTGTGCACAGTGGCTGACCCAGCAGTGAAAGCTTTTCAATTTACACCTCCCTGCAGTTTGGTACTCACCACATCTGTGAGAGATATATAACTTTTATCAAAGATATTGTGCACAAATAGAAAAGATTTATATACAAATTATTTTTAGTGAACTTGTAGTAATATATTAATATATTTTAGATAAATATGTAGATATATTATAGATAGATAGATAGATAGATAGACATATTTTAGATATATCTTTAGAGATATCTTTGGATGGTTCTCTTGAAGAACAAACCATAGCACTATAGTTTGCCTCACTCTCTGTTGTCTGTTGTGTCCATATTGTACATTGCGGGCTTTACACGTGTACTTCTTACTGACAACAAAAAAAAAACCCTAAGGAAGCCAAATGTCTGTGTGAGTGGGCTAAGATATGGTTTAGAAGCCAAAATGTCTGGACATACTTCTCACTCACTTCATTGGTGCGTGGAGTCACATTATTGTCCTCATCTCCTGCTGTATCCTATTGTATATTTTGCTAATAAAACTGTGTTAGATGGAAATGACCACAAGGGGGCAGCTGTGCAGAGGGAAACATTAGCTGCTATAGGGAAAGTATCAGAGTTGTGAGTGACACTAAGACTCTATTCACACCCTGTTGTGTTTTTATGTTATTTTATTATTATACAGTCAACATACTATATACACTCACCGGCCACTTTATTAGGTACACCTGTCCAACTGCTCGTTAACACTTAATTTCTAATCAGCCAATCACATGGCGGCAACTCAGTGCATTTAGGCATGTAGACATGGTCAAGACAATCTCCTGCAGTTCAAACCGAGCATCAGTATGGGGAAGAAAGGTGATTTGAGTGCCTTTGAACGTGGCATGGTTGTTGGTGCCAGAAGGGCTGGTCTGAGTATTTCAGAAACTGCTGATCTACTGGGATTTTCACGCACAACCATCTCTAGGGTTTACAGAGAATGGTCCGAAAAAGAAAAAACATCCAGTGAGCGGCAGTTCTGTGGGCGGAAATGCGTTGTTGATGCCAGAGGTCAGAGAAGAATGGCCAGACTGGTTCGAGCTGATAGAAAGGCAACAGTGACTCAAATAGCCACCCGTTACAACCAAGGTAGCCAGAAGAGCATCTCTGAACGCACAGTACGTCGAACTTTGAGGCAGATGGGCTACAGCAGCAGAAGACCACACCGGGTGCCACTCCTTTCAGCTAAGAACAGGAAACTGAGGCTACAATTTGCACAAGCTCATCGAAATTGGACAATTGAAGATTGGAAAAACGTTGCCTGGTCTGATGAGTCTCGATTTCTGCTGCGACATTCGGATGGTAGGGTCAGAATTTGGCGTCAACAACATGAAAGCATGGATCCATCCTGCCTTGTATCAACGGTTCAGGCTGGTGGTGGTGGTGTCATGGTGTGGGGAATATTTTCTTGGCACTCTTTGGGCCCCTTGGTACCAATTGAGCATCGTTGCAACGCCAAAGCCTACCTGAGTATTGTTGCTGACCATGTCCATCCCTTTATGACCACAATGTACCCAACATCTGATGGCTACTTTCAGCAGGATAATGCGCCATGTCATAAAGCTGGAATCATCTCAGACTGGTTTCTTGAACATGACAATGAGTTCACTGTACTCCAATGGCCTCCACAGTCACCAGATCTCAATCCAATAGAGCATCTTTGGGATGTGGTGGAACGGGAGATTCGCATCATGGATGTGCAGCCGACAAATCTGCGGCAACTGTGTGATGCCATCATGTCAATATGGACCAAAATCTCTGAGGAATGCTTCCAGCACCTTGTTGAATCTATTCCACGAAGAATTGAGGCAGTTCTGAAGGCAAAAGGGGGTCCAACCCGTTACTAGCATGGTGTACCTAATAAAGTGGCCGGTGAGTGTATAGCTGTAAGCCATTTTTATTATTTACAAATGCCATAATGTGTCTCTTCCCAATATAAATAAATAATACTTAATAGTTACTTAATAGTCACTTGAAATGTTTTTCACTTCACAGATGTGCCCTGTCAGGTTTAATAAGTGGGATTTCTTGCCTTATAAATGGGGTTGGGACCATCAGTTGTGTTGTGCAGATGTCAGGTGGATACACAGCTGATAGTCCTACTGAATAGACTGTCAGAATTTGTATTATGGCAAGAAAAAAGCATCTAAGTAAAGAAAAACGAGTGGCCATCATTACTTTAAGAAATGAAGGTCAGTCAGTCCGAAAAATTGGGCAAACTTAGAAAGTGTCCCCAAGTGCAGTTGCAAAAACCATCAAGTGCTATAAAGAAACTGGTTCACATGAGGACCGCCCCAGGAAAGGAAGACCAAGAGTCACCTCTGCTGCGGAGGATAAGTTCATCCTAGTCACCAGCCTCAGATATCACAGGTTAACAGCAGCTCAGATTAGAGACCAGGTCAATGCCACACAGAGTTCTAGCAGCAGACACATCTCTACAACAACTTTTAGGAGGAGACTTTGTGCAGCAGGCCTTCATGGTAAAATAACTGCCAGAAAACCACTGCTAAGGACAGGCAACAAGCAGAAGAGACTTGTTTGGACAAGGAATGGACATTAGACCAGTGGAAATCTCTGCTTTGGTCTGATGAGTTCAAATTTGAGATCTTTGGTTCCCACCACCGTGTCTTTGTGCAATGCAGAAAAGGTGAACGGATGGACTCTACATGCCTGGTTCACATCATGAAGCATGGAGGAGGTGTGATGGTGTGGTGTTGCTTTGCTGGTGACACTGTTGGGGATTTATACTGAACCAGCATGGCTACCACAACATCTTGCAGCGGCATGCTATTCCATCCGATTTGCATTTAGTTGGACCATCATTTATTTTTCAACAGGACAATGACCCCAAATGCACCTCCAGGCTGTGTAAGGGCTATGTGACCAAGAAGGAGAGTGATGGGGTGCTACGCCAGATGACCTGGCCTCCATAGTCACCAGACCTGAACCCAATCGAGATGGTTTGGGGTGAGCTTGACCGCAGAGTGAAGGCAAAAGGGCCAACAAGTGCTAAGCATCTCTGGGAATTCCTTCAAAACTGTTGGAAGACCATTTCAGGTGACTACCTCTTGAAGCTCTTCAAGACAATCTCAAGAGTGTGCAAAGCAGTAATCAAAGCAAAAGGTGGCTACTTTGAAGAACCTAGAATATAAGACAGATTTTCAGTAGTTTCACACTTTTTTGTTAAGTATATAATTCCACATGTGGTAATTCATAGTTTTGATGCCTTCAGTGTAAATCTACAATTGTCATAGTCATGAAAATACAGAAAACTCTTTGTATGAGAAGGAGGTCTGTACTGTATATAAGTATTATCAGTATGATCTCCCATATAGTATAATGGCTTTGTGTAACCCCAGCGTACCACGGTGTGGTTTATTACACCCTCAGCTTCATGATGTCATCTGCCAAATACAAGTTTCATTTATTAAACCCACGTTACTTTTTCTGTCTTCTCTCCATTCGTACAGTATGTGCATGGTGGAAATACAGAGGTTGTGAATTTCCGTGGTTATTCAGCCAGCGTTGTTGTCAGACCGCCGCTCCGTGTACTTTTATTAGCCCCATGGAAAGTGTGAGCAGACTTGGTCTTCCTCTGATTGTACGGTAATGATCTAAAATAGGCAACAAGTGTCATTTTTTGCACCAAGAATAACATGAATTACTTTAATGGCAGGAAATTGTAGTTGTGGTTGTGACAGGTGGGTTTGAGATCAAGTTCACAGACCACCAACTCGCAGCGCTTCTCAGATTCCCACCCACTTACCATTTCACACACTTACTTAGCCCCCAACAATCATTGTTCTACCCTGTACAGTAATACATCAGTAATAATATGTGTTACGGATCAATCACACCAAAGACCTTTATAGGGAGTCTGTCACCGAACCAGCAATGGCATTATATATGTTTGCTTAGTCTAATGCTCTGTATGTTGATGTGCTGGGTTCTGATGAAAAAAACAATTTAAGCAGATGCAGCCATTTTAATATCTAAAGATGCCCTGAGGAGGTTTAGGTGAGGACTGGCATAGGTTTCACCCGTTCAGGGAAAGACAGCTCATATAATAAGAAACCAGGAATGGCCTGGCCTGTCTATGTAAATAATGACACTGCAATCTTTCCTCCTTATAGCTGTCGCAGCTCCATTTTTGCAGGTATACCTGTCCAAAGCTCCTGAAAAGAGCCTAAATGATAATATTCTGCCTGTCCTCAGTCACCACTTAGTGTAATACAACCAATATGATGCCGACAGACGCTCACTGACCTATCCTAAGGATAACCCCTTTAATGGTGTATGTGGGTTCCCTGATGCGCTGCCCACCTCTAACTCCTACATGCCCGGGTGCTTTCTTCCTATGTACAGTGATATAAATCAGCTAGGGGTGCCTGTCACTCCTGAATACAGGATTTTATGGAACTTGAGCATAAACCTGCTGACCTATTCCCTTTACTATAAAACTGTATTCAGCAAGCCCCCTGTTAGACAGTCAGAATTCTGCTATATACAGGGGTATTCTGGTCCATTTTTATGCAAGAGAATAAGAACAATACCCTAAATATAGTAAAAGTAAGAAATTATTGCGCGTAGAATTTCTTGTGCATTAGTAGGGTCAAAGATGTCTACTAAGACCTCAAGAGTTTTTGGCAACCCAAGCCTGTTTTCAGTATATCTAGGATGAAATACAGTACACTATATAATACCTGTACAGTACACTACGTTTCCAGAGGACAAATTCACATGTAAGAATACATTTGCTTTACAGTCCTATGAAAAAGTTTGGGCACCCCTATTAATCTTAATCATTTTTAGTTCTAAATATTTTGGTGTTTGCAACAGCCATTTCAGTTTGATATATCTAATAACTGATGGACACAGTAATATTTCAGGATTGAAATGAGGTTTATTGTACTAACAGAAAATGTGCAATATGCATTAAACCAAAATTTGACCGGTGCAAAAGTATGGGCACCCTTATCATTTTATTGATTTGAATTCCCCTAACTACTTTTTACTGACTTACTGAAGCACAAAATTGGTTTTGTAACCTCAGTGAGCTTTGAACTTCATAGCCAGATGTATCCAATCATAAGAAAAGGTATTTAAGGTGGCCAATTGCAAGTTGATCTCCTATTTGAATCTCCTCTGAAGAGTGGCATCATGGGCTACTCAAAACAACTCTCAAATGATCTGAAAACAAAGATTGTTCAACATAGTTGTTCAGGGGAAGGATACAAAAAGTTGTCTCAGAGATTTAACCTGTCAGTTTCCACTGTGAGGAACATAGTAAGGAAATGGAAGACCACAGGGACAGTTCTTGTTAAGCCCAGAAGTGGCAGGCCAAGAAAAATATCAGAAAGGCAGAGAAGAAGAATGGTGAGAACAGTCAAGGACAATCCACAGACCACCTCCAAAGAGCTGTAGCATCATCTTGCTGCAGATGGTGTCACTGTGCATCGGTCAACTATACAGCGCACTTTGCACAAATAGAAGCTGTATGGGAGAGTGATGAGAAAGAAGCCGTTTCTGCACGTACGCCACAAATAGAGTTGCCTGAGGTATGAAAAAGCACATTTGGACAAGGCAGCTTCATTTTGGAAACAAAAATTGAGTTGTTTGGTTATAAAAAAAGGCGTTATGCACGGCGTCCAAAAAGAAACAGCATTCCAAGAAAAACACATGCTACCCACTGTAAAATTTGGTGGAGGTTCCATCATGCTTTGGGGCTGTGTGGCCAATGCCGGCATCGGGAATCTTGTTAAAGTTGAGAGTCGCATGGATTCCACTCAGTATCAGCGGATTCTTGAGAATAATGTTCAAGAATCAGTGACGAAGTTGAAGTTACGCCGGGGATGGATATTTCAGCAAGACAATGATCCAAAACACCGCTCCAAATCCTCAGGCATTCATGCAGAGGAACAATTACAATGTTCTGGAATGGCCATCCCAGTCCCCAGACCTGAATATCATTGAACATCTGTGGGATGATTTGAAGCGGGCTGTCCATGCTCGGCGACCATCTAACTTAACTGAACTTGAATTGTTTGTCCAAAATACCTTTATCCAGGATCCAGGAACTGATTAAAAGCTACAGGAAGCGACTAGAGGCTGTTATCTTTGCAAAAGGAGGATCTACTAAATATTAATGTCACTTTTCTGTTGAGGTGCCCATACTTTTGCACCGGTCAAATTTTGGTTTAATGCATATTGCGCATTTTCTGTTAGTACAATAAACCTCATTTCAATCCTGAAATATTACTGTGTCCATCAGTTATTAGATATATCAAACTGAAATGGCTGTTATAAACACCAAAATATTTAGAACTAAAAATGATTAAGATTAATAGGGGTGCCCAAACTTTTTCATAGGACTGTATTTACATGGCACCGCTTCATAGACTCTGTATAGTATATATTTTTTGTAGTATATCTCCTGTATACAGTAGCTTTGTAGCATTTAATAAAGCCACAAAGTATTATTTGACTGTTATTTGGGCACCCCTCTGTTATGGTGCTTATCATTAGAGAATATTGGGTTTCCGAAATTCCACCGTTGTCTTTAGGTTCTTCTCTCACTCTACACTTCCCAGTCCCTCGGTTTATCTTAGACATTATTTATATACTAGCCTTATGGCCCCAACCCAATAAGTAACTGATGTCTTCTACATATACATTATTACAAGTATTAGGCATGGCCATGGAAGCCCATGATGTGACCATCTCCTCTAGATATTATATTTTGTGATATAAATCTTGCGGTACTGTTTTTGCTGCCACTTGGTTACGTAACTCGCAGGCTCCTGGCAGACCATGAAATCTGTGGGAAAATAGAGACCTAAGAGCAGTCCTGAGGTTTTTTCAGCTTGGCATCTCCTTCACTGCGTGCCAGCATTCTTGTAGTAGTTCCACGAGAGCCTACATCTACAGAACAGAAAACTATATATAGAGGTTTTATAGTTTATTGTGAATTTTACATGAATACAGATAATAATAGCCATATCACAATATCATGTAGAAAATATGCTTTTCCATCAAGACACCCTATGTAAATCCTATCTTAATATCTGCAGTAGCCACGGATTTCTGCTCTCATGCCAAACTTTCTATCATTAGGTGTAGCACAGAATGTCCATCATTAATCATATGTATGTTCTGGACTGGAGAGGGCACAAGGTCACAGCTTTCCCTGGGAATCATATTCTTGACCTCTCCAGTATAAAGATAGGGAATATCTGGTCACATGCTATGGTGCAAAATCTTGATACTGAATTATACTGATTGTTATTATCTGCAGTGGAATATATATATATATATATATATATATATATATATATATATATATATATATATATATATATATATATATATAGTAAATGCGAAGGTAAGTTTCTGGGACAATCAGACGGAGGCAAAGGTGTTCAGCTCACACGTGTAGGTTTATTGGTAACAGTTCAGACAGTCCAGCAGTAAATAAAACAAATTGGCTTTCTTCAGCAAAATGGGTAACTCAAAATAGCTTGCTCCAGCACAAAGGATAAATTCAAATAATATAAGCAGTCCTTACTTCAGGTACAAGAAAGTAAATTTCCAAGGTTTTTCTCACCCACACACCAGGGGATTTGTTTAAAGGGGCTCTATCAGCAAAATCATGCTGATAGAGCCCCACATATGCGTGAATAGCCTTTAAAAAGGCTATTCAGGCATCGGTAAAGTTATATTAAACTACCCCCCCCCCCCCCCCCCGTTTTAAAATAATAACTTAAAAAAGAATGTTCTCTACTTACCGAACGTGCACACTGGGCGGGCATTCAGGGTGTGTCTTCATCTTCTTCCCCGCCTCTTCTTCCTCCGATGTCCTCCGGTCCCGTCCTTCTCCGGCGCTTGCTCGCGGACACTGATAAAAAAAAAATAGCTTGGGCGCATGCGCAGTAGCACGCGGCTTCTACTACGGCTACTGCGCATGCGCCCAGGCTGTCACTGTCCGTTCGCGAGCGCTGGAGGAGGACGGGACCGGAGGACATCGGAGGAAGAAGAGGCGGGGAAGAAGATGAAGACACACCCTGAATGCCCGCCCAGCGTGCACGATCCGTAAGTAGAACACATTCTTTTTTAGGTTATTATTTTAAAACGGGGGGGTAGTTTAATATAACTTTACCGGTGCCTGAATAGCCTTTTTAAAGGCTATGCACGCATATGTGGGGCTCTAGCAGCATGATTTTGCTGATAGAGCCCCTTTAAGCTGGTCCTCCAGACACATAAGGCAGTGTGTCTAACCAGGTTCTCCTACAAGAGACGACCACACCCCCCTCCCATGGTCAACCTCAGTGCTTTAATAGCCGACCACTTGAGTCAGCCAGCAAAACTAGGACTGGAGTATCGGCCTGAGTTTACAACAATACCTAACTCCTGGTCCCATACTCCAGCCAGTCACCTTGTAGATACTAACCACCTCAGTGGAAGATACCTGCCCTCTACCACTTTACCATCTGCCTGTTTACAATATATATATATATATATATATATATATATATATACCCCGCATATACTCGAGTATAAGCTGACCCGAATATAAGCCGAGGCCCCTAATTTTACCACAAAAAACTGGGAAAACTTATTGACTCGAGTATAAGCCTGGGGGGGGGGATGCAGCAGCTTCTGCAAAATTTCAAAAATTAAAATGGTCGGAGTTTTTGGGTGCAGTAGATGCTGGGGAAGGGGAGGGGGTGTTTTGGTTGTCTGTCTGCCCCTTCCCTGAGCTTGAGGACTGGGTCTTTTTTCCCCTACTTGGGGAAAAAGTGCAGTGCTCCTATTAACCCCTTCCCGATGGAACAGGAGCACTACAGATCCCCTATATTCAGTAGACCGGGCACTCTCAGACACAGGGATACCTAATGTGTATGTGTGTCACAGTCATTTTCTACTTTTATATGTATTCTAGGGAAAGGAGGGATTTAGAACTTTTGTTTATTTATTTTTTTAATATTTTTTTAAAACTACTTTTTTTTCACTATTTTATGGGAGATTCTATACATTACTATAGCGTCTGGTCATAGACGAAAAATATATATATATATATATATTTTTTTTTTTTTTTTTTTTTTTGCTTGACTCGAGTATAAGCTGAGGGGGACTTTTCAGCACAAAAACTGTGTTGGAAAACTCGGCTTATACTCGAGTATATACGGTAATAAAGTTTAATTAAATATGGTCATAAGATTGTGTGATATTAATATGGTTTTCTATATTCACAGTGTCTTACCTGGTTGAGGTCATTCATGGGTCATGCTGTGTCTCTAGGCATGAGCAGGTTCTAGAAGTTTTCTGTAAGGGAGCGTTCAAAATCTGGCACGGACATTAGGAGCGGACACTAGCTGTGTCCGTGACACTTTTCATTCATTTAAATGGCGATCGGGTGCGTTCTTTTGCACTCCGTGCATGTCCTTAACTGTCTGTTTGTAAAGATGTCCGACTTTTCAAGTGGACAGCAAAACCCGACATGTAGGTTTTTTCTGTCCGCTTGAGAAGTTGGACATCTTTACAAACGGACAGTTAAGGACAGGCATGGAGTGCAAAAGAACGCACCCGATCGCCATTTAAATGAATGAAAAGTGTCACGGACACAGCTAGTGTCCGCTCCTAATGTTCGTGTGAGATTTTGAACGGACACTAGCAGCGGACACTACCTGTCGGACATTGTCGGTAGTGTGAACGCTCCCTAATCTGCCTAGCAGCAGAGTTATCAGCTAATTGGCCAGATATGGCGGGAGATTCTTGTGTCAGTGGTACAGATGTGTATGAGCAGCTTCTGATGTAATCTGCCTAGCAGCCATTTCATCAGCTGATTGGTTAAGCGTCCGCAGTGGCGGGAGAATGAGAGTTTAAAAGAAGCCATCCGGAGATGTTCTTGGTCAGCGTTCATCTGGAGCTTCATGGAGCAGCACCCGCCCTCCCTCCCCTTATTGATTCCACTACCCCCTTTTCCGTCGCAATACTTTATCAGTGGGGATTTGTCCACCAGCTCATGCTGGGGGGGACTGATTTATATATTAATTTTAAGATGGTTATTATTTAATTAATTATCTAGCTACAGTTTTTAATTATATTTAATTTAATTGGTTCTTTAATGGTTAATTTTAAATTGATTCGTGTAACCCTTAATAAAGGCATCGCAGCAAATTTATTCCAAAATAAATTGGTGTGTTTTGCTTTGATTGCAGGTATAATAATATTTTATATTTTGTATTGGTGTGCACATGGGCCTTTGGAACACCATGAGCAAAATAAAATACAGCCTTAACTTCAGGCAAAAACAAAATAAAAACCTGCTCGTCTGAGCCACTAGCTAAACAGTAGGTTAACCTAACTATACATGTGGCTTACTTCCAGCCACACAAACAAAACAAGTGCAAAATAGTCTCACCGGACTCAGGGTTACAGGACAGAACCATACACCTCCTTTCACTCCATGGAACTGCATTGCACAGGAGCTGCAGCCTTTTTCTGCCCCAGTAATGAGCCCAGGGGCTACGTCTGTGCTGAGGCCTACTCCAGATCCGCCCTGGACCACACATATGTCAGAAACCTGGGGCTGATTTATCTGGACTCCATCACTCTGCTGTCACCTTCTCACAATGGATAGAGGAGAATCACTCTTCTTGATGTAACCCCTTTAACACACAAAACAAGCTCTGCCCCCTTGTAAGACAAAGTAGAAAAAGTGTCCAAATAAATGTGGTATAAGGCCAGTTCCTTGCGAGCTTTCTTTAGTAACTCTTACTTATTGTTTCCATTCTACGTATTATCCTCCTGATCTCCCAGGAAATAATTGTATTACAATAGTGATGGGAAGAAAGGTAAAGCACAACTAGTACAATGACTGCAGTTCCCAGAGGGGCACTCCATGTACACGTGTCACGTTACAGACTGTTCAGTGATGTCACCTTGCTGTTCTTGTCACTTCTTTCCTGCATCTCCTGAGGAATAGAGATCTTTTGTCTCTGCCAAACGCTCCACGCTCTTAATCCTACTGCACACATTCACAATCCACAAACCTGTTTGCTTTACAGTAGAAAAATAAACCAAACTGCAAGCAAAAAACTACTCGTGGCCTCAATAAAACAGACTGTCTACCTGGAAATCTTCAGCCAGGTGAATAGAAAGTTAGTGATGTAAACCGTAGCACAAAGAGACACTAAACAACTAGATTCTGTCCAGGCGCCTTTCAGACTGAAAACACATTTATGTTAAGACTTCATGAATTCTATGTTTTAGATGGTCCGAAGATGCTCAGAGGTCTGGCAATGGATCCATCGAGCTGATGGATGGCCAGTATAGCAGAACGGTGTGCAGTCCAGGCGGGGTACCCAATCTGATAATGATGAGATACCCTATGGATAATATTGAGAGTATCACAGAGCCTAAAAAGTAGGTTTGAGCTAATCTTGAGATTTCAGGATTGTTTTTAAAATCCAATTTTCAATCATTTACCAGCCGATCCCGATCATGAAATTTGCTCGATCGCCGATCGGGATCCAATCTTTCCTGATCGCTCAACCCTACTAACAAGGGATCACTATATCTTTCACTGATAAGGGATTTTATTACAGTAATGTGATTATAATATCTTATTTTTATTATCATTCCTTAAGTGGATATTCCCTTATTTCACAGAGCTGCTAATTCTATAATGTTCCATAAACTTGTCTCACATCACCACCTGATATAAACTTCCGTTCCCGTAAAAGCTGCTCTTAAATTACACCTATCACAGGTTTATGGTGCACGCCTATTATTACCTAACCGTTATTGAACATCCTATGAGAGAAAACATGTTGTTCTGAAAGAGAGGTATAAAGAGCCGTGTAACAGCTGTCTGTGAAGTCACTAAAGCATACAAATGTCGGTCAAAGTGCATTATAGCAGAAAACCATGTCTTTTATTAGGTATTACTCTCCAGGTCTATTACTAGATATTACTGAATGGTCCTTCACCTGGCTGATGATATAGAAGTGTTATATGTAAAGCAGAGCTCTCCTTTAATGTCTTTTAATAAAGAAATAAAATGAAACATCCTTACACCCCGTTTATACGGGGGGGGGGGGGGCAGAATGGCGGATTTTGGCACCGAGAGTGACGCGGGGAGCCTGCCACAACTGTCGCAGCTTCCGACAGTCGCGGTTTCTCCCTCCAGAGTAGGCTCAAATGAATGTGCCGACTCCAGAGGTTTCTGCTGCCAGGCGGACTCCGTGGCTCAACGAGTCGCAGAATCCGCCTGAAGAAAGGGCAGCTCGCTTCTTTTTTCCGTTTATGGCAACATGTTGCTAGCGGAGAAAAGAACACTAGCGGTCTCCATAGACCACCATTGCAAGAGGGCGGATTATGATGTGGATTCCGCACCATAATCCGCCCCCTTTGTGCTCGTGTAAACGGGCCCTAAATCTCAAATTAGCAAAGGTTTCTATTCCAGGACTCCATAGTGAGGCGCTTTCGGTCCCCATTACAATTTCTGATCCTTTTGTCTTTCTAACATGGGGCCTGAGAGCAAACAAACACATTCCAAGCTTTGTTTTTCTAGAATATGAGTGGACTTTTTAGCATTACCTAGTACTAATGCTGGTCAGAGTCACAGGGAGGATGTTTATGAAGACTGGCGTTATCAATGCCAGTCTTCATAACCGCATCACTGGCAGAGGGTGCACCTCATATATGTCAAGGCGCACACCTTCTCTTAAATGACATACAAGGCATAGTAAATCTGCAACAAAGAGTCTAATATGCCATCTGGTGTTTTCCAGTGACCCCGTCGACTGGATGTTAATAGAGTGGAATGATTTCGGGTGTGCATATATGAGTCAGTAGATTAGAGACAGTAAAATCTAACTTTTCTTCATAGTTACAATGAAATACTATATATAGACATTGCTGCTGCCATGTTCTCTCCATAGCTCACAATGTGCTTTATAGAGGGTGACTTATATGGTTTATTAGGGCAAATGGACATCATAGAGGGGGGGTTTATGTAGGAGCGCCTCCCTTTCAGGCTGTAGCCCTCAGTACTACAAGAGCGTCCATTCATCCACCATGCAGTGCTACATTTCCCCTGCAATGCCTTGTATGGCCTGTGTATCCTGGCAAGTTGGCTCTTTGCTGGGAGTGGGTGTTGTAAGCAGAACCTAAGGCAACCCACTGAGTGAAGCTGGGGATGTCTCATTAGACAGTCAATAAACCTTATATATGATGCTATAGTCTAGCTATATATCCGCTGTACCCGGATCCATATGCTTCAAATCGCTATGGTGAATAATGGCAATGTTCACAGACTTTGTACTTTTATACCTGTGTCTAATATTCTTAAAGGTTAAGAACATGTGACCAATGCAAAAATGAAACAGGATCAATATCTGATTTGTCATAGACTATATTAAGTAAGAAAAGAAAAATCCCTATAATGGTAACGTATATTTAAGGTCATATTTCCTTTGTCAGATATCTTTTAGTTGGAAGTGTTTCCCTATGTTAAAGAAAATGTTTCACAAAAATTAAAGAATTTTAAGAATTTTTGATTATTTTTTTATATTTCTATATCACTAGAAGTACTACAGTATATCCTGGGAAATAGATGAAGGCCCTAAATAGGAATTTGCAGTCTATTAACTAAGATTACCCCAGTAATGTATTTAAAAAGGATTTTCTAAACCAGACATGGTATTAATAATCTAAGCAAATAATCAAGGGTCACATTGGCACTGTTTGGCTTTTTGGGTGGTAGCAATTTTTTTGCTTCCCTTGTACAAAATGTTCCAACCTGTTTCTCTCCTGATATTTTCTTTCTTATTGTCTACTGTCCTCATATACTCTGAAGGGTGCGGAAAATGTCCTGTAATGTATGATATCCAGCATACTTCCTGCAAGCTCAAGGAAGATGAATACAAGCAATGGATGAGGCAGCTCATGGAAAAACACTTTAGCACACTGCTAAACCTTGTGGGGTTTTTTTATAGTTTTTTTTTTTTTTTACCTAAGTTATATCCTATCGTTGTATATAGTAGGAACAAGGCAAATGTAATACCTTATATTATCCAAAACCTTATAGAGATTGAAATTGGTAAATACACTGACTAGCAAAAGGGTAACAATGTTTTGAACTTGTGACTTTCAGGCTCCATATCTCACCATTCACAACAGCTTCCAACACACACCTAAATGGTGATTCTCTCCTTATGGAGTGACGATATCCCCTCAACCCTGTTTAAATCTCTCACCTCTGTCAGATCAGTCCTCTCTGCGCCAAGCTGATGAGATGCAAATACATCGAAACAGCTGTCCTTGGCTGAGAGACTGTATCTGGTATAATCCCAACATCATTGCAAACAAAGGCCTCTTAGAAGGTCGGCATGATGTTAAAGGGAGCGCCCTCTATAGGTTTGTTTGACTGAGACTCTGTCTTCCTAATTACATCATGGAAGATAGACTTGCACGTTCTCAGTCAGCGCCCTCTATTGGTGTTCATACTTGAGGCACTGGCATCCTAATTACATCATGGAAGTCAGATTTGCATATTCTTCCCATGTTCCTTTGCACAGTGGAGTGCTCATGGCTTAATAAGACTCCACACACCTAAATGGTGGTCTCTCCCTATGGAGTGACGATATCCCCTCAACTACAGCTTCCAATGTGAGACTACCATCATTTTATAGTCAACCATCTTGACTTGTAACTATTAGCATATGTTTAGTTCTGCACTTTTTTTGTCATGTAACTGCATTGTTACTGTTTTGCTCCTGGTGGTGGATAAATCTTTTTTTTCTTGTACACAGTATAATACAAATTACATCCTGTTCTAAAATTCCCTAATATCTCAGTGTGTTATTAGGTAGATTTCCAAGCAAAAGGTCACTGGTTTAAATCGAGGATCAGGCATGAAGATTTTCAAGAAGGAAAAAAACAGCATCATCCAGCTCATCGATGGCATTCTCTCAGCCAAGGAAATTGCCAAACTACATCATGTGAATGCCATGACAGCTGGAAAAATATGAAATGAAATCTGTCCTCCATTCAAAACCCAAGAGGAGGACGTCCAGGCAAAATATCAGAGTCAACACGTCGGCTCATCAATAGGTCGATCAGTTCTGATACAACAAACACAGCAGTGGAAGTGGCTCTTATGCTTCTATAATTGTGATATCACAGACATCCATGCAAGCAAAACTTGTTACACAAGTCTGGAATGGTGGCCTGAAAAAAGGTGAAGAAGCCAATATTGTCATAAGAACCATTGGCTCAAGTATGCAAAAAAGTACAAAAAGTGGACGGTAGAAGACTGGATATAGGTGACATGGAGAGATGAGACAAAAGTCAATAGACTGATGGGTGCATGTGGGTCTGGAAGAAATTAGGGAAAAGGGGGCTAACGGATTGAGAAATTGAGGGAATTGTCAAGTTTGATGGAGAAAGCCTGACATGGCCAATGGCATTAGATCACTTGATCAGGATCGATGGTGCTGAGCTATATGTGAGTATCATACAGCATGAGTTACTTTGTACACTGAAGTACTATGGATATGAAAAGGACAACATGGTATTCCAGCAGGACAGTGACTCGAAGCATATGTCAAGATTAGCAAGAAATGGGTCAATGACAATGAAGCAGAGGTGCTGGATTGGCTCCCACAGTCCCCAGACCTCAACCCAATCGAACACTTGTGGGTAGAGTCACAAACACGAGTTTTGCAACATTTTTATCCCAGATTTCTGGCACAAACATAATAAATTTACACCTACATGTCTTCATACAGTCCTATGAAAAAGTTTGAGCACCCCTATTAATCTTAATCATTTTTAGTTCTAAATATTTTGGTATTTGCAACAGCCATGTCAGTTTGATATATCTAATAACTGATGGACACAGTAATATTTCAGGATTGAAATGAGGTTTATTGTACTAACAGAAAATGTGCAATATGCATTAAACCAAAATTTGACCGGTGCAAAAGTATGGGCACCTCAACAGAAAAGTGACATTAATATTTAGTAGATCCTCCTTTTGCAAAGATAACAGCCTCTAGTCGCTTCCTGTAGCTTTTAATCAGTTCCTGGATCCTGGATAAAGGTATTTTGGACAAACAATTCAAGTTCAGTTAAGTTAGATGGTCGCCGAGCATGGACAGCCCGCTTCAAATCATCCCACAGATGTTCAATGATATTCAGGTCTGGGGACTGGGATGGCCATTCCAGAACATTGTAATTGTTCCTCTGCATGAATGCCTGAGGATTTGGAGCGGTGTTTTGGATCATTGTCTTGCTGAAATATCCATCCCCGGCGTAACTTCAACTTCGTCACTGATTCTTGAACATTATTCTCAAGAATCTGCTGATACTGAGTGGAATCCATGCGACTCTCAACTTTAACAAGATTCCCGATGCCGGCATTGGCCACACAGCCCCAAAGCATGATGGAACCTCCACCAAATTTTACAGTGGGTAGCATGTGTTTTTCTTGGAATGCTGTTTCTTTTTGGACGCCATGCATAACGCCTTTTTTTTATAACCAAACAACTCAATTTTTGTTTCCAAAATGAAGCTGGCTTGTCCAAATGTGCTTTTGCATACCTCAGGCAACTCTATTTGTGGCGTGCTTGCAGAAACGGCTTCTTTCTCATCACTCTCCCATATAGCTTCTATTTGTGCAAAGTGCGCTGTATAGTTGACCGATGCACAGTGACACCATCTGCAGCAAGATGATGCTGCAGCTCTTTGGAGGTGGTCTGTGGATTGTCCTTGACTGTTCTCACCATTCTTCTTCTCTGCCTTTCTGATATTTTTCTTGGCCTGCCACTTCTGGGCTTAACAAGAACTGTCCCTGTGGTCTTCCATTTCCTTACTATGTTCCTCACAGTGGAAACTGACAGGTTAAATCTCTGAGACAACGTTTTGTATCCTTCCCCTGAACAACTATGTTGAACAATCTTTGTTTTCAGATCATTTGAGAGCGGGCTGTCCATGTTCGGCGACCATCAAACTTAACTGAACTTGAATTGTTTTGTAGAAAGAAATGGTCCAAAATACCTTCATCCAGGATCCAGGAACTGATTAAAAGCTACAGGAAGCGACTAGAGGCTGTTATCTTTGCAAAAGGAGGATCTACTAAATATTAATGTCACTTTTCTGTTGAGGTGCCCATACTTTTGCACCGGTCAAATTTTGGTTTAATGCATATTGCGCATTTTCTGTTAGTACAATAAACCTCATTTCAATCCTGAAATATTACTGTGTCCATCAGTTATTAGATATATCAAACTGAAATGGCTGTTGCAAACACCAAAATATTTAGAACTAAAAATGATTAAGATTAATAGGGGTGCCCAAACTTTTTCATAGGACTGTAGTTCCTGACTACAAAGCAGTTCTATTTTATCTCATCCAATAGTCGCACTCCACATGGCCTGTATTTTTCTTTCCATTCTGACATATTCAGTATTTGTATAACACTCTCATATGCAAAGTGTAAAACCAATGTACACTATAATTTCATAATACAGAGATATATGGGTTAAGTTCAGGGCCGGCGTCAGCACGCGGCATAGTCGGGCAAGTGCCGGGGCCCACAGAGCCTCTGGGGCCCCCCGGCACTTGCCCACCCCAGCACTTGCCTGTCCCAGCACAGAACGCAGGTGCAGCGTTCTGTGCTGATGCATACCTCCCAACCGTCCCGAATTCTGCGGGACATTCAAGATTTTGGTGTCCTGTCCCACGGTCCCGGTCTGCGGGAGGTATGTCCCGATTTCAACTCAGATCTGCATTGAATACATACGCCACTAAAGCAAGGAGCTGTCACAGCTCAGCTCCTTGCTTTGTGGCGGCGGTACGACTAGTGACTGTGTAAGCGCGATGTGATGACGTCACATTGTGCCTACAACTCTGTTAGTGACACTGCGGTGATAGCGGTGGGGGAGCGTTGGAAGGTGAGATGGGGGGACATGATTCTGGGGGAAGAGATGGGGGACATGATTCTGGGGGCAGAGATGGGGGGACATGATTCTGGGGGGCAGAGATGGGGGGACATGATTCTGGGGGCAGAGATGGGGGGACATGATTTTGGGGGCAGAGATGGAGGGACATGATTCTGGAGACAGAGATGGGGGGACATGATTCTGGGGGCAGAGATGGGGGGACATAAATTTGTGGGCATAGATGGGGGGACATGAATTTGTGGGCAGAGATGAAGGGGGGACATGAAACTGTGGGCAGAGATGAAGGGGGGACATATAATCAGGGTCGGACTGGGGTGACTAGGGCCCACCAGTGGGATTATTTCCAGGGGCCCACCCTACTGCCATATGTAATATCGCCCGTCCAGTTTTTGCCATTATACATGTTTAAAGTGCATTTTCACGCACAATACAGTGTGCAAAACAGCTATGGCTACACAACTACTTCTTTCATGCAACCAAAGATCGCAGTGTCCCTTTGGGACTCTTTCACATTAGTGAATGGAGTCGCATTGGGTCCCTCAGGTTGCAATGTGACTCCATTCACTAACATGAGTGAAAGAATCACAGGGCGACACATCTTTGGTTGTATGACAGAAGTTATAGTGTAGCCATAGCCTTATGCTAGGTTCACAACAGCGGCAAGCTCTCCGTCATACAGGTCCACAATGGGACCAGAATGACGGAGAGGTGGACTATCAAAATGGCGGTTACACACAGACAGTGGCAGACCTCATTAACATAATGAGGTCTGCCAGGTGTCAGCCATTTTCAGGCATTGTCAGGCAGATAAGGGTATGTTCACACATCAGTATGCCATCCGTCCGTTTGAATTCAGTTTGACACTTCAAAACGGACTGAGGCACAAACTGATTGTATACTGACACCTTTTTATGCTGATAGCAAACGTTCTCCATCCCCTAGAGGACAGATAAGGGGATTACAAGTAGCAATTGTAAACAGAGTAGAGATCAGTATGTGTACCAGTCCGTTTTGAAGTGTCAAACTGAATTCAAACGAACGGATGGCATACTGATGTGTGAACATATCCTAAGTCCTCAGCGTTTCTGAAACTTGGATATTGTTATGCTGGAGCTCTAGAAAAGGGCACCAGCATAACAATAGAGTGGGACATTATCTATGGGGTGGGTGGACTACAACTCTCAACAGTTCCAGGGCATCTGGAGCTGCTGGGAGTTGTAGTAATTGAAAGATTTGGGGGCATCTCTCGATTGTCCACCTCAGACAGCGGGGGGATTGGGGGTGCTAGCAGTACCATTACAATAAATCACAACATTACAATAAATACAATGCAGTAATATTTTGTGCAGTAATACTCACAGGAGACGTCTTCCCACATTTCCCGTCTCTTCCCTTTGGACCGCCATGACCACTTCTTCCAGCTGTGACTTGACTCTGTAAAGTTTGAAACACAGACATCTTTGACTCCTCACTTCTCCATGTACCCAACCCATATATATGTATATAATATATACAGCCCCTGCAGCCTATATAATACCCCACAGTGGCACAATAGACTGTGGGGCATGATAGAGGTTGCAGGGGGGCCACTGTAGGGCATAATAGAGGTTACAGGGGCCACAGTGGACCCTTCAAGCTCTATTATGCCCCACAGTTGCACACCCATGAACTATTATTATACTCGGGGGTCTTTTCAGTCCCTGAGTATAATAATCGGAGCCCCAGGGGAGGTGAGGGAACATAATAAACACTGTTACTCACCTCGCCGGGATCCGATTTTACTCCTAGCAGACTATGGGCCTATATGGTAATGTGTCAGACGTCACGTGGTCTGGGATAATACCATATAGGCCCAAAGCCTGTGCTAGCAGTAACATATAGGCCCAAAGCCTGTGCTAGCAGTACCATACAGGCCCAAAGCCTGTGCTCGCAGTAACAGGTTATTACTACTACCACAGGCTTCGGGCCTATATGTTACTGCTAGAACAGGCTTCGGGCCTATATGGTAATATTCCAGCTAGGAGTAACACCGGATCCCGGAGAGGTGAGTAACACTGTTTATTATGTTCTCTCACCTCCCCTGGGGCTCCGATTATTATACTCAGGGGTCTGAAAAGACCCCCGAGTATAATATCAGCGGCAGTGGGTCACGGCCTGGCCCGGGCCTATTCACTACCGCCCGCCGCGGCATAAAGTACAAGGGGAAGCGGGGGCGGCAGTGAGCAGGTCCGGGTTGGTAATAGGCCGCTGCCTGCTGGTAGATACTCCAGCAGGCAGCGGCCTATTATACAACAAAAAAAAGTTATTATACTTACCGTCCGACCGCGCGCGGCTGCTGCTCCCGCTGCCGCATCCTCTTCTGTCAGACGTCTCTGTATCAGCGTAGGCGGTGTGATGACGCCGCCTATGCTGATATGTAGATGGCTGAACAAGCGCAAGGAGAGCAAGCTCTCCTTGCGCTGGTTCTTAGGATTAGGGCCCTAAGCGCCTCCCCTAATCCTCCTCTGACATGGGCAGGGGCCCGATTGAAATGTCAGGGGCCCGATCGGGCCCCTAACCACCCAATCCACCCCATTGATGATCGGGCCCCTGCCTATGCTAAAATGATTAGCAGTATAGTCGGGGCCCGGGGGCCCACCGGGGGATCCCCCGGTGCTCCGGCGGGCTAGTCCGACCCTGCATATAATTTATGGGTGACTGTAGGAGGATTATACTGTGTGGGGGCACATGAAAAATGAATTAGAATGGGCGGAGTCAACATAAAAGTGGGTGGAGCTAAATTTGCTGCACCGCACACTTTGTCCCTCTTTCGGTTCTTCAAAAGTTGAGAGGTATGCTGATGCCTGGCTGCCATCAGCAGCCTTCACCCCCGCTGACTCACTCATCGCTCCGGAGCGTCTTTGCCGGCCGGCTGCATAGGTGACGCCGCGCTCCTGCGTGACGTCACTCACTTCGTCCGGCTGCAGCGGCGCACAGTGTCCCGACTCCTGCCTCCTACAAGCAAGAAGGACAGGACCGGGCTCCCCTCTGGTGAGTATTCTTCAAGGGGGAGAGGGAGGAAGAGGGGGAGAGAGGCATGGGGAAGATGGGGGGGGTTATGAAATTTTCAGCTGTTTTTATTAGGGGGTCTCCGTACAGGCTGGGGAGAGCAAAATCCTCTGCTGAGACCCTTTAATAGTGTCTCATCAGAGGCTGTGCCTAAGAAAAGTAACTACTGTTAAAAATCTAGCAAAACAGCATAAAATGTTTAAAATTGTTTAGAAGTTTACAACTTACAGAGAAGCAAATTTTTCAAAAGTTTCCCTGGTATCTTGCACCTTCTCTATTTTGCACTAGTGTTTTTCTAAGTTTACATATTTTTTTTTCTAAATAAAATATTTGGGTCTCTGTGGTACCTGCTGTTTTACTGTCGCCACATGATTTGCTCCACAAGGGGCCCACTGAGGCTCTGTCGCCCAAGGGCCCATAAAAACCTGGAGCCGGCCCTGGTTAAGATACATTCACATCTGCATTGGTTAGTCCTATGATGGAGTATATGGTGATGGTTAAAGGTCCTCTTTAAAGACACAATGATATAACATAATTGAAATAATGACTTTTATTAGATATGAGCACATTGTTTTCCATGCTTCTCCAGCAACAAAGGTGTTAAGTTGTGTATATACATTCCTTTGTATGCACTACTGGCACGCTAATCCCAGCATTATTTACTCAACTGTGTATTGTCTCATCCAGTAGGGTTTGGAAAGGTTAATGGGTGATGGCGGAGGCTGTTATTTGAATAAGGAGAAGCTGCAGGCAGAGGCGGAGACGACTAACTCCCATTGTGGTGTTATTCTTAGAATTTTCCATCATCTACCCTGCCCCCCAGCTCCTTAAGGCCCTTAAGATCCTTCATGTTGGATATGACAATCTGTAAAATATATGAACCGAAAGCTACAACAGAAGAAAAGTGTGAAACAAGGAAATGTTGTGGTAAAAAGTGAAAATCCAGTTCAATCCAACAAATAACTGTTTATATGTGATACTGCCACGTGGCGATCTTGGAGCTTAGCTTGGTTGTCTTGAGCAATATATGACACTTCCAGCACATGCATGATCACAATACGTACAGCATTGGAGGAGCCAGCTCTGTGAAGGTGCTGATGGAGGTCTCTAACTTTAAAGGGAACCTGTTCGGTGGATTTTCTGCTCTAACCTGATTCTAAACAGCATCAAGTAATGATTTTCCTATAGTGCCCCTCGCTAAGATTTCTGCTACTGAAAAGTCAAGTTATAAGCTCTTAAAACCTTAGCTTGGCATATAAAAATGTACCTTAACTAGTCATAGGGGCAGGGAGAGGCTTCATCTAGTCATGTAGTCATTGCGCTAAGTCCCACCCTGTGTGGCTGGACTAACTTGACTTTCACTGTCAGACCTCAGCCCGATACCTACCTAACAGCCGGCCGTACAGGGTGGGATTTAGCACAATGTCTACGTGACTAGATAAAGCTGTTCCCCAACCCCGGGAAGCCAAGGTAAATCTGCATAAGGTTTCTGAAGTTTATAACTTGACTTTTCAGAAAAAGAAAACTTTCTTAGGAACACCATAGAGAAGGGTATTACTTGATGAGGGACATAAAAGGGTCAGTTTAGGCTGAATTAAAAAAAAAACACCTAACAGGTTCCCTAAAAGATGATTATAAGGAAAATGTTTGATCTCGTACCATGTTAGCCAGTGGGTAGGAAATATGAAAAAACCCAAAATTTTATAGTCTTCAGTAGTTGATACCTTTTTAATGGCTAACTAATAATGATGACAGATTACAATGTTTCGGAATTCTCGGCTCCTTTCTCAAGTAAATTTAAAAACCATTTCTGAAGGATGCATATTTATGTACAAAAGGACACATAGGGATAGAATTCTAGGAGGAAAGGGGGAAAGAGGGTTATTAGTAATTGGTAGAAACAATGTAAGAACAATGTAAACAATTCCAGGTTCTTATCAGTTCTCAGGGTCTCAGGTCAGTGATTTCTGTAGGATGCCATAAATCCATGTGACAGATTTAACCCCTTCTCCAGTGTTTGAAGCAGGGTCATAAATTTATACTCATAAATCCGTCACTCTTTCTTTGATTTAAAATTCCCTCTTAAAACCAAAATTTTCATGTGATCGGTGATATTATGATCCTCATTGCAGAAATGTTTTGATACGGGAAGGTGCATTCTTCATTCTCTAATTGTATGGCGATGATTAAAAGATGATTATACAAGTAACTGTCGCATGTGTACGGTAGTCAGTCCCGTTTCTGGAAACAGACATTGCTATATTCCATATAATATAGCTTTATATCTTATAGTTTATTATATATTTATTATATAAATTATATAAACATTATACACGTATTATGTCACTAAACATCTTTTCCCATTCAACAGTGGATGCACAAGCACGTCCTAACACTTGGGTCACACTAGCATTTGAGTCTCAGTATCATCCCCTTAACAAAGACATATAGAAAAGTCCTGCAAGCACCTGCAAACCCATTGAACCCATTATAGTCAGGTAACCGCTTTTTAAGAGGATAGGGTTTCAGAAACATAAGATAAGATAATCCTTTAATAGTCCCACAGTGGGGAAATTTCAGAACACTGAACATGAACACTAGTGTGAACCTATCCTAACATATATAAAGATGCCCATACTCATAACTTCATAGTCAGTTGAATATGCTGATTTTGGTGGGACCCATTTAATATAATATGTATATGGAGGTGTCCCCGTCCCTACCCCAATACCAGACAATTAATAAATTGTATACTATTCATTGGCTATTGGCCATATTGATTTCCTGGGTTGGATATTTGTGTTTCATGTATTTCTATAATAGACTTTATGTTGATTCTTTGATTAAGGCTAGGTTTACATCTCCATAGCAGACTCCACTTAAAATTGTCGGAGAGAAAAATACTACACGGAAGACTTTCTCTTTGCCAGTTTCAGAATAAGAGCAACTATAATGTCCACGGGTAACTGCTTCTTAACATCTCAGTAAATAGAGCAGGGTAGAAGAATTTATGATACTTGGACCTTCACAGGCGCTATAGAAATCACCTACCTTGCCTCCATGTTAGGTACACCGATCCATTGCTATGGTTTGTGGTGTAAGATGAAAGGTTTTGATGTAGCCCTAGCCTATTCCTTGTCTTTGCTCTGGGGCAACCAATGTAACCCATGTAGTTACACCTCATGTGTTGTCATAGATATCAGGGTCCTAGGTCCCCGAAGTTCTTCAATCCTCTTAATAAATGTATTATATAATCAAGGTAAAGACTGGTCAACACTTAGTCAATACGAGCTCTTTTCAGTACATTCATTCTGATGTGTCGGATTTGTTCTCCTTTACCTGTAGCAGTGTTTATCTAGTTGTGTAACGTACCTGGTTGACCTTGTTGGCTTGCACGATATGAAGGTGACTCATATGCACTGATCTGCCATTGCGGAGACATTGCATTCAGTTCCAGAGCATTAGACCATGAGGGTAATCATCTTATCCATGGCTCTTAGTTCTGCATCTTAAGTTTTGCTATGTTTTAGTTGCTATACACAAGGGGATACCAGCAGACCACCATCTCTATACTGTACATACCATGCTATAGAAAAGGCGTCACATCTGTTTCTTTTGCATGTTTGTAGGCCTCATTTACGCCTGTGTGGTTTGGTCACTATTTGTAATCCGAAGGGATGAGGAGAGGATCCAAAAAACAGAAGAAGTAACAATCTTCTGTTTTTTATGTTTCGGTTTGTAATAGAAGAGGTAACGTGACGGTGTGAAATTGGCAACAACTTGGATATGTTCTTAAGTAAAATAGAATTAGCCAAAGTGGGCAGAGATTTTTGTTTTTAGTTTTGGATGTACTGGGCTATGTTTATAGCAGTGGTCAGAGCCTTGGGGTTATCACTTGAACACGGGCTTATGGCTTCTTAAACAGCTATAAACATTAGCAAACAAATAACTCCTCATTCCATATTAAGGCCTTATTCACACGTCCATTTAATATGGTGTGGTTATTCAGACGTCAGTATTTTTTGGCGGACATGAAAAGTTGGTCAACCATAGACAGCACAAACCCGCAAATGAGCAGAATAGGGTGCTGACCATGGATGAGGCCTAAGACATTATAGTGAAATGAAATAAGGGACAATTATCTGTATAATATTCACGGTCCTTCCCATATTACCGTATATACTCGAGTATAAGCCAACCCAAATATAAGCTGAGGCCCCTAATTTTACCACAAAAAAACTGGGAAAACTTATTGACTCGAGAATAAGCCTGGGGGGGGGGGGAATGCAGCAGCTACTGGAAAATTTAAAAAATTAAAATGGTCGGAGTTTTTGGGTGCAGTAGTTGGTGGGTGATGGGAAAAGGGAGGGGGTGTTTTGGTTGTCTGTCTGCCCCTTCCCTGAGCTTGAGGACTGTTTTTTTTCCCCCACTTGGAATTCAGCCTGGCTGACTATAGGGTATCTGCAGGGCTCCTATTAACCCCTTTCTGACAGAACAGGAGCACTGCAGATACCCTATATTCAGTAGACCGGGCACTGTCAGACACAGGGATAACTAATGTGTATGTGTGTCACAGTAATTTTCTACTTTTGTGTCTATTCTAGGGAAAGGAGTGATTCAGAACTTTAAATTTTTTTTAAAGCTTCTTTTTTTTTTTTTTTTTTTTTCCACTGTTTTATGGCAGATTCTATACATTGATATTGGTGCTGGTCATAGACCTCCCCCCCTAAAAAAAAATATATATATATAATTTTTTTTTTTTTTTTTGCTGACTCGAGTATAAGCCAAGGGGGGATTTTTCAGCACAAAAACTATGCTGAAAAATTCAGCTTATACTTGAGTATATACGGTACTTCACCTCTCTGCTGTATAAGAACAAGCACTTAACAGGACAATAAGAAGCGAGTGTGTGCAGAAGTTCGTAGGCCTCTGTGTTTTTTCACCCTTTTATTTCACAAATGATTTGCTTGTTTATGAACCTACCAATATCCACCCAAAAATAATGCCGAATGCTACACTCTTTTTTTCTGGTAAAATTCCAAACCTCATGTCAAGCGACCCAAAGGCTCTGTGTTATTTGTCCACATCTTTTATAAAGCAAATTTGACACTTCGTTTTTATTGCTCTGCTCCTCTAATGGCCAAGAAGGTACCTGTAGTCCTGTATCGCCTTATCTTGCCTGTTTTGTATTATTATAAGCACTGCACCTTCTGATTTAAAGCTAACAACTATAACAAGTTTGGGCTTTGTATATGCCAAAGAATCCAAAGTCTTTCTTAGACCATATACCAACAGTACTGCTGACCTGTATAGATGAAAAAAATCACCGAAAATAAAACTGAAAATAGTAATACCATTTATATTATTTATAGTCAACCAAATATGAATGTGGTGACATTCTCTTTATCTCTTGTGATTATCTATATTATTGTTTGTCTTCTAAATATATCCATCTCTCTGTTACAGGGTGGACCCTGTTTCTCCATTGTGTAGCATGTAATAGCAGGAAATGCTGATTTATTTTTTTTTTTAACAATCTCTTTACAATTCTGCAAAAAAGTTCACTCTCTGAGTACTGAGTATTTCTAAGCTTTAAAATGTAAGTAAAATTGTATTCCTTTATTTTTTCTTAAATCAATAGTACAGGTAAAGGGAATAAGCATTGTAATATACCGGTATTTCACCTAAGAAAAGTGTCTGTGTCTTATTACTCCTGTCTTTACTTCTTATCTGAGTGATTTTGTCTGTACTCCATACGCAAGCAGTGTCAGCTTACAATGAAGTACATGGAGAAGAGAGAGAAGAGGGAGAGAGATACAGAATGAAATTAGCATAGTAATTCTTTATAGTAATTCCTGATAACCCAGCTGTGTTGTAAAGGAAAACTGTCTCTCTGTAGTGCAGATATCTCTCTGACTCCTCCTCCCCACTCCATAGTCTTCTATTGTATAGATTTGATCAGTGGCAGATGGAGGCACATAAGTGAAGGGACAGATACTTATCTTAAATAAAGTATATTACAAATTGTTTTGTTTTCACCTGCACTATGGATTTATGGAAAAATAAATATTCACTATTTAAACCCGTGGAAACCTGAGCAAACATGTGTATGGGGGTTTGGAAAAGATGTATTTTGAGATGCCATTGTTCAAACAATTATTGGGTGTCCCAGTAGTCAGACACTTAATACATTTTTAGGGGAATGCAGTGAAGTAACTAAAGTCTTCTGGGCACTGGTGCAAACTTTTGTCCGGGGTTTCCTACCCCTTCCCTAGAGCGAATTCTTGATAGTGGCAGTTATGGGTGCTGCAGTAATATCTCAAAAACTTGAAAAGAATACAACTTTAGTACCCACAACTGCAGTTATCAAGAATACGGTGAGTGTACCACATACTCCACAGTGGCCCCCACACAGTATTACAAGCTCCACAGTGGTCCCCACACAGAATTACATGCTCCACAGTGGCCCACACACAGTATTATGTGCTCCACAATGGCGTCCACACAGCATTTTATGCTGCACAGTGGACCCCCACACAGTATTATATGCTGAACAGAGGGCCCCCAGACACTATTATATGCCCACAGTGGGGCCCCCCTCAGAGCTGGTGCTATTATTATACTCTGGGGTCTCCTCAGACCCCAAAGTATAATAAGTAGAGGCCCAGGAGAAATGATTAAAAATAACAAACTGCTATTCTCACCTTCCATCACCTCTCCTCAGCATCCTTGCTCAGCCTGCTGCTTGCTGCAACTTCCTGCATCCTCTTCTGTTTGGCAACTGAGGTTTCGCACTCCAGACGTCTTTGCTGGGGCCTGTGATTGGGCCTCAGTGGTATCATTGAGCGCAATGACGTCATTACAGCGGCGTGCCCCATGTGACCACAGGCCCCAGCAATGAGGTCTGGAGCACATGACCTCAGTTACAGACTGGAAGAGCCCTGGAGTGGATGCTGAACCCAGGACAGGTGAGAATAATTTTTTTTTTGTCACCGTTCCTGGGCTGACATCGAATTGAAAGGGGTCTTGGTTGTCCTGAGCCCTGTCCATTTCCAGCTGGCCGCGGGCCCATACCCCTCCAGGCCCAGTTGCTGTCGCACCCCTTACGACCACAATCGTGACACCACTGGGGGAATGTATTATTTGGGTCGTTTTTGCACCTTTCTAGTTGTGTGTTCCTTTTTTAATCAGATGTATTCTGCCTAGTTTACTAAAAAGGGAAACACTGTGTAATAAAAAGTCATGAAAATAGGGGTAAAAGAAAGATGAATCCTGCCCATATGACATAATAAATTAACAAAATGGAAAGAAGAAGTAGGAAAGAGGAGAGGAATAAGAATAAGAAGAAAAGGCAGCATAAGCTTCATAAATCTCCCCACATTGAAGACATATGTTAGGAATAGTCAATCGATAACAGTGAGAAACCACTCTAAGAAATGTGAATCCTTTTTGCTTTTATTCCTTCCTGCTATGAAGAAGGGCCAATGTAATGTATAAATGTAATGTATAAATTGGAGTTAAATATTTTGCAGTATCCCTGGGAACAAAGCAATTGAAATTGCTATATGTAGATAAGTACTCATCATAGAAAAGGAAGGATGCATATAAAAGGCAGCACTCCAAAAATCTTTATATCACACAGGCAGTGTTCTAAGCTAAAAACCACATCACATTTACACGCCTGCATCTTTAAATTCTGTCCAAATGCTTTGTGTTGAGTCATAAAACACAGACTTGTACTGATCTGTTGTGCGATACATGAGTACTGTGCTAGAACTGATAAGGTGGAAAATACATTAGAAACAGGAGAGTAAACATGTCCAGCATTTTTGTCTTGAGACTGGCGTATGCTATAGGAAACACCATAAGGGTAATAGGGTTAAGGGTCTATAGCAACTAACTAAATTGTCCCTATTATCTAGAAATTATAAAGTTCCTAAAGTTGCCAAGTGCTGTTCCACAAACTTCACCATGTATATGCAAACTTTACAATTTGAAGTAAAGGTGGCCATACACCAGTAGATTGTTTTACCAACAACTATTCCTCCTGACTTCTTCAATCACGTGCATATCTTCTTGGCCAACCATGCGTGTCTTCTGAATAGGAAAAGGAGGTGAGGTGCTTCATGTAGAACAAAAAGATTGGGCATATATATAAGATTTAATGGGGGGAATTTAGTAAAGTTTTTATGCAAATTTTTTTGTCAAAAGTTTACGCCACTTTGTCCATTTTTAAAAACGTGGGAGCGTTCACAATACTAGACATGATGCATCACTTGTATGGTGGAAGAACTGCCCTCTGCCACCAAATCCTTCCAAGCCGGGTAGTGATGGCCTCCCAGCAAAGCCGGGAGGCCACCATACACCGGACCTAATAGATCTCTACAAGGAGATGGTGGTGGAGAGCAACGTCGCTGAGGGAAGGTATGATCAAGATCTTATACAAGCGGAAGGTAGAGAGATACAACCTAAAGAATTGGTGCCCCATCTCTCTGGTGAACTTGGACTTGAACTTGCCAGCATCTTAGCCAGCATCCTGGCTAAGATGCTGGCAAACAGGCTGAAGGTTCTCATCAGCCATCCAGACAAGACTTGCGGCATTCCTGGTCACAGGATTTTGGACAGCCTTGTAATGGTCCATTACATTTTAGATTGTTTTTCTGCTATTGATTCATGGGGTCTTGTGAAAATGAATATCATAGTGAATTCAGCTAGATTTTCAAATATGCCCCAGTCAGAAGTCTGATATTTGCATGTGGTTAGATGAACTTTTTATTTTGGCAGCATGAGGCCTAACAAAGGACCCCATGACCGTACAGCATCAGTTAACAAAAGGATTAAAAAGAAAGTAAATTTAATAAATAACAATTAAAAAAACTATGAGAAATAAAATAATAAACTTGAAAAAATTGCATTTTTATTAAATAAAGATTGTGGAACTAGTAAGAAAAAACATACCCTGGCACTGGTCAATAACTGAATATTCACATTGCCTAAACCTGTGATCATCAATAAGTGTTTTTTTTTTTTTTTTTTTTTTGCACAGGCCTTATTGTACACGGTGATCCAAACGGAATAGATGAGGAATGATCAGGTTGATCACAAGACAATTTGCAACCTATCTCTTGTAAATGCCCTGAATAGCATGTCTTCTAACAGATCCTTAAACTGTCTTGTAGCATCTACTACACAATCTCCACCAACCTCCTTCTAGGTGAGATCCTTCCTTACTAAACTAAGGCAGATACTTCTTTCTACCCCTCCTACCATTGAAATCCGCAACATCTCTGGAATCCTCCCTTTCTCCCGCCTGCTTCTTCCCCTGAGAGGGTATTTCTCAGTGACTGCAGCCTATATGAGATCGGATACAGGATCAATTACCAGAATCCAGGGCGTAACTTGAAGTTCCTGGGCCCTGATGCAGAATTTGTAATTGGGCCCCTACCTTGTGCCCATTAGAAGAGTTGTATATTTTATGTATTAGAGGTATCTTTAGGGCCCCTTCAGGCTCCAGGGCCTGTTAGCAACTCTTACCACTGTACCCCTTTCAGCTATGCCCCTGCCAGAATCTGTTTGCCCAGTAGCCATGGAATAACAACTTCTGATAGAACCTGACTACAGTGTGGGCTGCTTGTAGTCAGTATCCTTTAGGGCTAGTTCACATGGAGTAAAATGGTCAGGATTACATCGTCAAAATCCTGCTCAAAAAACGCCTCCCATTGAAATCAATGCGAGCCAGTCATTACCGCTCGCAGAAAAAAGAAGCGAGCTGCCCTTTCTTCAGGCAGATTCCGCGGCTGATTAAGCCGCGGACATTCGCCTCGCGACATAACCCTCCTGACTAGACCCATTCATTTGGGCCTAATCTGGAGCGGAAAGCCACGACTGTCGGAAGCCGCAACAGTTACGGCTAGCAGCGGCAGGTGCATTTTGGTCCAGATTCTGATGCGACTTCCTGCGTCAGTATCCAGACCATTTTACTCTGTGTGAACTAGCCCTTAGCTAACCTCTAAATTCTGTATACCAGCTGTGAAATTGAACAGGCTCATCTTCCCTGTATGATACAGGAGACCATCTCTGTACTCACAATGAGATTTCTGCTTTAGAAAGTGGATTTATAAAAATATATTACAGCATTAATAATGTCACACATCCTGTCAGAATATCAAAAGTGGTTTTAAAGTTTAATTACACTTTAAGACAATATGTAAATTTGCTTCATTTAATATTTTAGATGCATTGAGCAATATCATTGTGTACAAATCTGGTTGACACATTTATTAAAGATATCAATAAAAAATGGATATAGGTCATTGCCCGCACAGATTTTCTTCATGCAGTGTTTCCGTCAGTATTTGACAATTGTTACACTTGGCTATTAAAGGGGTTGTTATTTTATAGAAACAGTACTAAAATCCACTAACTAGTAATATATCTAAGCACATCCAGATTGAGCTAAATTTTTTCTTTAGCTCAAACTGGTTAGATATGTGGCATAAATGCAACAAAATGTGGCCAAATTGTTTCAAAATTTTGGCCTGAAATTATGACTCAAAGTAAACCAACTAAAAGGTGGCTTAAACTTAGACTAGATAGTCTAAAAATATGCAGTCTAAATTTACTAACTACTAACTAACTAACTAATTTACTAATTTTCTAACTACTAGTAAACTGAGGCCAATGTGGCAAATTTACTGATAAAAATACACCAGAATTTTGGCAAAATTTATGTCACGAGATTGGCGCACATGACTTCTACCACACTTGGTAATTGTTTTAGATCCTTTTTGAGCTTTGTCTTACAATAGGGCATGGACTAGAGCAGACCTGGGCAATGTGCAGGCCGCAGGCCACATCCGGCCCTCTGACTGCTTCTGTTCGGCCCGCATAGCAAGTGGAAGGTTTTTGAAGGACCTGTGAAGATGTCATCACAGCCGATCACCAGGATAGGCTATGACTCGTTAGTGGGTGGACTGTGTGCTCTCTGCAATCTGCCGGCAATGGAGGCTGCTGGATGATAAAGAGAGAAGAGACAGAATGTGTGAGCAAGAGAGAAGACTAGGGGCAGATATTAGGGGGGCAGTTAAACTTAATGCACATGTAGGGGGGGACATTAAACTAGGGGGCAGATGGAGGAGGATATTAAACCACGGGGGGTAGCTGCAGGGGGACATGTCTGCCTCTAATTGCCACCAGTTTAATGTCCCCCTCCAGCTACCCCAGTTTAATGTCCCCTCTAGTTTCTGCTGGTTTATACTGGGGCACCAGGAGAGGGACTTAATACTGTGGGACATTTGGAGGAAAACGTTATAATGTTAGGGTGACTGTAGGAGGATTTTACTTTGTGGGGCACATGGAAAAATGATTGAGAATGGGCGGAGTCAGCACAGAAGTGTGTGGAGCTAAATTTGCCGCGTGGCCCTCTAGAACCGTTACAATTTCTCATGTGACCCCATGGGAAAATTAATTGCCCACCCCTGGACTAGAGGGAAGGACTATAACCTAACAGGAAAGGTGAGTAACTTAATGGGCCATTCACACATAGGAATTTGATATTGATTTGGAGGCGGATTCTGCCCCCAAATCAATGACACATTCTGCCTCCCATTGTTTGCAATCAAAGAGGCAGAGATTGGAGCAGGGTACTGAAAAAACAAGCGTCCTGCTCGATCTTGCCGCAGAGTCTGTGGCTCCAGACTCTGTGCTGGTTAGGCCCATTCACCTGGACCTATGAAAAGTAAATTCCTCTTTATTTTCTGCCATGTGAACGGCCCCTAAGATGCAAAACTGCGTGCGCCAATAGTACTCCTCTATTTTGGTGTATTTTTTGGTGTTAGCTGAGTGGTGTAACATTAGAGCAGAAAGGCTGAAGAAGTGTCGGATTTGTTATTTAGCATCAGTCACTGTGATAAATCTGGCACATATAACTTTCAGGTCTAAGTTCACACTGTCTGACTACGAGACAGTATTAGTAAATCTGCCCTGTAGAACCTGTTAGGCCGTGTTTACATGATGGTGCGTGCTGAATTGTGAAATCCACAACCCACATTTAGCATTTAGCCCCTGGTCCCTGAAGTGGAAGCTCTCAAAGTGCTCAGTAAACTATTAACACCGCAGGCTAAAATCTACCACTAAATGTTACTGGGATATTTTGGCAAAGCTGCTAACGCTTCTCTAAAATCACGCAGTGCTACTCAGATAGGGACTGAAGCCGAAAGGGTTTTCCATTTGGATGGCCATGTTAGGTTATTGCAACTGAGTTCCTATTAACTTAAATGGGGCACGAGCTGCAATAACCAGAGAGGAACATCCATTTTGGACCTAGTTCTAACCAACAAAGAGCACATGGTTAAGGGACTACGGGTAGCAGGGACACTGGGATTCAGCGATCATGCTATACTTGAGTTTGGGGTTGCAAGAAGAAGAAGACCTGAGAAGACACAGACTTCAAGGCTCGACTTTAGCAGGGCAGACTTCAAGAGCCTGAAGGCAAGGGTTAGCAGAATTCCATGGTGCAAAATTCTTAAGCACAAAAATGCACATGAAGGGTGGGAAATCTTCCGTAGGGAAATCATTAAAGCACAGGAACTAACAATACCTAGAAGGAAGAAAAATGGGAAGCACCTAAAAATATCAGGATGGATGACCAAAAAATTACATAACCTGCTAAAAAGGAAAAAGGAAACATACAAAAAGTGGAAGATGGGAACTATACCTAAGGAAGAGTACACAGCAGTCTGCAGACTCTGCAAGACAAGCATCAAAGGAGCTAAGGCTGAACACGAATTGAAGCTTGCAAAAGAGGCAAAGAGTAAGGTAAAAGGATTTTGGGGATATGTTAAAAGCAAAAGAAAAGTGAAGGAGACCATTGGAGTCCTGAAGAATGACAAAGGAGAAACAGTTAACATGGTGGAACAGCAGGTGGAGCTAGTAAATTCATATTTTGTATCAGTCTTCTCCCAAGAAACTAATGGAAATATCAACATTAATGGTGATGTAGATGAGGGGAAGGAGGACTCCAAGCTGACTATAAGCGAAGGTCTGGTAAGAGAGCACTTAGCCAAGTTACAGGAAACCAAGTCCCCAGGACCAGATGATTTACACCCTAGAGTCCTGAAAGAGATAGCAGAAGAAATAACAGAACCCCTTGCTATAATCTTCGGTAAGTCATGGGAAACAGGAGTGGTCCCTTTAGATTGGAAAAGGGCAAATGTTGTCCCCATCTACAAAAAGGGGAAAAGGGACGATCCAGGAAATTACAGGCCGGTAAGTCTGACCTCGATAGTAGGAAAAATCTTTGAGCAAATTGTCAAGGAACATTTACTTTGGTACCTGGATGGGAAGGCATTAATTAACCAGAGCCAGCACGGCTTTAGGACCAATAAATCTTGTCAGACTAACCTGATTTCCTTCTACAACAAAATCACTGAATGGTTGGACCAAGGGAATGCCGTGGACATAGTATATCTTGACTTCAGTAAGGCATTTGATAAAGTATCACATAACCTTCTTATTGAAAAAATGATTAAGTATGGCTTTGACAAAAAATCAGTTCGGTGGATTCACAACTGGCTTAATGATCGGGCACAACGAGTAATACTAAATGGCTACACATCGAACTGGAAGAAAGTCAAAAGCGGGTGCCGCAGGGCTCTGTCCTGGGCCCAGTACTTTTTAATATCTTTATAAATGATCTGGACGATGGAATTATTGGGGAACTCATAAAATTTGCAGATGATACGAAGATAGGAGGAATAGCCAACACTAGAGAGGAGAGAGAGTGTATTCAAAAGGACTTAGACACACTGGAACAATGGGCTGAGGCGAACAAAATAGTATTTAACAGGGACAAATGCAAAGTTCTACATCTGGGTAACAGAAATGTAAAAAACATATATAGTATGGGAGGAATAGAACTAAGTGATAGCATAGGGGAAAAGGACTTGGGCATAATAGTAGATCACAAATTCAACATGAGCCAACAGTGCGGTGCTGCTGCAAAAAAGGCGAATAAAATTCTGGGATGTATTAAGACAAGCATTGAATCTAGATCAAGAGAGGTCATTATTCCGCTGTACTCTTCCCTGGTCAGACCACACCTGGAATACTGTGTACAGTTCTGGGCGCCTCAATTCAAGAAAGACATCGATATATTGGAGCAAGTCCAGAGAAGAGCAACCAAAATGGTGGAAGGTCTGCAAACCATGTCCTATGAGGAGCGGCTAAAAGAACTGGGATTGTTTAGTTTGCAGAAGAGAAGGCTGAGGGGAGATTTAATAGCAGTCTACAAATATCTGAAAGGTAGTCACAGTGCAGAAGGATCTACCCTATTCTCATTAGCACAAGGAAGTACAAGAAGCAATGGGATGAAACTAAAGGGAAAGAGATACAGATTAGACATTAGGAAAAACTTTCTGACAGTGAGGGTAGTGAGAGAGTGGAATAGGCTGCCACGGGAGGTGGTGGGCGCTCCATCAATGGAAATCTTCAAGCGGAATCTGGATAAACATATAGCTGGAATGATTTAGGAAAACCTGCACTCGCAGGGGGTTGGACCCGATGGCCCTTGAGGTCCCTTCCAACTCTACCAAAAAGTAAAGTAAAGTAAAGGAGTGGTCACTACACAGTGTACTGAGCTGCCTGCTTCTATTTCCAAATACTGCAACTTCTGGTTGTACACAATATCAGATGAATAAAGGGAGTGCTGTGAGTCTTAACCCCCACGGATCTAATACTGATATCCTATTCTCAAGATGGATCATCAGTATCTACAGTAAATCCCGGAGAGACCCTTCAGCCACAGGAACTTTCTGCTCTGCCTACCCTTGCCCACTCTGAACATACATTAATACTGGTAATATTCACCAAATACTCAGCTGTGAGGGCCGTCTACTACCAAAGACTCTCTGCCCACATCCCAGACTTCAGATCTGCAGACGAGAAGAGGAAACTCTACATCCTACTGGGAGAAGAAGAAGCCACTGTGGAGATCGCTGCCCAATACGTGTCCAGCTGTCACCAAACCAGAGGAAGATGAGACTCCATGGACTGTTATATTTATCCCAAAACACCCGCCCCGCCCCCACCTCCCCATATAGCAGTCACCAACGAAGAGGAAGACGAGACTCCACGGACTGTTATACCCCAAACCAACCGCCCTGCCCCACCCCACCTCCAACCCCCCCCCCCCCATATAGCAGTCACCAACGAAGAGGAAGATGAGACTCCATGGACTGTTATAACCCAAACCCCCCCCCATACCCACCACCCACCCAACCCAACTCCCCCCCCCACACACACACTTTACTAGCTTTGGCAATGCCAAATACCTATTCGGACGTGCCAATAAAGCATTTTTTGATTTGATTTGATTTGATTATTCAGAGCCATTTTTGAGATAATTCTATCAACTTTTTGGTCCAAATACTAAGGAAACAGTGAAATATAGCAGAAGATCCAGCAAGAGCTGAAATCACTGAACAGGTTTCACCCGACCCTGTTCTCGCAAGCTGTGGAGATCTCAGAGCTAGGGCCCACATCTATCCGGCTGTTATAGCATAACCTGCAGATCACGGGAATATCTTTTTGAAATAAAATTTACATATAATATTATTATTATTGTTTATTTATATAGCACCATTAATTCCATGGTGTTCTACATTATTATATTAATTCCATGGTGCTGTACATTATTATGTTATTTCCATGGTGCTGTATATTATTACATTAATTCCATGGTGCTGTACATTATTATATTAATTCCATTGTGCTGTACATTATTATATTAATCCCATGGCGCGGTACATTATTATATTAATTCCATGTTGCTGTACAATATTATATTAATCCCATGGTGCTGTACATTATTATATTAATTCCCTGGTGCTGTACATTATTATATTAATTCCATGGTGCTATATATTATTATATTAATTCCATGGTGCTGTACATTATTATATTAATCCCAAGGTGCTGTACATTATTATATTAATTCCATGGTTCTGTACATTGTTTCATTAATTCCATGGTGCTGTATATTATTATATTAATTCCATGGTGCTTTACATTATTATATTAATTCCATCTTGCTGTAAATTATTATATTAATCCCATGGTTGCTGTACATTATTATATTAATCCCATGGTGCTGTACATTATTACGTTAATTCCATGGTGATGTACATTATTATATTAATTCCATGGTGCTGTAGATTATTATATTAATTCCATGGTGCTTTACATTATTATATTAATTCCATCGTGCTGTATATTATTATATTAATCCCATGGTGCTGTACATTATATTAATTCCATGGTGCTGTACATTATTATATTAATTCCATGGTTCTGTACATTGTTCCATTAATTCTATGGTGCTGTACATTATTATATTAATTCCATGGTGCTTTACATTATTATATTAATTCCATGGTGTTCTGTACATTATCATATTAATTCCATGGTGCCCTATATTATAATATTAATTCCATGGTGCTGTACATTATTATATTAATTCCATCGTGCTGCACATTATTATATTAATCCCATGGTGCTGTACAATATATTAATTCCATGGTGCTTTACATTATTATATTAATTCCATGGTTCTGTACATTGTTTCATTAATTCTATGGTGCTGTACATTATTATCTTAATTCCATGGTGCTTTACATTATCATATTAATTCTATGGTGTTATACATTATTATATTAATTCCATGGTGCTGTACATTATTATATTTATTCCATGGTGCTTTACATTATTATATTAATTCCATGGTGCTTTACATTTGAGGGTTTACTTATGATACACAAAATATACTAAACAAATATAATACTAACAATGACCCAATGGCACAGTGGGATAGAGGGCCCTGCCCACAAGGGCTTGCAATCTATGAGATGTGATAATAAAGAACAATGAAATGCCTGCAATGTATCTCGAATCATGAATATTAGTATGTCTGTTTCTATAAATGAAGCAGCATTGAAATTCCTAACTGAGCCCAAAATCTGTCCCTGGATGAGACCCTAGCTGTCATTATTGACCATCTGTGTGATGCAGAGCGCTGAATCTGTTTGGAGACAGAATATACAGAAGGGATCTGTAGCTTACAGATGGTCAGTGATTCAGCTATAATACAGGAGTTATTACAATGCTCCTGTTTGTGGCAGTGGGCAAGTATGTAGCATCTATTATATTCACTGACAGAAAACAGAGAGAGGATTTGTTAGTTCTCCTGACCTGTTTTTTCTTTCAGTAAATACCTGTATTTCCAAAATTTCTTCATTGTACAATTCACCTGTTATTTCTCCTAGAAATGTATGAACAAGTTGACAACTGTTACCCTGCACACTGTCCACTCAGTGCTGCCACTGTCAAATTGTGGTGACATGGCACATTGCAGATTTATAGCATTTAGTCAGGACAGCTGGCTAGTCCTCAGTATCCCTTTAAGGATGCAGGGTAGTTTTCGCGTTAATGTTTAGCTCCTTTTTTTTTTCAATAGTAGTTTTTATTACATTTTGTACAATTTTGTAAAACAAGCACAAAATTATACACATGGATGACTATTAAAGAGAAATTCATGGCAATTATATGGCATAAAAAAAAGAAGAGAAGAGAAAACAGTGCTTGTACACAGATACTGGCGACTTTATAGTTTCCACATCCACCTTCCAAAATTCAAGTTTTTAATTTTCCATTGACATAGCTATGAGGGCTTATTTTTTGCGTGATGAGTTGTACTTTTATTTGGCACCGTTTGGGGGTACATATAGTGTTACAATGAGCTTTTATTAATATTTTTGGGGGAGCTGTGTGAAAAAAACCCACAATTCAATTATTATTTTTTTTGTATTTTTTGGCAACTTTGTATGGCAGTCCCATAGGGACTATTAAAGGGTTATCTTATCTTATTACTATTATGGTGATACAGTATATATTGGTTTTATTATCTTTTACCACTTTTACTAAATATAATGTTATTTTTCAAAAATGAATTATTTTCCCTGTGGCTATTTTTGTGGGGAGCCAAAGTCATGAAAATATATCAATTTCCATATTGCAGTATTTTTTTATTTTATTTTTTTACGGATTTCATCATATGGGATAAATAATGCTATTTTTGGATAGATTGGACTTATGCACACATGGGGATACTTAAGAGGGTAAAAAATGTTTAAAAAAAAAATGCGTGGATGCGCAGGTGAATTATCGGCAGCAGTGCGCACAGTTAGAGATGAGCGAACACTAAAATGTTCGAGGTTCGAAATTCGATTCGAACAGCCGCTCAATGTTCGTGTGTTCGAACGGGTTTCGAACCCCATTATAGTCTATGGGGAACAGATACTCGTTAAGGGGGAAACCCAAATCCGTGTCTGGAGGGTCACCAAGTCCACTATGACACCCCAGGAAATGATGCCAACACCTCTGGAATGACACTGGGACAGCAGGGGAAGCATGTCTGGGGGCATCTAACACACCAAAGACCCTCTATTACCCCAACATCACAGCCTAACAACTACACACTTTACACACTCAATACCACCTCTCTGACAGTAGGAAAACACCTTGAAACATGTGTATTTGGCACTTGCAGTGAGGAGAGCTTGTCACCAGCAGTGAATTTGGCCCTTGTAGTAAGTTGAGGTTGGCACCAACATTTGTTTTGAAAATCAGGGTGGATTGAGCCTCTAACCAGCAGAGTTTGGGCAAATTCATAGTGGAGGGAGCCTCTAAAAACCCCAGTTTGGACCAATTCATGGTGGAGGGAGCCTCTAACCAGCCCAGTTTGGGCAAATTCATGGTGGAGGGAGCCTCTAAAAAACCCAGTTTGGACCAATTCATGGTGGAGGGAGCCTCTAACCAGCCCAGTTTGGGCAAATTCATGGTGGAGGGAGCCTCTAACCAGCCCAGTTTGGACCAATTAATGGTGGAGGGAGCCTCTAACCAGCCCAGTTTGGACCAATTAATGGTGGAGGGAGCCTCTAACCACCCCAGTTTGGACCAATTCATGGTGGAGGGAGCCTCTAAACAGCCCAGTTTGGGCAAATTCATGGTGGAGGGAGCCTCTAAAAAACCCAGTTTGGACCAATTCATGGTGGAGGGAGCCTCTAACCAGCCCAGTTTGGACCAATTAATGGTGGAGGGAGCCTCTAAACAGCCAAGTTTGGACCAATTCATGGTGGAGGGAGCCTCTAAAAACCCCAGTTTGGACCAATTCATGGTGGAGGGAGCCTCTAACCAGCCCAGTTTGGGCAAATTCATGGTGGAGGGAGCCTCTAAACAGCCCAGATTGGGCAAATTCATGGTGGAGGGAGCCTCTAACCAGCCCAGTTTGGACCAATTAATGGTGGAGGGAGCCTCTAACCAGCCCAGTTTGGACCAATTAATGGTGGAGGGAGCCTCTAACCAGCCCAGTTTGGACCAATTAATGGTGGAGGGAGCCTCTAACCACCCCAGTTTGGACCAATTCATGGTGGAGGGAGCCTCTAACCAGCCCAGTTTGGACCAATTCATGGTGGAGGGAGCCTCTAAAAAACCCAGTTTGGACCAATTCATGGTGGAGGGAGCCTCTAAACAGCCCAGTTTGGGCAAATTCATGGTGGAGGGAGCCTCTAAACAGCCCAGTTTGGGCAAATTCATGGTGGAGGGAGCCTCTAACCAGCCCAGTTTGGACCAATTAATGGTGGAGGGAGCCTCTAAACAGCCAAGTTTTGGGAAATTCATGGTGGAGGGAGCCTCTAACCAGCCCAGTTTGGACCAATTCATGGTGGAGGGAGCCTCTAAACAGCCAAGTTTTGGGAAATTCATGGTGGAGGGAGCCTCTAACCAGCCCAGTTTGGACCAATTCATGGTGGAGGGAGCCTCTAAACAGCCCAGTTTGGGCAAATTCATGGTGGAGGGAGCCTCTAAAAAACCCAGTTTGGACCAATTCATGGTGGAGGGAGCCTCTAACCAGCCCAGTTTGGACCAATTAATGGTGGAGGGAGCCTCTAAACAGCCAAGTTTGGACCAATTCCTGGTGGAGGGAGCCTCTAAAAACCCCAGTTTGGACCAATTAATGGTGGAGGGAGCCTCTAACCAGCCCAGTTTGGACCAATTAATGGTGGAGGGAGCCTCTAACCAGCCCAGTTTGGACCAATTAATGGTGGAGGGAGCCTCTAACCACCCCAGTTTGGACCAATTCATGGTGGAGGGAGCCTCTAAACAGCCAAGTTTGGACCAATTCATGGTGGAGGGAGCCTCTAAAAACCCGTTTGGACCAATTCATGGTGGAGGGAGCCTCTAACCAGCCCAGTTTGGGCAAATTCATGGTGGAGGGAGCCTCTAAACAGCCCAGTTTGGGCAAATTCATGGTGGAGGGAGCCTCTAACCAGCCCAGTTTGGACCAATTAATGGTGGAGGGAGCCTCTAACCAGCCCAGTTTGGACCAATTAATGGTGGAGGGAGCCTCTAACCACCCCAGTTTGGACCAATTCATGGTGGAGGGAGCCTCTAAACAGCCAAGTTTGGACCAATTCATGGTGGAGGGAGCCTCTAAAAACCCCAGTTTGGACCAATTCATGGTGGAGGGAGCCTCTAACCAGCCCAGTTTGGGCAAATTCATGGTGGAGGGAGCCTCTAAACAGGCCAGTTTGGGCAAATTCATGGTGGAGGGAGCCTCTAACCAGCCCAGTTTGGACCAATTCATGGTGGAGGGAGCCTCTAAACAGCCAAGTTTTGGGAAATTCATGGTGGAGGGAGCCTCTAACCAGCCCAGTTTGGACCAATTCATGGTGGAGGGAGCCTCTAAACAGCCCAGTTTGGGCAAATTCATGGTGGAGGGAGCCTCTAAAAAACCCAGTTTGGACCAATTCATGGTGGAGGGAGCCTCTAACCAGCCCAGTTTGGACCAATTAATGGTGGAGGGAGCCTCTAACCAGCCCAGTTTGGACCAATTAATGGTGGAGGGAGCCTCTAACCACCCCAGTTTGGACCAATTCATGGTGGAGGGAGCCTCTAAACAGCCAAGTTTGGACCAATTCATGGTGGAGGGAGCCTCTAAAAACCCCAGTTTGGACTAATTCATGGTGGAGGGAGCCTCTAACCAGCCCAGTTTGGGCAAATTCATGGTGGAGGGAGCCTCTAAACAGCCCAGTTTGGGCAAATTCATGGTGGAGGGAGCCTCTAAAAAACCCAGTTTGGACCAATTCATGGTGGAGGGAGCCTCTAACCAGCCCAGTTTGGACCAATTAATGGTGGAGGGAGCCTCTAAACAGCCAAGTTTGGACCAATTCATGGTGGAGGGAGCCTCTAAAAACCCCAGGTTGGACCAATTCATGGTGGAGGGAGCCTCTAACCAGCCCAGTTTGGGCAAATTCATGGTGGAGGGAGCCTCTAAACAGCCCAGTTTGGGCAAATTCATGGTGGAGGGAGCCTCTAACCAGCCCAGTTTGGACCAATTAATGGTGGAGGGAGCCTCTAACCAGCCCAGTTTGGACCAATTAATGGTGGAGGGAGCCTCTAACCAGCCCAGTTTGGACCAATTAATGGTGGAGGGAGCCTCTAACCACCCCAGTTTGGACCAATTCATGGTGGAGGGAGCCTCTAACCAGCCCAGTTTGGACCAATTCATGGTGGAGGGAGCCTCTAAAAAACCCAGTTTGGACCAATTCATGGTGGAGGGAGCCTCTAAACAGCCCAGTTTGGGCAAATTCATGGTGGAGGGAGCCTCTAAACAGCCCAGTTTGGGCAAATTCATGGTGGAGGGAGCCTCTAACCAGCCCAGTTTGGACCAATTAATGGTGGAGGGAGCCTCTAACCAGCCCAGTTTGGACCAATTCATGGTGGAGGGAGCCTCTAAACAGCCCAGTTTGGGCAAATTCATGGTGGAGGGAGCCTCTAAAAAACCCAGTTTGGACCAATTCATGGTGGAGGGAGCCTCTAACCAGCCCAGTTTGGACCAATTAATGGTGGAGGGAGCCTCTAACCAGCCCAGTTTGGACCAATTAATGGTGGAGGGAGCCTCTAACCACCCCAGTTTGGACCAATTCATGGTGGAGGGAGCCTCTAAACAGCCAAGTTTGGACCAATTCATGGTGGAGGGAGCCTCTAAAAACCCCAGTTTGGACCAATTCATGGTGGAGGGAGCCTCTAACCAGCCCAGTTTGGGCAAATTCATGGTGGAGGGAGCCTCTAAACAGCCCAGTTTGGGCAAATTCATGGTGGAGGGAGCCTCTAAAAAACCCAGTTTGGACCAATTCATGGTGGAGGGAGCCTCTAACCAGCCCAGTTTGGACCAATTAATGGTGGAGGGAGCCTCTAAACAGCCAAGTTTGGACCAATTCATGGTGGAGGGAGCCTCTAAAAACCCCAGTTTGGACCAATTCATGGTGGAGGGAGCCTCTAACCAGCCCAGTTTGGGCAAATTCATGGTGGAGGGAGCCTCTAAACAGCCCAGTTTGGGCAAATTCATGGTGGAGGGAGCCTCTAACCAGCCCAGTTTGGACCAATTAATGGTGGAGGGAGCCTCTAACCAGCCCAGTTTGGACCAATTAATGGTGGAGGGAGCCTCTAACCAGCCCAGTTTGGACCAATTAATGGTGGAGGGAGCCTCTAACCACCCCAGTTTGGAGCAATTCATGGTGGAGGGAGCCTCTAACCAGCCCAGTTTGGACCAATTCATGGTGGAGGGAGCCTCTAAAAAACCCAGTTTGGACCAATTCATGGTGGAGGGAGCCTCTAAACAGCCCAGTTTGGGCAAATTCATGGTGGAGGGAGCCTCTAAACAGCCCAGTTTGGGCAAATTTATGGTGGAGGGAGCCTCTAACCAGCCCAGTTTGGACCAATTAATGGTGGAGGGAGCCTCTAACCAGCCCAGTTTGGACCAATTCATGGTGGAGGGAGCCTCTAAACAGCCCAGTTTGGGCAAATTCATGGTGGAAGGAGCCTCTAACCAGCAGAGTTGTGGGAAAGCAGGGTGGAGGGAGCCTCTAACCAGCAGAGTTGGTGGAAATCAGGGTGGAGGGAGCCTCTAACCAGCAGAGTTGGGGGAAATCATGTTGGAGGGAGCCTAGTATTAGCAGAATTGTGCAACGCTTATGGTGGATGAGTATGAGGATGCGGAGGAATTGGAGAGGTTGAGTACAGACATGGAGTTTCATGTTGGGGTGCTTTACACAGGTGGGCACAAAAATGAAGGCTCTATCCAGTGGTGGTTCATTTTTATCAAAGTGAGCTGGTCGGCACTCTCAGCTGACAGACGGGTGCGCTTGTCAGTGATGATGCCACCGGCTGCACTGAACACCCTCTCAGATAGGACGCTGGCGGCAGGACAGGACAGCACCTCCAAGGCATATAGGGCAAGTTCAAGCCACAGGTCCAACTTCGACACCCAATACGTGTAGGGCGCAGAGGGGTCGGAGAGGACAGGGCTGTGGTCGGAAAGGTATTCCCGCAACATGCGCCTATACTTCTCACGCCTGGTGACACTAGGACCCTCCGTGGCGGCACTTTGGCGAGGGGGTGCCATCAAGGTGTCCCAGACCTTAGACAGTGTGCCCCTCGTTTGTGTGGACCGGTGAGAACTTGGTTGCCTACTGGAGGAACTGCCCTCCCTGCCGCCAACGTCACATGCTGGAAACATCTCCATCATATTCTGCACCAATTGCCTGTGGCAAGCATTGATGCGATTGGCCCTCCCCTCTACCGGAATAAAAGACGAGATGTTGTTTTTATACCGGGGGTCAAGGATAGCAAAGATCCAGTACTGGTTGTCCTCCATGATTTTGACAATACGCTTGTCGGTTGTAAAGCACCCCAACATGAACTCAGCCATGTCTGCCACAGTGTTAGTTGGCATGACTCCTCTGGCCCCACCGGAAAGTTCAATCTCCATTTCCTCCTCATCCTCCATGTCTACCCATCCGCGCTGCAACAATGGGACGATTCGAAGTTGCCCGGAAGCCTCCTGTATCACCATCACATCATCGGACAACTCTTCTTCCTCCTCCTCCTCCTCCTCCTCCTCCATTAAACGCAGTGAAGCGGACAGATGTGTGGACCTACTCTCCAGCTGTGACGGATCGGATGCTATCCCTAACTCCTCTGTGTGATCTGAGTTATCCCTGATGTCAATCAGGGATTCTCTCAGAACACACAAGAGCGGGATTGTAAGGCTCACCATCGCATCCTCAGAGCTCACCCTCCTTGTGGACTCCTCAAAGACCCGTAGGATGTCACAAAGGTCTCTCATCCATGGCCACTCATGGATGTGAAACTGAGGCAGCTGACTTTGTGGCACCCTAGGGTTTTGTAGCTGGTATTCCATCAAAGGTCTCTGCTGCTCAACCACTCTATTCAACATCTGAAACGTTGAGTTCCAGCGTGTGGGGACGTCGCACAAAAGCCGGTGTTGTGGCACATGCAGGCGTTGCTGGAGAGATTTTAAGCTAGCAGCGGCTACTGTCGACTTGCGAAAGTGGGCGCACATGCGCCGCACTTTCACCAGTAGCTCTGGAACATTGAGGTAGCTCTTTAGGAAATGTTGCACCACTAGGTTGAAGACGTGGGCCAGGCATGGAACATGTTGGAGTCCGGCAAGCTCCAGAGCTGCTACCAGGTTCCGGCCGTTATCACAAACGACCATGCCTGGGCCCAGGTGCAGCGGCTCAAACCATATTGCCGTCTCATCGAGGAGGGCATCCCTCACCTCGGAGGCAGTGTGCTGTCTGTCCCCCAAGCTGATCAGCTTCAGCACAGCCTGCTGACGTCTACCGACGCCAGTGCTGCAACGTTTCCAACTCGTAGCTGGGGTCAATCTAACAGCGGAGGAGGAGGCGGTGGCGGAGGAGGAGGCGGTGGCGGAGGAGGAGGCGGTAGAGGAGGAGGAGGAGGGGGGTGTTCTTCTCGTGTCCCTGCCAGGAATGTTAGGCGGGGAGACGAGGTACACCGGGCCAGTTTGGGAAGCAGTCCCAGCCTCAACTACATTCACCCAGTGTGCCGTCAGTGAAATGTAGCGTCCCTGTCCGCATGCACTTGTCCACGCGTCGGTGGTCAAGTGGACCTTTGTGCAAAGCGCGGAACTAAGGGCCCGCCTGATGTTGAGTGACACGTGCTGGTGCAAGGCGGGGACGGCACACCGGGAGAAGTAGTGACGGCTAGGGACGGCATAGCGAGGTGCCGCAGTTGCCATCAGGTCCAGGAAGGCGGGAGTTTCAACAAGCCGGAACGCCAACATCTCCTGGGCCAGCAGTTTAGCGATGTTGGCGTTCAAGGCTTGCGCGTGTGGGTGGTTAGCAGTGTATTTCTGCCGCCGCTCCAATGTCTGAGAGATGGTGGGTTGTTGTAAAGAAACGCCTGATGGTGCCTTTGATGGTGCAGGAGAAGGAGATAAGACAGGACCAGGGGAGGATGAGGTAGAAGTCAACAAAGTGGCGGAGGCAGATGAAGTGGTGTCCTGGCTCGTCCTCTGGAGTGCATCGCCAGCACAGTCAGCAGTGGCAGTGGCAGAGGCAGAGGCAGTGGCAGAGGCAGTGGCAGTGGCGTGAACGGCAGGCGGCCTTTGTCCTGCCGTTGCTGCCTGCCACTGATTCCAGTGCTTGGATTCCAAATGACGGCGCATTGAAGTGGTGGACAGGTTGCTCTTCTCAGAGCCCCTAATCAATTTCGAGAGGCAAATTGTGCAGACAACACTATATCTGTCCTCGGCGCATTCCTTGAAAAAACTCCACACCTTCGAGAAACGTGCCCTCGAGGTGGGAGTTTTTCGGGGCTGGGTACGAACTGGAACATCTTGGGAGATTCCGGGTGTGGCCTGGCTTCGCCTAAGCTGCTGACCTCTGCCTCTGCCTCTAGCTACCCTTTTTGGTGCTGCACCTGCCTCAACATCCACACTACTTTCCCCGCTTGACATCCCCCCTGTCCAGGTCGGGTCAGTGTCCTCATCATCCACCACTTCCTCTTCCAACTCCTGTCTCATCTCCTCCTCCCGCACAATGCGCCGGTCAACTGGATGCCCTGACGGCAACTGCGTCACATCATCGTCGATGAGGGTGGGTTGCTGGTCATCCACCACCAAATCGAACGGAGATGGAGGAGACTCTAGTGTTTGAGCATCTGGACACAGATGCTCCTCTGTTAGGTTCGTGGAATCGTGACGTGGAGAGGCAGGTTGAGGGACAATGAAAGGAGCGGAGAACAGCTCTGGGGAGCAGGGACAGTTTGGGTTATTGTTCTGTAAAGCTTCGGAATTTTGGGAGGAAGGAAGACAAGACTGTTGGGTAATAGGAGGAGAGGAGGCAGAGTCTGACTGGCTGCTGGACAATGTGCTGTAAGCGTTCTCTGACAGCCATTGCAAGACCTGTTCCTGGTTCTCGGGCCTACTAAGGTTTGTACCCTGCAGTTTAGTTAATGTGGCAAGCAACCCTGGCACTGTGGAGTGGCGCAATGCTTGCTGCCCCACAGGAGTAGGCACGGGACGCCCTGTGGCTTCACTGCTACCTTGCTCCCCAGAACCATTCCCCCGACCTCGCCCACGGCCTCGTCCACGTCCCTTTCCGGGAGCCTTGCGCATTTTGAATTCCTAGTTAGAAATTGGCACTGTATACCAGTAGTAAAAATTGTGGGTGCACGTAACCCCAATATATTCTTTGAATTCCCAGTCAGACACTGGCACTATATGGCAGTAGCAAGAAATGAGGGTATTTGTATTCCCAATATACTCTTTGAATTCCCAGTCAGACAATGGCACTGTATACCAGTAGTAAAAATTGTGGGTGCACGTAACCCCAATATATTCTTTGAATTACCAGTCAGAAACTGGCACTATATGGCAGTAGCAAGAAATGAGGGTATTTATAACCCCAATATATTCTTTGAATTCCCAGTCAGACAATGGCACTGTATACCAGTAGTAAAAATTGTGGGTGCACGTAACCCCAATATATTCTTTGAATTACCAGTCAGAAACTGGCACTATATGGCAGTAGCAAGAAATGAGGGTATTTGTATTCCCAATATACTCTTTGAATTCCCAGTCAGACAATGGCACTGTATACCAGTAGTAAAAATTGTGGGTGCACGTAACCCCAATATATTCTTTGAATTACCAGTCAGAAACTGGCACTATATGGCAGTAGCAAGAAATGAGGGTATTTGTATTCCCAATATACTCTTTGAATTCCCAGTCAGACAATGGCACTGTATACCAGTAGTAAAAATTGTGGGTGCACGTAACCCCAATATATTCTTTGAATTACCAGTCAGAAACTGGCACTATATGGCAGTAGCAAGAAATGAGGGTATTTATAACCCCAATATATTCTTTGAATTCCCAGTCAGACAATGGCACTGTATACCAGTAGTAAAAATTGTGGGTGCACGTAACCCCAATATATTCTTTGAATTCCCAGTCAGAAACTGGCACTATATGGCAGTAGCAAGAAATGAGGGTATTTGTATTCCCAATATACTCTTTGAATTCCCAGTCAGACAATGGCACTGTATACCAGTAGTAAAAATTGTGGGTGCACGTAACCCCAATATATTCTTTGAATTACCAGTCAGAAACTGGCACTATATGGCAGTAGCAAGAAATGAGGGTATTTATAACCCCAATATATTCTTTGAATTCCCAGTCAGACAATGGCACTGTATACCAGTAGTAAAAATTGTGGGTGCACGTAACCCCAATATATTCTTTGAATTACCAGTCAGAAACTGGCACTATATGGCAGTAGCAAGAAATGAGGGTATTTGTATTCCCAATATACTCTTTGAATTCCCAGTCAGACAATGGCACTGTATACCAGTAGTAAAAATTGTGGGTGCACGTAACCCCAATATATTCTTTGAATTACCAGTCAGAAACTGGCACTATATGGCAGTAGCAAGAAATGAGGGTATTTATAACCCCAATATATTCTTTGAATTCCCAGTCAGACAATGGCACTGTATACCAGTAGTAAAAATTGTGGGTGCACGTAACCCCAATATATTCTTTGAATTACCAGTCAGAAACTGGCACTATATGGCAGTAGCAAGAAATGAGGGTATTTGTATTCCCAATATACTCTTTGAATTCCCAGTCAGACAATGGCACTGTATACCAGTAGTAAAAATTGTGGGTGCACGTAACCCCAATATATTCTTTGAATTACCAGTCAGAAACTGGCACTATATGGCAGTAGCAAGAAATGAGGGTATTTATAACCCCAATATATTCTTTGAATTCCCAGTCAGACAATGGCACTGTATACCAGTAGTAAAAATTGTGGGTGCACGTAACCCCAATATATTCTTTGAATTCCCAGTCAGAAACTGGCACTATATGGCAGTAGCAAGAAATGAGGGTATTTGTATTCCCAATATACTCTTTGAATTCCCAGTCAGACAATGGCACTGTATACCAGTAGTAAAAATTGTGGGTGCACGTAACCCCAATATATTCTTTGAATTACCAGTCAGAAACTGGCACTATATGGCAGTAGCAAGAAATGAGGGTATTTATAACCCCAATATATTCTTTGAATTCCCAGTCAGACAATGGCACTGTATACCAGTAGTAAAAATTGTGGGTGCACGTAACCCCAATATATTCTTTGAATTCCCAGTCAGACACTGGCACTATATGGCAGTAGCAAGAAATGAGGGTATTTGTATTCCCAATATATTCTTTGAATTCCCAGTCAGACAATGGCACTGTATACCAGTAGTAAAAATTGTGGGTGCACGTAACCCCAATATATTCTTTGAATTACCAGTCAGAAACTGGCACTATATGGCAGTAGCAAGAAATGAGGGTATTTATAACCCCAATATATTCTTTGAATTCCCAGTCAGACAATGGCACTGTATACCAGTAGTAAAAATTGTGGGTGCACGTAACCCCAATATATTCTTTGAATTACCAGTCAGAAACTGGCACTATATGGCAGTAGCAAGAAATGAGGGTATTTATAACCCCAATATATTCTTTGAATTCCCAGTCAGACAATGGCACTGTATACCAGTAGTAAAAATTGTGGGTGCACGTAACCCCAATATATTCTTTGAATTCCCAGTCAGACACTGGCACTATATGGCAGTAGCAAGAAATGAGGGTATTTGTATTCCCAATATATTCTTTGAATTCCCAGTCAGACAATGGCACTGTATACCAGTAGTAAAAATTGTGGGTGCACGTAACCCCAATATATTCTTTGAATTACCAGTCAGAAACTGGCACTATATGGCAGTAGCAAGAAATGAGGGTATTTATAACCCCAATATATTCTTTGAATTCCCAGTCAGACAATGGCACTGTATACCAGTAGTAAAAATTGTGGGTGCACGTAACCCCAATATATTCTTTGAATTCCCAGTCAGACACTGGCACTATATGGCAGTAGCAAGAAATGAGGGTATTTGTATTCCCAATATATTCTTTGAATTCCCAGTCAGACAATGGCACTGTATACCAGTAGTAAAAATTGTGGGTGCACGTAACCCCAATATATTCTTTGAATTCCCAGTCAGACACTGGCACTATATGGCAGTAGCAAGAAATGAGGGTATTTGTATTCCCAATATATTCTTTGAATTCCCAGTCAGACAATGGCACTGTATACCAGTAGTAAAAATTGTGGGTGCACGTAACCCCAATATATTCTTTGAATTCCCAGTCAGACACTGGCACTATATGGCAGTAGCAAGAAATGAGGGTATTTGTATTCCCAATATATTCTTTGAATTCCCAGTCAGACAATGGCACTGTATACCAGTAGTAAAAATTGTGGGTGCACGTAACCCCAATATATTCTTTGAATTCCCAGTCAGACACTGGCACTATATGGCAGTAGCAAGAAATGAGGGTATTTGTATTCCCAATATATTCTTTGAATTCCCAGTCAGACAATGGCACTGTATACCAGTAGTAAAAATTGTGGGTGTATATAGCCCCAATTCTATTGCTAGGGGACTTGCAGGGTATTTCTGGGGTGAAGGTGGGGGGGCACACCGTTGGAACGGGTATCGGGGTATATATCGGGTATACGGGAATACACTGACAGTGTATTCCATTCAGGATCCTGGGAAAGCTGGGTTGCGGCGATTGAGCCTGTCAGTGCCACGTTACACTGACGAGCTTCTCCCTGGAATTTAGCTCTTATAAGAGCTGTTGGTTGTCTTCTCCTTCCTATCCTAGCCTGTCCCTGCCTACCCAGAATCTAAGCCCTAGCTAGCTGGACGGAAACCTCCGTCCTCGGTGAATTGCAAGCTCAGAATGACGCGAACCTGGGCGGCGCTGTTCTTTTAAATTAGAGGTCACATGTTTTCGGCAGCCAATGGGTTTTGCCTACTTTTTTCAACGTCACCGGTGTCGTAGTTCCTGTCCCACCTACCCTGCGCTGTTATTGGAGCAAAAAAGGCGCCAGGGAAGGTGGGAGGGGAATCGAGTAATGGCGCACTTTACCACGCGGTGTTCGATTCGATTCGAACATGCCGAACAGCCTAATATCCGATCGAACATGAGTTCGATAGAACACTGTTCGCTCATCTCTACGCACAGTGCTTGGGGAAGAGCGCGCACCAAGCAGAATCAGTACAGGAGGATTAGCCGTCTTACAGGAAGTGGCATGGAGAGTAAGTATATCGGGGTGGATGGGGAAGGTGGGGGGGAGTAGTAGTGACGATTCGTTTACAACTCACATAGGTTCCCTATGTGCAGTAAGGATAGAGAGCCAAGAGGTGGAAGGGGGAAGGACGCTATCTTCCCTGAACCACCCACATGCCATGATTGTTATTATGAATCTGTATCTAAAACGATCCAGAAAATGCACCTAAGTTCACATCGTAGGGTTTTTCCAGTATTTATGCAATACACACATATATTTGCATAAATTGTATGTACTGGTTGTGTGTCTGACCTGGATTCATTGAACTTTGTACATATATATATATTTCTAATGAATAATTTACCATGTTATAACACTTTTCATATGAGTTATACTCTAAACATCTAAACATCCTTTTTATTTGTGGGCATTTACTAGGTCATTTAAATAATGCATATTGTACCTTATCCCAAGTGACTTAATTGTATATTAGTGCGTTTTATCTGACTATCTAGTGATATAGAATGTTGGAAACCGGCCCAGGCCCTGGTGACCTTGTGTTATCAATCTTGTGCAGGACCTGGAATGTGCGCAGGCCCGCTCCTGGTGCCCTAGTGCCACTGTGTCTAATGTAACCTCTTTCTATGTTTAGGTTTAGTGTACCGTTCCTATGTCATTTGCCACCCTTAAGCATTGGTACAAAAGATAGAACCCATGTACATTAGGGTTTCATTCCCTTACTGGCCTATTTTCAATGATAATGCACAAAATGATTACAGTACTAGTTGTAACAGATGGCACAATGACGGGGGATACTCACAAATACCTGCTAACACTCTCTTTACCATAGCCTTGACATGTCTTTGTGCACATTTTCCAATACAATAGTTGCATGTCCAAAGATAGTATTGGTAGTTGTTCAGGCACATTTTGCATACATTAGCTCCATTGAGGAAGTCAGAAGGCATAACCATCATACAACATACAACACGCTCCTGCTGTTTTTGCCAACTGCAGTTATATTTGTCATTAAAAGGAGACATGGTGAATGGGATCTATGCCAAGTACAACCTAGCATAGTTCAGTAAGTATCCCACGTTTTTTATGAGCATCAGCCTCAGAGCTTCCTTGGGCCCAACAGATAAAATGATTGACCCACCCTGCAAAAGTTTTTTGGAAATACACCATAGTACCCTTTACATTTGGGCATCTACAGTACTGCTGGACCATTATTGTGTTAGAGCCATGGGTTTGCAAAGTGCATAAGACAGAAACCCACAAAGTGGAGACCCGGTGCAGGTGTGAACCCGCCCTTAGTCTTAGTGTATTTTCAGTACAAAATTGGATTCATGTGCAGGTTGGACATTGACCTACATAGTAGAAGTTCTTGAGCAAAACATTATGATTTTAACAAGTCTCCATTAAGGTGAAGAGGTTGCCCACATGTTTGAAGCACCACCTTGCTATATGAAAGTACAAAGTGTTGATACATCGCAGGGAGTAGCAGCCACATAATTACTCTCAACGTGTTTCAAACTGCTTAAGATTCACTGGGAAGATGACATCCCAGCCATGATCAAACACAAGTAAACATGATGATAGAAGATTACTGGGCTTGGACTAGGCAGATAAATAGAATGTCTTAAACACCAGATCAGTACGTAATGATCTGTATATGTTAGTGGATGAAACCTCTTCAGAGACATTACAAAAAATGTTATTGTTTTTTTAATTTTTTTTGGGGGGGAAATGTCCATCTTCAGGCCTTTAATTAACATGTCCATGTCTTCCAAATGTTTATATACAATATCATACACAGTACACCAAATCAGCTCACATTTTGTGACACCACTCCTCCCCCATACAGCTATCATAAACCACCCATTCATATCACACATAGAATACAGCTTTATTACTTATCAGACGCTGTGCAAATAAAGTGTGCATTAATGAAGTGTGTATTGTATATGGCACCATGCCTTAGCATTAGTCTGAATAAACAGGCCCTATGGAAAGCCGTCAGACAACAGGATTAGTCATGACAAGAAGTTCAGAGGACAGGAGGAGGTTCCACCAAATAAGTGTATTCTTCTTTGTAAATGTAAACAACTTAAGTATTTTGTGCAAGATGTCCTCAATGACAGGAATCAGATCCTGATTGATGAACACTTGGCTGGCTAAAGACATGAGATGTTAAGCTGGCCAGACACTTTAGATACTGTAACAGTCAGCTGAGCACTTGCTTGACCGACATTGATGGCTATTCCACCCCAACATACACATACATGGTTAGTTTGGCCAAGCATGTGAGTGTTCTCAATAGGAATAAGAGGCCAACCACACACCTCTGATGGTTGCTTACTTTTCTTGAGAACAAAAGGATTGAACATCTTGATATCCAACAAGTCCCTTCTTTCCCTCAATATCTGGAGAGACTCGGGACATCGCTATATACATTACATGGTCGACCAGTCCTGCTGAAATTAGTGGGTTAGGTCAATATTCATCCAATGGTTATGGCCACCCTTAATCAGCTGACCAATTTCAGAGGGAGTACATAGACCAGTGATTGGTCAACACAACATATTATGGGGGTCTCAACTATGGTCCTTGACTCCATAACACATCACATTCTGCCTGGGATGGATCAAGGAATCAGCATGGAAAACACATACTCAAATATTTTACAATTGCTGTATCTCAATAGAAGAAAAAAGATCTCTGTTGTTTTTCTTTTTGTCTTTTTTGAAAGAACCCATACATAGATACATAGACATGTACAACATACAATGTTCATGTGGGAAAGATACCATAGTACCCTAAGAATAAAACAGAGTAACTCTACTTCTTTATGGTTGGGTAGAACAACCAATGTACAGGAGTGCTCATGTCTGAACACTATCCTGCCAAAAGTAGATAAACCATGTACATTGGCCTTCCCCTTAGAGGCAGTATATTAGACTAAGAAGGGCAAGACAATCTCATGTCTGTGGTAGCTGTATTATAGTGCCCTGATACCTGCCATCTTCAGTTCTGTATTAATAATGTTGCACTATAAGGTGACAGATTATTTTGGATCACAATCAGGCTGGATTGGATTCTATTCCAATGGTCAAATCAGGGTTAGGGGGATATCGTCACTCCTTGGGGAGAGACCACCATATAGGTGTGTGGAGACTTATTAAGACTTTAGCACTCCACTTTGCAAGGGACCATGGGAAGAATACGCAAATCTGTCTTCCATGATGTAATTAAATAAATCCTTTTTATTCTGATACATCAGCATACCTGAACTTATCTTTACTGAAGGGAGCGCGCTTTTGGTATTTTTTGGGGGTATATCCCTCAATCACTGTCCTATGATGTAATTAGGAAGTCAGGTGCCTCAGTGTTCCAAACCAATAGAGGGTGCTCACTGGAATGTGCAAGCCTGTCTTCCCTGATGTAATTAGGAAGACAGAATCTCAGTGAAATAGCCCAATAAAGGCTGCTCCCTTGATGAGCATGATGTTAAAGGGAGCAGCCTTTATTGGGCTATTTCACTGAGATTCTGTCTTTCTAATTACATCAGGCAAGACAGGCTTGCACATTCCAGTGAGCGCCCTCTATTGGTTTGCAACACTGAGGCACCTGACTTCCTAATTACATCATGGAAGACAGATTTGCATATTCTTCCAATGGTCAAATCAACATATGAGTTCAGCATATACCGTCTTCCAATGGATTATTGTGCTACTCTATGGCATTGTAATGATATCAATCTTAGGACCATCCATATTATTGGTAGTCCTCTTCTGTTTCTTCTCTCTTCAAAGTTTGAGTATAATTTTCTCCTCTAAAGAGCAGGCCCGTCTCATACTACATATCTGACCTCCGCTGCTCTTCTTCCAATGATTTCTGGGTTGTCTCTACTTTCTGGTCCTCCTTGACACACACACACGGTGCCCACTCATAAAGTCACTGGCCACACAGGTAACCTGCCTCAGTATGGACTGACAGTGGACGAGAGAGTCCATAAAGTAGAGAGCAACAGGGACTCATTTGGAACGGGAGTGTCTAGGGATCACGAGGTACCGCCCTTTATGCTGTTATGCCATGCTGACCGTAAAAAAAAAAAAACAGGCAACCCCTTTAAGTGTATTTAGTCAAGGATCAACATTTAGGATTATTTATCTTTCTTCTTGCCCTTTTAACTTTTACCTGTATACTAAGTGCCAAACTAAACATTGGTGGCTCATCCATTTCAGCTGCTGTTATCTGTGGATGATAGGGGGGTTATTGGATAGGCTGTCTGGGTTACAGGTATATTATCAGCAGTTGACTATATTTGTCTCTAGGATAACCCTCTCAATTAAGGGAGATTTACAGCTGTCAGGCTATTAATATGTTGAAGAATACGGGGAAAGGTTAAGCATCTGGCAGATGATCCACAGACTTCCAAGTATTCCCCTCACTGGTGTCAGTTTTGCCCCCTGCATCCTCTTTGGTTGGTCATTGTATTTCTTATTGTTACACTTATACTATTATTGTTTTCTTGATTCGGACCATAGCCAGCAGTTGATCCAACTGAAATGAAGTGGAGCTTGGAAGGCCAGACTTGTCATTTGAGAGTCCAGCTGGGCATACCAATTCTTGGCTAATACAGCGTGAAGAAACTTTAAGTGCCTTACAACTTCTGTGTTTGAGAATTTGTTTAATAAAGCTGCGACTGACCTCCACCCAACAAGACAATTTCCTGGAATTTATTTTATTTAATTACACTTGTTTCAGTTGCCAAAAAGTGAATATTAAGTCTGCCAGCAGTCATGAAAGGGCAGTACAGATCCATTCCAGTAAATAGGTATAGCCGCAGCAACCTGAGCAGCCAGGTGTTTGGTAGTACCAGGGTCAGAGGTGTAGCTAGGGGTTAAGCATGGGCAAACATGTCCAAGTGGGCCCCCAACTTAAGTATACCGATACTATCACTATATGATGACCGTATAGTGTTAGATACCAGCTCTACACAGGGCTTTGCAGACAATTTGGTTCAATACAATGCAGGGCAGTAACATTTAGTGACTTACAGGTAACGCCTCGTCTAATCATTCAAATTTCCATTCCATTTCTCTTCCATCTGGACCGCCATGACCACTTCTTTCAATCTCTGTAAAGTTTGCAGCACAGATATCTTTGGCTTCTTACTTTTCCAGGCACCTGACCTACATTGTCCTCCTTCCCCAAATATAAAATATATCATATAACCCCCATAATGAATAATACCACCAAGTGCATCTTTAAATTATTAACCTCCCTGTGTAACCCCTTTAAATAGGGCCCATATTAATAATGCCCCGGGTGCTTCCTGATTAAAAAGTAAAAAAAAAAAAAATAGTGAGGATCCAATACTCGAGACCCCCAAGATCAGCTGCTTGAATGAACTGTGGTACCTGAGTAAGCGCTGTGACAGCTTCTCTGTTTACAAAGTGTCATTCATCTCATAGCAGCCATGCAATGTAACTACAGCCTGGTCCTATACACGTCTATGTGACAAGACTGTAACTACATCACACAGTCACTATAAACAGACAGCGTGTGATACAAACAGGCGTCATAGCCTCTTCACACAAGTGAGCAGTGGGAAGTCGCTGATCTTCTATTGATGATCTAGGAAAGATCATCAATAAAAATGAGCTGGAAAACTCCTTTAGGCTGGGGCCCCATGGGCCGTAAACGCTGCGATTTGAACTACAGCAGCGTACTGCGTATGCTCACATAAGCGGCTACAAAAAAATGGCCGCCGACATTTGCAGTCGACTCTGCGTGAGGCCTGATGGCAGAGCCGACTGCACAGGCATCGAACTGTGACCCCAGCCAGAAGAAGACGAGTGAAGAGGCGGTTGCTGAAGAAGATGGAGGCGTCACTGGAGAGAGTTCTCTCACAGCATTGGGGACGCCCCCAGTCCTGTTTGAGTGCTGGGGTCCGCCCCCAGTGCTGCGAGGGAACTCATTTGCATACCAACAAAAACCAGGATTTTAACTGAACGGCAAGCCGAAGACGACTTCTAAAGTTAGGAGAAGAATAGCCTTTCTTAAGGCTATTCCGACATATTAACGAGAAAAAAAAGTGTTTTAATGGTAGAATCCCTTTAAAGAGTAAATTGTGCCTCCTGCTGCCAGGACACCAGGGGCAAAGAAAGTGGTCAGGTGGTGAAGCAGGGAGCGGACGGCTCCATACTACCAGAGGACACTGATGAGTTGATGCAGACTGGACTGCAAATGTACGACTGTCCCGCTTTCCAAAGAGTGCCCCCACTACCATAGAACCCGGTGCAAGTGCACCTTTGACCCTATGGTTAACCTATGGTTAAAGTGGCCCTGGGTAGTACTACTGTGTAGAAACTAGATTGGTGGGAATACCTGAGGTTGGACCCCAAGATCAGAAAGTGATGGCAAATCTTATCAATAAGCCGTGACTTTATAAGATAAATAGCTAAAATGAGCAATAGTTAAAATAATTACAAACGCTGGTGTAACTATAGAGGACGCAGGTGTTGCAGCTGCGACTCAGCCAAGAAGCAGGGGCTCCACAGGTCACTTTCAAGTTCTTTGATCTCCTTTCTGATTTCTATTGATGGCTGGCATTCTATGGGTCATAAATTTATGACCTGTGCACTATGGTGAGATGGAGGGAGAAATTGACAGTCCTTCAACAGCAAATAGTGCAGGAGGGATTCTGTGGGGGAGGCTGTGGTGCAAAAGGGAGCTTTAATTATTATGTGGGGGGCACCAACAGGAGATGGGAATGATGGGAGGCTTGGCCCAGATAGAGAAGGAAAGGGAAATGTAAATGCTGCTATAATATGCAGAGATGAAGTGTTTGTTGGTTGTGAGGGAAAGATGTGCAGAGCTAGGCTTTTGCACCAGGGACTGTGACCCTTAAAGGGGATGTCCAGGCTAAAATTACCAGTGCCTTCCTGTGCGGTCCAGTCCTGCAACTCTGTTGTTGTCTTTTAGTGGAAGTACCCACTGCATGTGACAACTGGGGGCCAATCAGCGACCTCAAGAAGGGACCCAGGGACGTCACTACCTGTGACTATCTGAGGCCACTGAAGGGAGCCAGGACGTCACAGCTGGCGAGAAATTCAAAAGCAAGAAGGCAGCCGAGCTGCAGAACATATCACCCGGGGAGGACACAGGAGCATCGGGGACAGGTATGGTTTTTTTTATTTCTCTTACTTCCCCTGGCCTAATTTAGAAAATATCTTTTAGCCCGGACAACCCCTTTAAGTTACACCCCTGATTACAAATAATAGCAACATTTCACCATACTAGAATAAATCTGTCATTTGCTGCCTTCATATGTTTGCATTCCTTTTACTAATATAATTTTTTAACCCATAAGGCGCCCAAAACAGAGACAGCTTTATATATACAGCACGGTATTCCTGAATCCAATATCTTAATTCTGCCCTGTGTAAATGAAATGGATACTGTAAATCAAGTCTCTGAACTAGCTAATATATATATATATATATATATATATAATTACAATCCGTAAGAAAAGACTGGACGCTCTACTAGAAATTCTGGGATATTCGATAGTAGCCAGTCTCTGTGTGACTTCTGCTTTTTATCTCTCTTACCTCCCACATTCTCCCTTCATTCTCCAGCACTTGTGCATTATCTCCCTCCCCGCTCTTGTCCCTCCTTCTTTTAGCTTTCTTGGGAGTGTTTATGTCTTCAGAGCGTCTTAGGTGACCTACCAAGTGTTTTTGTAGCTGTAGCAGTGAGAGGCAGTGTGTGTATGAGTACAAGACATTGCTTCCTCTGCACTGCTCTCATTGTAACATCAGCTCTGCTCTGACTTCATATCACAACCTGGACCTAGGGGATCAAGAACATTTCACACCTGTTCCTACACAAGGGACCCATCAATGCTGTGACAACCTGCCTGACTGCTTCTGTACAGGTGCCCCAGGCTTTGTTGTGGTAGGTACAAGCTTTTAAGAAGTTTGTATAGCAACACGCTGTCGTTAATCTGGAAAGTGAAAGAGTTAAAGCTTGTAGATCTGAAGGAACAATGATAACATAGATGGTAGCTGACCACTAAAGAGTCATCTATATGGATGTGGAAAGAGATATCTCACAAGGGGGTCTGGTATTTTGTTTTTAGTGCTTCCTCCTACGAGCTTCTGTGCCATAGAACAGAACACTACAAGACTTGGTTGATTAATCGGTTTGAAAGGAACAGATTCCATGAGAAGTGAGACCAGACTCTACACCAGAACATTGGACCCTTAACCCAATCTCCATAAAACACCTAATGGGAACTTGTTACTAAACCCATCTCCTAGGTTGGATATAACCATAATATAATTTCTTATAATTTACTATTACAAGACGGGCTCCAAAAACCTACGTTATGGCCATATTGTCCACTTGAGATGAAGATGATCCGATACCTTCTGCATCCTGTAGGAACGAACACTCCACTCCTTAGAGATGTTATTTTAATCTAATCGTATTGATTTAGCAGTGTCAAAGACAATTTTCTTCCCAAAGAAAACAACATTTAAAGTCAACGTGGAGTCTGCAGGAAAATGGGTGAACATTAAGGTGGTCAGATACTGAAGACTGTGAGTAACACTGTTTGTCTCATGCTTGTATTGACCATTGGGGTCTCCTCGATTCCACGTCAGATTTTACATGATATGAGGCACAGAAGCAAGATGCATTTTTTCCGGAGTTATTCCTATGAGATTCAAGTGGACCAGAGAGTTGAGGACATTGCCAGCAGCATTCAAGGGATCAGATGGGTATGTATGTTTGCCTTGAGATTTAGTGTCACTGTATAATCGGTTGTCATAATAACATGCGTGTCTACTAATAGTTAGACTTCACTGTACTGTAGCTACACCGTCATTATTTGCCTGAGCCTATATTAGGAAAGTACAATTATGATTTATATTAGAAGAATGCAATAGATAAATGTCAGGCTATGGACATGCTGCAGAGGGCAATAGGACAGCAAACCGGTTACCATCAGGCAGGATATTTGTACAGCGCAGGTTGGAAAATGAATTGTTTCCAGGAATACTGTATGATGTAACACTGTGTTTCTTGGTACACTAGGTTTTAGTTGTACTTACCTACAGCTTTGATTTGACATGAGTCAAATCATGATACAATAAAAGCTACAGTATAGTTAATGCAATAAGTGTCAGGGTAACCTGTGCTACTTGTGTAAAAGTTCAGGTGAAACAGAGATTGACCTCAATATCTCACCGACTTCCCCTTTATAAGTCCAGGAAGCTGATACACAGTATGAGCTATGTGAAGGAATTGTCCTATTAAAGACACTTATCCCTTAGGGATAGGGGATAAGTATCATACTACTGGGGATCATCCATGATGAGGAGAACAACGGACTGAACTGTAATCTCTGGCAGCCTGGTAACCCCATGGCAGTGAATGGGGTGCCAGTCATGCAAGCGCACTGGCACGTCATTCACATGGAGGAAGCATGGGGGACTTTAAGTCTCCCATTCTCTGTGTTGTTGGAGGACCAGGTGGTCTGACCTTCAGCATTGTGACACTTATCCCCTATTACTATGGATATGGGATAAATGTCTTTAATGGGACAAGCCCTTTTAAGAAGTTTAAAAAAATGTTTTTACGTTTCATTTCAATGAGTTAGACATTGGTCAGGTTCATGGATATTAGTGTTGAGCATTGATTTTCATGTTAAAGGGAGTCTGTCAGCAGGTACATTGGTTGCAATCTAAACACATAATGGTGTATGGCACTTTACAATGATAATAATGGGTCTTTTATGAGAATTTAATGCTCCCATGTTGACAATTCTTGCTTTTTTCCTTTTAATATACAAATTAATAGTTGGCCATTTCTTCTGATGTAAGTGCCCTGGCTGTCATCCTGACTCAATGCCCATTCACCACTTGTAATTTGCGCTTTCATTCTGACATCTTCACAGCCTCCAGTCCATTTAGAAATATTGTGCCATGTATACCTCTCAGAAAGAAAGTGGCTGGTTTATTTTTTTTAAAAATGTGATAACAATAAAGAAATACCCATGGACAGCTGTTGATTCCCCACCATGCCACTGGTTCACGTCCCCTTCCCCTCTAGTGTTTACATTGGCTGAAGTTGTAGTAAACTCTACCAGCACATGACCACTCCAGCCAATGGCTGATAGCAAATATCACAAGCTGTACTCATTGGCATCATCACTGCGGTCATTGACAGGAGCGGTCACGTGCCTATATGGTATGTCGCAGCTTTGGCCAATGTAAATATAGGCTGGTAGGAGACCATGGACTTCTGAGAATGAAAGCATGAGTATATTTTGTTTTATTCCTATAGTTATATAGTTATTACTAACATTATTATGGTGACCATACAGTTTAAAAAGCTGTCAGCCAGACTCCCTGTTAGGCAAGACTTATTCAGGGCCCCCCCCCACTACTGTACATTGCCCTATTTGAAAAAAAAGTCAGCTAAATTCAGTCTCTATTATGCTTTTCAGCTGTCTACTGCTTCTGTTCTGCCTATTCTTCATACTTATTCTGTGTTACACATACAGCTCTGCTAACCCACGTTCTCCCACACACAACTCTGCTACCTCCTATCAGGGGCGTAACTTGAGGGGGTGCAGAGGGTGCAGTCGCACCGGGCCCAGGAGCCTTAGGGGGCTCATAAGCACTGGCATCAGTATTCAGAGTGCAGCTTCCATCTGGCCCATAAACCAAGGAGACCCACAGATTACCCTAACCACACTAAGGGGATTAAACTCCTTAGCGTCCGTAATCATCACTATCAAGAATTCACTGTAGGGATGAGCTAAGAGGCCCTGAAAAAAAGATTGCACCGGGCCCACAAGACTTTCGTTACGCCACTGATGACCATACACCTTCAATGGCTTTTGGTCAGCAGCTATTACTCTCGATCATCTCAGCAGAGCATGCATAAATTTTTGTTGAGAGAACAAAGGTTTACAAATATTAACATTCAGTATGTCCCTTACCCTTCCACCAACCCTCTGCTGACATGAATCTGGGCACCCTCAAACACAATTGGATGCAGTCATAAAGGTTTAGAGGGTTGGGCTGAGCTTTAATTAATGTGTTATGCACCCAAGATAGTGATGTTCCACAGGGAACCCCCCCCTCCTTTGGCTTCTGAGCCAGGGAGGCCTTCCAATGACCCAGTTCACTCACTGTATTACATATAGACAGGCAGCATATACTGTAGCATCTCAGCCAGACTTTGTGTCCATATCTTATCCATTTAATAAACTGGGTAGATTATGTAAAAACAACCCAATATATTATTGTATAAATGCATAAGGTGGCTGAGAAGTCATCTAGGTGTAGAGGCAGGGCAAATAGTATCCTCCCTCCTTAGGCCCTGGCTTCTCAAAGTTCTTGCAGGGTCCCCAGTGACCAGTCATCTTGCAGTGTCTGATGCATGCAGATGTTTGGACACATATCCCCAACTCACAGAACTAAGAGGGTCCAAGCTCAGGACAAGAGCCAGTCAATGGGCTACTGACGGGTTGCCTACAACACAAACAGTCCAGGGCAAGGACCAAGCAATAATATGTTACTAATTATTAAGAAATGTATTTCTCAGCAATTTTAACAATTTGCAAACAAGTAATATTTGGCTGTAGTTATAGAGTGGGCCCCCAGGATGTATCTTACTCGTGGGCCTTAGACACCCCTGTCTGAAACTATTTGCACCTTCATTCTGCCATATATCGTAGCCACAACTGTGTTTTATTCACACATTATCAAGGCGAGGAAAATATTACAGTGAAAGTCATTTCCTGTAATTGTTTTCATTATTGTCTGGAATGCAGATTTATAAAATGTATTCATAAATCCATAAGCGTCATATAATAAGTCTAGGTAAGTGATGTATAATGACATAACGCGTTCTAGAAATACGCCACATGGTGCTACACTACCAATTCTTCTGATAGGTCAAGCACACAGGTAGGCCTTAGTGTAAAATCTCTAGCAAACTTATGATGAACAACGGAATAAGTTTTTGGATTTTCCTTTCCATACTATGTCCTGTTGTACATTGCAAGTCCTGGATTCAATCTGATAAAATAGCAGTCAGTATATTTATACAGCATATGAGGCGATATCAAAGTCACACGGGCTATGCTATGTGGCAATGTCAAATATTTAGACGAGCATATTAGGGAAAGACTGAAGAGAGTTAAGGGTGTCAGCATGGAAGGAGCGAGCCGAGTGGAAATATTTGCTCAAGGTGCTGCTGACGTTCATAGGCAAAGGAACCGTGACATAAGAGCCAAGCCAGGTAAATATTAAGCGCACAACACTTGTCTCCCTGTAACCATTAAGTCATGATAGGAGAGTGAGCAGCCTCAGTTCTATCATGTACTGTCATTCAGCATTGCCATCAATACTGGAAAACTGCTACAGGAACTCACAAGGTGATCTGGTTTACATTGGGATTGAATCATTTTGTAGTTTTCCTATCTTGGCCTTCATTTTAGTGTCTGCCAATAGTTGTCAGTCTCAGATAAGTCATCAGAAACGACAGAAATAGTACAAACGGTTCTAAGATGGAAGCAGGCTCTTGAGGACCACATGAAACCTACCTTAAACATGGATTTGACCCTAGCTCCGAAGACTGTTTGACATTGCCTGATGTTCAGCCGGCCAACAGGGCAACTTTTGCACAGGTTGATGTAAAAGTACAAGAAGAAGGAGAAATACTACTACAATCATTCCTCCTCCATACAGGTTAATTCATCCTTAGCAGAAGATTACTGTCTACATGGCTGATGTGCTACCGACAGTCGTACATAAAAGATGGCATCAGCCAACAACCGAGTGTTTGTGTGTTTGGCTGATCGGGAAGACAGTAACATGGGTCAATTATTTCTAGTATTCCCACTAACTATGTATAATCAGGTTGTGTCAAAAGGACTTTATTGGGTGCACCTTGGGACCACTAGAAGAAATGATAGGGCCCAACTTCCATCTATTATAAACGTATATACACCCTTTTCTAATTACATAGTAACATACAGTATTTAGTTATCACTACATACGCAGAACATACAGTATCATCCATTAGGTCTGAAAAACAATTTTATGAACTAGTAAATAAGAGATAAACTCTAGAGCAGGGGTCCTCAAACTTTTTAAACAGTGGACTGGAGGCTGCGCAGGTCGCACAGACATTGGGAGCGGTGCCCTCCAATAGGTAAAGTGAAGTGCGCTCCATGGCCTGGCCCCAGCTCCCCAGGAACTTCATTATAAATGCACGCCTGCCAGCGTTGTCGGCGAGGCCAGACAGAAGTGCTTGGCGGGCCGCATGTGGCCCGCGGGCCGCAGTTTGAGGACCCCTGCTCTAGAGCATGCCATTGGCTTCAAAGTAGCCTCCAAAATGGGGCCCATTATTGCAGGGGTGTAGTGAGAGAGGTGCAGAGATAGTAATAGCACCTGTGACCTGCTGCTTTCAGAGGCCCAAACTACAACACTTGATCCTGCGGAGTGCTGCTTCTTCTTGGAGTTTGGAGTCTAGCCTCTGGAAGCCTGCACCTCTTACTGAATGTACAGGTAGTGAATACTGTGCAGATGTTTTTTGTTTTTTTTTGTCAGAGCCTATAACCTCCTAATATTCTGGTAAAACAGTTCCTACCACTCAGACAATAGGTGATTATGGGGTGCCAACCAGTAATACTCCCTGAAATGAAAATGTCTAAGGGTAAGTTCCCACAGAGTTTTTTGGTCAGGGTGTTGAGGCCGTATCCGAAGATGACTCCAATTGAAATCAATGGGAGCCGCTCAGGTCTTTTTTCCGGGAGCCGTTTCTTCCGGCTCTCGGGAAAAAAAGAAGCGAGGTGCTCATTCTTCAGACCAAGTTGCCTCGTGTTTCGACCTGAAGACACTCCCTCCTCCAGACTAGGCCCATTCATTGGGCCTAATCCGGAGCAGAGTGCGCGGCTGGATGCTGGTGCAGTGCACTGGTTTTCAGCCACGGCTACTAGGTTTTGAAGCCGCCTCCACCTTAGGTTCCGATCCAAAAAACCCCTGTGAACTTACTCTAAGGGTCCCATCAGTTTATAGCTTGTGAGTTCCATCTCATGTAGTGTTCAAGATCAAAAATGTTCTTCATTTTATATACGGTAATCAGTCTTAATCGATGAGTCATAGAAACTTGTTACTGGAAAGATAAAAGAAAAAGAAAAAAAAAATGACAATTTAAAAAAGCAAGACTAATATTAGAGACTGCCAATATGACAGCACCGAATATATGCACAATGATGAGTATTATTCTGATACAATCTGACCTAATCTTAATGACCCATGCAGACCCTATACCATTTCTAGTATAATGTGAAATTATGTCAATTAAGAGAGACAGAGTGGAAAATGTCCTACTTTTTAAAAAATAGTACCTTACCTGTTCACGGGTTGTGTCTCCCCCTTACTTATATTAAAATGAGAGGAGATCAGTTGCAATACCACTCACAATCCTGTAATTCCAATATTTTATGGATTTTGCATGACTTAACCTACATTTTGGAAAATCCATCTTCAGATTGCATGGTATGTCGTTGTCATTTCCTTTTGCTGACCAGGGTCACATCAGCAAGTGGTCAGGAAACCTGTCAGATGTAGTAAGGCAGATCTTACTATTGTTAATTTATGAAGTGCGATGATTTATCATAGCTATATGTTCTACACGAAAGCGGGAACTGCTCACAAGAGCCAACACTGCTTTAGTAAGGAGGTTATATTAACAGAAATGGGTCAATAGGTTAAGTATGGAGGAACTGCTTAGGCTAATCTGAAGGCCGCATTCTTCAGTTTTGGGCAGAGTGCTTGAAGATTTGTATCTCAGTCACATACTTTATAAATTGCTGAGCCATCTTATCAAAATCATAATTAAGATTATAGAGAGACGTCAGCAAAGTACCTAGGAATGGAATAGATCAGAATTTGGAAAACAAAAGAGTCATATGTGGGATGCCTTGTCAAAAAGTCAGGTTCAAGATTCACATATGACAGAGATGAAAAAACTCAATTACAGAAACCATATTCGGCTCATTATACAGTAGACACGATACCAGTGATGGCGAACCTTTTAGAGACCAAGTGCACAAACTGCAACCCAAAGCCCACTAATTTATCACAAAGTGCCATAATAATGTGCGGATCCACAATTGCACACAATTACAGACCTGTAAAATATGGTCATATGAATGGGGCTTTATAGAGCTTTCTGCTACACTGTGACCACCCCCCACAGTTCAATCTGCTCCACAGTGACCCCCACACAGTACAATCTGCTCCACAGTGACCCCCACACAGTACAATCTGCTCCACAGTGGCCTCCACATAGTATAATCTGCTGCACAATGCTCCGCACACAGAAAAATTTGCTCCACGGTGGCCCCCACATAGTATAATCTATTCCACAGATGGGTGCCCAAAGAGACGGCTCTGAGTGCGACCTCTGGCACCTGTGCCATAGGTTCGCCATCATGGCACTATACTATGAATAGAGAATTGGCATTGGGGTTCATGAGCTTCACCTCTGTGCTCAGGGGTACATTTTTTGCAATGTTATCCCATAGTCATTGCAAAGTCACATTGGTTCTGCCGTGATTGTGGAAAACTGCAGCAAAAATCATACTTCAGTCCTGTGTGAACAGACATATAGTCAATAATAAACCTGTATGCCTAAACATAAACCAGGGAGATCCAAGGTTGAGGAGCCAAAGTCCTGTTTTCTTTAATTCCATCTCCGGCCTCGTTTATAGATAAAAGGGGTATTTGACCTTTTTAGTTCTTTTTAGTTTTACTTAAGGACAGGGCTCCAAGAAACATAACATTTATAGACTATGCAACTATATAGCAAAGTCATGCAATTGTGCTGTAAATATCAACAGATGCCTTGACAAGTTGAGTTTTGTATTTTTGCCTTGGGTGTCAAAACACCTTTAACCATCTTTTGGTGAACTCCTCAACTGAGTATTTGGGATCGAGCCAATATTTTAAATTGGATCATTATTTTTCTAGATCTGACAAAGAGATATCTAGAGGAAAAACCACATGCACAGGATTATTACAAATTCTAGTCTTTCTCTTCACGTTTACAACCATGGTGCCCAATACTGATGGGAAATTTAGTTCACTTTGGACCACTGAGCCGCAGTCCATACGTTTTTGGTGATATTCTAATTTATTGAGATGCATTAGTAAATAGACTCTCTCCCACTCACATATGAGTTTTTCTATTTTTCTAGCATTAGGACCCAAAATGCAAGTGGTAGTTTGCCAGTGAGTGAGTCTGCAGGAGGAGTTGCTGTGCTGTATTCTCCCTCTTCCATCTTGGGCTAGTGATGATCTATTCTATGCCAGGAATGTAAACTAGATGAGTTAGTTCACTATGAAGATCAGATTTTGAACTAATAGTTCATGAACTATACATCACTAGTGCCCAAATAAAGTAGTAGTAGATGCTACCAGTAAATCCTGTAAATTCAGCAGATCTTGAAATGAGGCTGCCAGGTTTTTTGTGGGCTTTACTTAGAGGTGGCTCTTCCTCATTGGTTTGTGTCTAAGGGTAAGTTCATACGGGTTTTTTTGGTCAGGATTTTAAGGCCGTATCTGCCTCAAAGTCCTGACCAAAAAGACGGCTCCCATTGAAATCAACCACTCAGGAGTTTTTTCTGGGAGCCGTTTCTTCCGGCTCCTGGAAAAAAGAAGCGAGGTGCTCATTCTTCAGGTGGATTCGCCTCGCGATTCGGCCTGAAGACACTCCCTCCTCCAGACTAGGCCCATTCATTGGGCCTAATCTGGAGTGGAGTGTACGGTGGGATTCCGGTGCAGTGCACCAGTTTTCAGTCACGGTTACCCGGTTCTTGGATCGGAACCTGAGGCGGCCTGTTACCTGGTGAAGATCTAAGTCCCTGACTAATAGTTAAGACACACTAATACAAAGCAGTAGAGGAAGGAGGAGCAGCATAGTCATGCATGAAGAGGAAACAACATAGGCCTGGTTCACATCTACGTTCGGTATTCCATTTGGAGAGTCCACTTGGGGACCCCTTAAACAGAAACCTATACACATTAAAAGTGGTTAGTTAAGAAACCACATGGACCTCATAGACTATAATAGGGTCCGTGTGGATTCCGCGCAGCGTCCGCACGAATCATGCGGAGAGAAAAGTACTGCAAGCACCACTTTTCTCCCCTCATGATTTGTGTGGAAACCTCACGGACCCCATTATTGTCTATGGGGTCAGTGTGGTTTCTTAGCTAACCGCTTTTTAATGCATATAGGATTCCGTTTAGGGGGTCCTCAAGTAGACTTCCCGAACGGAATACTGAACGCAGATATAAACCAGGCCTAAAACACATTCAATTTGTAACAAACTGTGGTTGCTATCACTGTTGCGGGAAACCAGGAATCACCTAATTTTACCACTGTTTTTGGTGGGACAGGTTGACCCTTTAATATATAACAGGGTGTGCTGACTCTCTGCAGAAGGATGGGACATTCTACCCAATACTTTTTTTCTGATGGCAGTAAACTGCCAGACTCTGTTGTCTGCCAACAATTTCTGTTTCTCCCTACTAAGAAAACGAACATGTTTGGCTGAGCCGAGTGTGCATGTGTTATGGGGGGAATTCAGAGAATAGCTCTTGGCCAACAACAGTTAACTAAGGTGTTGGCCAATATTTACAGCCAGTAATAGGACTGTGAGAATGGGGTAGGAAATGGATGATCTCCTGGGATACATAAAGAATTCTTTATACATTCAGCAGTTTAGATTTCAATAGTAGAAAAAACGGAAATATAAGAAAGGAGGAAGCGAAGGATAACATTTCTATATTAATAAACTAATTAATATATTATTAATAACTACTACTAATTTCCTCTTCAGCTGTCGCTAAAACATACCGTCCTAAATAACAAGCTTCCCAACTCATGTAATTACACGTCTAAAAATTACAAGAAGTATTTCACAAGATGGAACCGTCCAAAGCTTTATGTAAGACCTTATGTAAAACTAGAATTGTTTGTATTTAAAACAGTGGAGAAATGGATTTGCCTCGTATTAAGCTGTCATGTTATTAGAGTGATGAAGTTACAGCCTTGAGCGTTCGGTTGGCACTACTCCATAATAGGCTCTTATAGGCTACATATACACATTATGTATATAAAAATACACCGAGGCATCTGCTGGTCCATTGTGAGCGTCTGCACAATAAGATTTTCGAGCTATTTTTACCACAGTAGGAAGTGTGAGTGTATTTTAAGCTATTTAGGTGTCGTAAACTACAGGAACAGAGCTCAACCCTTCACTTAAGCCACAGATTATAATTCAGTGACATAACCTTGGCCGAGAACCAGAGCTATCAATATCAGAACCTTGTGGGAACGTATGCCATCCAGCCGTATTATGTGCCGATTGAGCTGAAATTCCTTCCTCATTACATTTGCTTGTAAAAACTCTTTCCAATGCTAATGTGGTTGTGTTCTAAAGCAAAAATAGACATGTAATTATGGTGGCCAGTAGAAATGCTAAAAATGACCCCAATGACCTGAATTTTGCATGACATCATAGACAGCGCAGACTAGTGTAGGGCCTAGGACAGGGTAAAGCCTAACCCATAAATGGTGTATACCAGGGGTAGGGAACCTTTGGCTCTCCAGCTGTTATAAAACTACAACTCCCAGCATGCATACTGGCTCTGTTAAACTTTGAACTCCCATGGAAATGAATGGAGCATGTTGAGAGTTGTAGTTTCACAGCAGCTGGAGTGCCAAAGGTTGATGAGTCCCGCTGTATACCCAAGAAGAAAGGGCTTAGATGGTGTTTTACTATTACCTTGTATTACTTCTGCATATTGCTAAAAAATGATACCAATAGAGTAGATATTGTTACAGGGAAAATATTCCACAGGGCTCGTTCACATCTGCGCCCATACTCCATTCTGCAGGTTTCCGTTTCCTGCACAAAACAGGGGCATGCAGAAGACGGAAACCTGAAAACGGAGTTCAGGCGCTGGTGTGAACCCAGCATAAGCGCGGTAACTACACCGGAATCAAGGATGTAGCTATATAGGGTGCCACTAGCACTATTGTAGACTGAGACACCACGTTGCTGAAATGCACCTTTTTTTTGTTGCAGATTTTGCTGTGGTTTTTTGAGACAAAGCCAAGAATGGCTACAAAACGAATGGGAAATATACTGTCTACCGAAAAGTATTTGGACAACTGCGGTAGAATAGAAAAACAACATTTATTCATATTCAATAGTTGGTAGATCCCAGCAGATGCTTCCTTACGGATGGTATTGATCAACACAATACTCCTGGACGCCTGGTGAAACTCCTGGTGTATGTGAGCCATCGGTTGGGTGCGGTTTCTCTGGCCAGCACTCGTCAGTCTCTATCTCCCAGTTTCAGGGGTCTGCCAACTCCGGGCACATTCCGACAATCACCGCTCACCTTGCACTTCGTAATCACATAGGCCACTGTCGATTTTGGGTAATTCAGTTCGTTGCTATGTCCCTTAAGGACCGACCATTTCTGTGGTACCCCACAATTACCCCTTTCTCTAAATCGGACAGCTCTGCACTTCGTGACATCTTACATGTGACTAATGCCAATGCTGTTTCCTATTTAACAGCGGAAGGCATGACGTACATCACGACCGCAGATATCTTCATTTGCATGAGTGTCCAAATACTTATTGGTAGACAGTGTATATAGGAAGTAATTATACTTCTTCCTTCTGCTCAATCCATTCCTGGCTCTGGCTGAAAAATATGTAGCAAAATCTGCAACAAAAAAGCTGCACTCCAGCAATGTGGGGCCTCAGTCTATAATGGTGCTAGTTGCACCCTGTGTTGCTACACCCCTGATTCCAGTGTAGTTACTGCTTTGTGGAATATTTTCCCATGTCTCTGCAACATGCGGCCTTAGCCTTACAGATTATGCATTGGGACCCCAGAGCTTCAGGTTACTCCTCTGACTAGAAGCCTTATGTAAGGACGTAATTTTAATGGGAGACATGACATTACAGCAACTTTCACATATACTAAAAAATTTTGTGACCGTTTAAGAGGTACCATCAGTAATCCTTACATCTGGCTGTTACTGTTCCTCTTGTCCCAGAAGTATGTTCCTGAACAGTCTGATACCAGCAGCATAATAATGGTAACCAGTGGCGTAACTAGGAATGGTGGGGCCCCGTGCCAAACTTTTGACATGCCCCCCCCCCCAACCGACACCAACGTCAAAGACCTCGACCGGCCCCCTATTCCTCACTCTATTATGTCCCTTAGTGGCCCCTGCACACAGTATTATGCCCCATAGTGGCCCCTGCACGCAGTATTATGTCCCATAGTGGCCCCTACACACAGTATTATCCCCCATAGTGGCCCCTGCACACAGTATTATGTCCCTTACTGGCCCTTGCACACAGCGGTAGCGGCTATCACCGGGCCCCCTAATGGCCCGGGCCCTGTGGCAGCCGCCTCCGCTGCCTCTACGGTAGTTACGCCCCTGATGGTAACACCACTAATGGTAACACCTAGTTGGCAATTTGTTCATAATTTTTTAGAATGAATGAATTGTTCTAAGACAAAAATCCTCCCGAATTTAAATTTCATTTGAAATACAATTTGTTACTAAAATAGACATGCCAAGAAACCTGAAAGATCTTCTTTAAATGGTCACTAAACCTAAGCATCATAGTAGCAGTGGATAGCATTGTTTTATATGATTTTTTTAAAAATTTTCCATGCCACTATCTATATTTTTAGAAATATACTATATCCTACAATTTTCACTCTGGGCACTAAGCCTAATAATAGACTGAAACTTGCCAATTCTGTAGAGGTTTTCTTTGCAGCAGAAACCTCATTTACATGACAGATAAGATAGACAGGATTACAACAGAAGATCACTCCTTTATAGATAAAACTACTAACCCATCTTTACATCCACTATTATAGGAGATGTCACAGTTTATCTATCCTCCTTGTAGGTAAAGTAAATCCTTCCATAAACCTCAATGAGTCAGCTCCAGTCTATTGCTTTCTATGGCCATAAGACTGCTGTAAGTATATCACTATATTACTGTTAACAGCGCATAGGAGAAGCTCAGGCAAGATGGCTATCCCCATAATAATTCACAGAAAAGGAATTAAAAACCTACAATCAGGAAAAAAAAAACCACACATGCGAAAAAGGAGCATAATAAAAAAAAAAATGGTAATACATTCCCTTTAAGTAGTTGAATAATTTTCTTATTATTTACCACTCGGTGTCTTATACCAAGCCTGAACGGAAACCCTATAAGCGGTTACCCACCGAAACTCATGGACCGCATAGACTATAAAAGGTTCTGTCGGAATGGGGGATGGAGATCCCGAAAGGGCAGCCAACGCTAGTGTGATGCATTCCAGAAACAGCATCACACCTCTCCACTGGTCATGTGTGGTATTGCACCTAAGTCCTATTAACTTCAATAAAGTCGAGCTGCAATACTACATACAATATATATATCTTCTATCTGTATATCTTCTATCCGTCTACGGATGATAGACCCCCAAGACAATGAAGAGCAGTCATTCGTATTCTAAGCCACTATATTGCCAGGGTGCTATGGGCTCCTCTGGTGCATATATATGCTGAGACGATTCTCGTATTCCTCTAGAAAGTATACATGCCCACACAGGGCAGAATAACCTGCTGAACGGCCTATTGTTGCGTGACTGGCACATATTCTACACCGTTGAGCTATTAGGTTGATGAACTTTTTTAGTCCTTTTCGTTGGAAAGCAGAGACTTTCTCTTCCAATAGCTTAAATAGAGGCTTTAGAAAACGCCAACCATTCAACCTATATTAGCATATATTATTTCAAAGGTCTGAGAAGTTTCTGGCCGAATGGTTAATAGAGCACGTCAGAGCCTGAAATGATATATAATGGGAAAAGCTTTGCAAATATTCCCTTAGAACCAAGGGCAAGGCGGGGTGCCCTAAAGTACACTGTGCATATCCATAGCAACAGCAGAGTCTTGCCAAATCCACTCGGGACCAGAGCGGTGAGGCCTGGAAGAAGGCCAAACTCCTGCCGGATGTGTCCTGTAATTCAGGATTTCTGGATCAGAATAAGGCAGGAAACCCTGTGCAATGAGAAAGGAGGAAAGGAGGGGTGCATGGCTATTGTATGGAGAAAGGAAACTCTCCTAGAGCCGTGTAGCACTTTTTTACAGTCTTTCCCTTAATATCAAGGCTCTGCACAATACTACATAGGACGTGGCAAGTATTACTTTACATTGAAATGAGTCAGCACTGGTGTAACTTTAAAGGTTGCAGTGGTTCGCCTGCAACTGGGTCCAGAAATCAGGGGGCTCCACAGGTCAGTCTCAAATTTTTAAATTTTTTTTCTGATTTCTTTTGATGACTGGCACTCTGCGGCTTGTAAATTTATGATCCTTGCCTTATGGTGAGTTGGAGTGAGAAGATTTATGATACACAGCCTTCCACTTTCAGAAAGGAGAAAATAAACTCTTTAATGGCAAAAAAAATAGCAGGTGATCAGAAGCATATAGTGAAAGAGGGATTCTGTGCAAGAGACTGGGGCACAAATGGGGAATGATTAGTATTTGGGGGACAACGAGAATGATGGAAAGCTTATGTGCACAGAGGTTTTATGAACAAGTGTTCATGCTGGTCAGGGTCCACATAGAGAAGGAAATGTAAATGCAAAAATGTACTACTGCTACTGCTGGTTGTGAAAAGAGCCCTTGAGCCTTAAGTTACACCCCTGTTCAGCTCATTTGTTGGGCCATCTTAAAGGGATCATATCATTAAAACACATTTTTTTTTTCAGTCTACCACATAGGGCCTTGGGCAGGGCCAACTACGCATGCCCACAGGCCACAAGAAAAAGGCCGCTTACTTACTGTGTAAGCGGCCATTTTCCTTGTGGCTGCAGGGATGCACAGTCGGCTCTGCCTGAGGCCTACAAGTGTGACCGCCTGCGCTGGAAGAAGACGCATGAAGAGGACGTTCCTGAAAAAGATGGAGGCATCGCTGGAGAGTTCTCTCGCAGCATTGGGGACACCCCCAGTGCTCTTTGAGTGCTGGGGCCCGTCTCCAGTGCTGCAAGAGAATTCATTTGCATCTAAAGGTAGGAGAAGAATAGCCTTTCTTAAGGTTATTCCTATGTGGTAGGCAGAAAAAAATGTGTTTTAATGATAGAATCCCTTTAACTGATTGTCAGGGCTATCGTCCTAAAGCAAATACTATGTGGCAGAACTGAATCTTATGGCCATCTTATAGATTATAGTGGCACATTAAGGTTCATGTATCAAATATACCTCTTTTCACGTTTGGTGCATGAAGAGACTAATATGGGCACCTTTTCATTTCCCAGCTCACATATTTTAATCTTGTGCTTTGTGTTGTGCCTAATTGTACACAAGTTAATTACTCTAATTAATATAACTACTAGTAAAGTAATTACCATTTCTGTGCTGTCACCTAGAAGAAATATTTGGTAATTGTCCTTCTATTTTAGATGCTTGTAAATTCTTTCTGGGTTATGTCAGACTAAGGCTCAGTTCACATCTGTGCTTGTACTCCGTACGGAAATTTCGTTCCCCTCTCTGCATGAAAAATGCGAAGAGAAAAGCTCTGCAAGCGGCATTTTCTCTCCGCATTTCTCACTTTTTTTTGGCGAAAACCAAATGGAAACCACATGGACCCCACTAGAGAGATTTGAGTCAATGTTCAACCCTTTATCGAGCTTTTAGGTGGTGCTAAATTGACCATTTTCTTTCTTCTTGAGGACAGCTACAGTACTTTTCAGATCCTATTGGCTGAATCTCTGTAATGAGAATCTGCACCTTCCAGCAGATAAAACGTAGGATACATAAAGTACCGTATACAGAAAAGCTTAATTAGAAAAAAAATATATAATAAATTTGCTGAAACTAAAAGACCCTTGAAGAAAATAATGATCAATAACCTTTCTGAAGCCAACCTAATAAATACGCTCAACGATACGATAGATTTCCATTGGTTGGATCCAGCCACAGTCCAAACCATAATGGCCACTTATCTGTAATCCCATTACTAATTCTCTCCCGTTTTATTGCACTACCTCTTTGGAGAGGTCGGAGACACTTTGTTCTGCAGAAGAAAATGTTTATGCTTAGGACATAATTGAGGATATTTTTGTGACTGTCATACTAGTACTTTACACTAAGTATTTGGTAGTTGAGCGTGGCTATAATAATGGCTAAGATGACAAGACTTCACAGAAGATAAGAAGAAAAGATGTGAATGGGTGTGAATCTGAGAACGCAATTACTGCTGAGCAAGAATTCTGTAGTGTAGGTTAAAATGAACAATTTAGCTACATTTATCTAAAAATAGGCAATAGTGACTGATGTTCCTTGTAATTCAAGGGACAAATCACCTTAAGCGGGCCACAACAAAAAAGTGTTCTGTCTAGAGATGAGCGAGTACTATTCGAAACTCCAGTTGCGAATAGCACACACCCATAGGAATGAAAGGACGTAGCCAGCACGCAAGGGGTTAAGCGGCCGGCCGCCGGCAAAGTCGCTTCCATTCATTCCTATGGGCGCGTGCTATTCGAAACGACCATTTTGAATAGTACTCACTCATCTCTAGTTCTGTGTTGGATTGGAAAATACTCTAAAGCTAAGGTCCCATGTAGCATGCCATGATGGAAAAACTATGGCGTCAACACATTGCAGTTTTTCCCGTAAAACTTTTCTCAGAAAGTTCACAGAGGTTCCTTCTGCAGACTTTCTGCATACCTTATACATATAGGGAAACGTTTCCATAGATGTAATTGACATGCTGTGGTTTACAAAAATCAACCACAATGGTTTTGGAAATCGCAGCATGTCCACTTCGTGTATATTTTTCTCCAATGTGTGGATGGGATTTTTCAGCGAGTGGTTTGTTGCCGCTCGTGGAAAAAATAAGCGACATGCCCTTTCTTCAGGCAGAATTTGCAGCTGCATCAGCCGCGGACGTCCGCAGCGCTACACTCCCTCCTGACTAGACGCATTCATTTGGGCCTAATCTGGAGCGGAATGCCGCGACTAGATGCCGGTGCACTGTATGCATTGCACTGGTATCCAGTTGCGGCTAGCCGTTTTTTGGACCAGATTCTGAGGCGGCCGCCACGTCAAAATCCGATCCAAAAAACTCCCGTGTTAATTTCCCCTTAAAGTATAAGCTCTTGTGTAAGGGAATATTGCAGGGAGTGCTAAAGTAACATTAATGTAAACACTGCTCATATAGATATGTCCATCCAGTGAAAAATTGCACCATACCCTTGATGGTTTTGTGATAACTGGTGCATATTTCTAATTCTTGGAATACAGTTTATTTCACATATTTGGCAACCTCTTGCAGGAACTACTGAGCATCTGGCAGTAACTCTTTCAATGGGAAATGCCATGGACTGTTCAGGAGTTGTAAGCTAGACCTCCAGCACTCGTAGTAGTTTTTACTGTCTACAAATATTGATCCCCAATTCAAGGCAAACCTGTCCATATGTTATATGCAATTACGGATCAGCAAAAAGACTATGGTACAGACACACAGCGGCAAAAGTCAATAGGTCTGTAACATTATCCGCAATTGTGGATCCACAAAAACTATGTTCAGGTGTATCTGCTATATATGAATATTCTGTAGTTTAGCCAGACTGGCATTTTAGTCGTTGCATAGCCCCGATAGCCATGTGGTCAGCATAAGCACCAGCAGTGGAATCGCTCACCTCCTTTTTACACATTGACAAATCACTCTCGATGCACAGTACTATCTATTATAATTTTATTCTTCCTTATGCTATATATATCAGAGTACCAAATGCAGTGAATGCACACAGACCCCATAGACTATAATGGGGTCCGAGTGTTTTCCGCGCGATGTCTTTATGAGTCATGCAGAGAGGATAGTAGTTCATGAAGTACTTTTCTCTCTGCATGTTCCGTGCGGACACCGTGCAGAAAACACATGGACCCTATTATATTCTATGGGATCTGTGTGCTGTCATTGCTCACCACTTGTCAATGCATTCGGTATTTCGTTCAGGGGGTCTCCATGTGAGGAATACCAAACACAGATGTGAACCAGGCCTGACAATGGATGCCAAAATTGCTCCAATATTCTGGTGCAAATTTCTAGTGAAACGAAGCCAATTAGTTTAGACCAGACCATATTTTCCCAAACCTTTTCTGACTCTTTGGGCCATCCCTATTGAAAAAATTTGACCAAAAAACATTCTAAGCACACAGAAAATATTGCATGATGGCAACAAAGTAACGACAAGTTTCCTAGGCACCCTTGTTGGGAATCGCTGGACTAGACAAACTAAAGATGCTCCAGATTGATCATCCAGCATCACCATAGCATCACTATGATAAATCTTCTATATTTTAGGACTGTTTGGATTAAATTGCAGCCTCACTATTGTAAATTAGACAGGATTAGGATTAGTATATCTGCTCCTTAGTCCTGGTGCCCTGAAAAACGGAGTCCTGGCATTAGTTAGAAAAGCCTTTGGCTCTCTTACTAAAGCATTTTGGTACATAAAGGATGATATTCCAGCTCTTTGATCCCACCAAGTCCCAGCTTCTTGTCCTAAATTGAACCTTAGCCTTCCCATTACATCACAGCTAGTAAAACTACTTCAGACTGACCAAACAAAACGTACATTGACAGTATTTATTGCATGCCAGCCGAAAAGCAGCAAACATGTTCAGAGATATGTATCATTCAGAATGCCACAGATCAGATTGTCCTATGACGCCACTCTGCAGTTTTAGGGTGATAGCGACAATGAAATCAGTAATAATTAACCACAAGTGCGTAGAGTATACAGCTCTGTGCCAGATGGTTGTAGATGTTGGCATAGGCCTCCTTGTGTTTCTATATATGCACCTCTTTATGAAGCTATTTAATAGGGTTTTCCCATGAACATAACAATATCTAGATATGCATACTATTAAAAATTACACATTTAAACCCCCAATTGTTCTTAAAACGGAATAGGGTCATGTAGTACTTACATAGTGATGCCACCCTACAAATGTTTCACAATACAGTATCTGCAGCATGTAAGTCTGATACTAATACCAGTACAGTTATAGAATCCATATGCAATTACTTATATGTACCAAGTAAAATTGTGCCGTACATATAAAAGTACTGGTGCAATGACCCTATAATACAACAAAATGATGTATTCCTTAGTCCTGCACTTTTTCTCATTCAGTTTATTGAATGCTATATTTTATCAGCCTCTGGTTGTATCCTTGATGATTCACAGAAGTAGTCCAGCAAAAACACTTCTCAACAGAGATGGGCGAACCTCTCAGAATTCGTTTTGGGTTCAGGCAGCTTAGGTACGAGATTTGTTTTGGATCAAACAAGTTCGGTATAAATTAAAACAAAGTACAGAACACTCTCAGGACTACTAGAAACCTATATAGCTCTCTAAGGCAAGCACAGCCCAAGTTAAGTCAACGTGAAAGTGATGGAATTATATTATGGGTCCCCTGAGTATAACAGATGGCAGCCCAGAGAAGGTGATGACTGGCTCTCTCCTGTGATGTCCTGTCCCCAGCCTCATTGGGGACATGTGTAATTGGGCCTCAGAGGTGACATGGGCACACAGTGCGACATGACATCATGATGCTTGCCACGCCTATGTGACCTCCAGTGGCCCAATCACAGGCCTCAACAGTGACCCCGCGCGTATGAAGTCATAAGAGAGCACCAGAGATCCAAAAGCGGTCATAGAAGGTCAATGTGAATGATTTTTTTTCCTTTTTGTCACCTCCCCTGCTGTCTATTCCATGATGTCTCAGCATTAGCATAGGCAAATAGAGACATTACCAGCTTTGCCAGGAGGCCGGTGTAATTATTCCATCTCTTTATATTTTCCTAGATAATCTCGAACATTCTATACAGTCGGGGGGATGAACTGTGATTTCCTTTAGTATAACTGTATGACAGGAGCCTGTCTACTCATCAGCCAAAGCTGTGATAGGAGTTTACTTGTTCAGAACTGTTAATATGACAATAAATAATGAACTTCGCTGCTGACATGACAAATTTGGCAATTAGTGGAGCTCAGAATTGGCAATATCATTAGAAGTAATTAACTTCTTCTATATGATACACTCATCAATGAATGTGACTTACAAATGGCAGTGGCATTATCACAGGAATTAGTTACTAATAACCTGTAAGGTTCACAGGTCATCTACCTCCTCCTCATGGACCATGTTCTGGCAGCTGTTTGTCAACCCCCCCCCCCCCCACCCCCCCCCCCACACACACAGTTATATTGGTTTAGTTGGAAACGACATTAGGAACCAAATCGCCCTTCTCTATGTACAAAATATTCTTTATACTTTAACAAACTGACTTGTTCTTGATATACGGCAATTGTAGGTTTTAGGGTAAGTTTGCATAGTGGAAAATGAAGAGGAATTTGAGGGTCTTTCTATTCCTGTGCTATGGAATCTGCATATTTACTAGTCCTGCGTTGGTCTATACCTAAGGGTGCTTTCACACGGAGTAACGCTCCGCTCATTCTGACACGTAAACACGTGTCAGAATGACTGCTGTAAAACAGAATCCCATTGACTTCTTACGTGCGCTACACATTGAAATCAATGGGTTAAAAAGCCTCTCATTGATTTCAATGTGTAGCATGCGTAAGAAGTCAATGGGATTCTGTTTTACAGCGGTCACTCTGACACGTGTTTACGTGTCAGAATGAGCTGAGCGTTACTCCGTGTGAAAGCACCCGAACATTGAGAAACATTGAGAAGCAGATTCTAGTTGGAATTCAGAACTGATTTTGAGGTAATTTAAGGATATATTCCCATGACATATTCCACAATGAAATTGGTATGAAATTTGCCTCCCATTGTTTTCAAAGGGAAATCCACATTGTTAATGGAGATTATTAGAAATGATTATCAATATTATTATTATTATTATTATTATTATTATTATTATTATTATTATTATTATTATTTATTTATATAGCACCATTAATTCCATGGTGCTTTACATTTGGGGGTTACATACAATACACAGAATATACAGGTAGATATAATACTAACAATGACTGACTGGCACAGTGGGGTAGAGGGCCCTGCCTGCGAGGGCTTACAATCTATGGGGGAAGAGGGGTAGAGACAGAAGGAGAGGTAACAAGTAACTTATTGAATTGGATTCTGTATGGAAATGGATGAATGTGGTTAATTTACCTGCAGAATATCAAACTGCGAAACCATGGTAGAAATCCTTATATTTTTGCTGTAAATTCTCTTGCAAACTGACCTATTTGCACAAGTGATAATGAGTTGTCTGAATACACGATGCCCTAAATGCACTTTAAGGCTGAGTTCACACAGGGTATTTTGGTCAGGATTTTGAGGCCATATCCGCCTCAAAATCCTGACCAAAAAGACGGCTCCCATTGAAATCAATAGGAGCCGGTCAGTTCCAGAACGGGCATGATCATTCATTTTGGCCTAATCCGGAGCGTTGTGCGCGACTGGATGGCGGTGCGTCCTATCATCCTGAATCAGTGGTGGAATCTGCCTGAAGAAAGGGCATGTCGCTTCTTTTTTCCGCGAGGCAGTTTTTTGAGCCGGATTTTGACGTGGATTCCACGTCAAAATCCAGACCAAAAAACCCTGTGTGAACCCAACCTTAGAGATGCCATTATATATAGGGATATTAGTTGTTTTACCGACTGTCATTCTTGCAGTCTGCGATCAGCTATTTTTCCAGCTGCAAAATGTTACATTAGTTAGACAAGAGTCAACCACGTGCTTGGCTGTAGGTTTACTAAAGCCAAGAAGCCTAGTTTTGTTGTGTTATCTAGCTGTGATGGCAGATGTTGGATTGCGATTTCATACCAACGCTATAGGGCGCACAGCATGGCTGTTATTGTTCTGCCTGTTCCGCACAGAATGTCTTTAACTATGAGCTAAAAATATTACTTTGAAAAAATCTCATGGGCGGTCATTTCTGCCTATAACTGTCCCTAATACAAAAAAAAGCCACTAACAGTACAAAGAGAGATCTCTGTATTACTAGTATTATACACAGAAGGCATATAGGGAGTGGGCAGAACAGGACGTCTCTGAGCACGGGGATGTAAAAAAAAGGGGCATCATTTTTTCCGTACACCACAGTTGGATGCACTAATTTGTTTGTGCCTGTATTTCACAGGATAGGTGGTCAGTATGTGATCTGCTGGTGTCTGCGACTGGACCCCTCATGATCAGCTGTTCCGGCAGTTTCTGGGTGCCATAAACTGCTAGGTAATGGAGAAGTGGATAGGTTATCAAGGTGAAAAATCAATTTGGGGTCTGACAACACCTTTAATGGCCCTAGGAGGTCCATTTATTGACTAAGGGTAAGTTCATACAGGGTTTTTTGGTCCGGAACCTGAGGTGGAGGCTGCCGTAGGTTCCGGACCAAAATACGGGCATCCACAACTGAAAGTCGGTGCACTGCACTGGCATCCAGCTGCACACTCCGCTCCGGATTAGGCCGAATGAATGGGTCTAGTCGGGAGGAGGGAGTGTCTTCGGGCCAAATCGCAAGGCGAATCGGCCTGAAGGATGAGCACCTCGCTTCTTTTTCCAGGAGCTGGAACAAACCGGTTCCCGGAAAAATGACCTGAGCAGCTCCCGTTGATTTCAATGGGAGCCGTCTTTTTGGTCAGGATTTTGAGGTGGATACGGCCTCAAAATCCTGACCAAAATACTCTGTGTGAACTTACCCAAAGTAAATCTGCCCAAAGATTCACATTAAGGCTAAGGCCCCCACGTACTCAGACAAACCCAAAGGGTACTACGGAAAAAGACACGGCAGAAACGCATCATGTTTTTTTCTGCAGATTTTTTTGGCAATGTGTGGATGGGATCAGCCTGTGCTGCCCTGAGCCTGAATGGATTATCAAGGTTTTCAGAAACAGCACCGCCCCTGTCCACAACTTACAAGTCATAGGCCTGATAGGCCATAAAGGCCTGACAGCCAGCCCCCGGACTGACAACCTGAAGAGATTGTCCTATACACTATACAGGGCGGAAGCAGAAAGCTTCGTATAGCGATCGGAAACAATCATTGCAGCTCACCTCCCATTGAAGTCTATTAATGACCAATGTCATACTAAATAACCATTCAGCTGCCTCTTGCAGACAGAATCATAAAGCAATATACAGTAGGTTTAAAATAAAATGTATAGGAGAAAAAGGAAAAGAAAAGTTCAATTCTGGGGGTTCAATTGCATTTCATGGTCATGGCTCTCTGTATATATTATAATAGGGTACCTATAGGCTAATATGGGACAATACTGTACACCTCTGTGACTTATAACGCTATATTCACATTGGCGTACGAGCGTTCTGCTGTTAAACCCGCATAAAATCATCAGAGAGAAAAGTCCTGCAGTGAGGAGTTTTCTTTTCGCTAGTTTACTGACAAACCCTATTATAGTCTATTGGGTCTGTGGGTTTCTCCGTGTAACCACTTTTTAAGCAGATAGGGTTTAACCAAGCAGACCTGAAGGACGGAAACTCGAATGCTAGTGTGAAACTAGAATATTTTTTTGTTATAATGAGTCAGACAAAAATTGTGACATACTGCATTGTATGTCATAGTAGGAAACACACAGTCGGACTCATGGGAGAATGGAGTGGGTGACCCCTTGCTATCTGAGACTGAACCATGTTACACATTACTCTTTGGTACATCAGCCCAGATTCTAGTGGGATCTCTCTACCTCCTTTTACTATCTACTGATTGACATTTGAAAAGGGACTAGGTGTTCATATGGAGTCCTATCTGTTTTTAATGAGGGGGGGGGGGACATAATGCCTTATTTTACCCTTTAGAAATAAAAGCTATGTTTTAGCCTGTTATCACTAGAAAGGAGGGGTACCCTTTGTGATTTTAGGAAACACACACAAAAAAAGGAAAAACCCATAAGAAGAACAAAAATGTGTTATGTGACTACAGGGTTAGATACAGCTGTAGTCTAACATGCATATATATATAATGGAGGTGCCAGCACCCTGTGGCAGTGACTTCGGCGACAGGGTGTGTTCTCAAATACCTGAGTACATGTTTGGATTGCTCTTTCCTGATTATTCCGCTGTACACCTGATTACAGCAAGTAATCGCTTACCGAATCCAAACATCTGGTACATAGATATTACCTAGTGCTGCACTACAGGCTTACAAGGGCACACCAATGGCATGCTTTGTATTGATATAGAAAGAACACCATCCATCATTTACAATATAAACAGAAATCCAAACTTATTAGGGTCCATTCACACGGAGGAAAATGGTGAGGAATTTGGTGTGGAATTTCAGCGCTGAAAAAAAAGCCTCCCACTGACTTCAATGGGTTCCTTTTTCTGCTAGCAGGGCCCTTAAAGCTAAGGTTCTGCATAGGGGCTGCAGCTAAAAAGTGTTCCGGGAAGAACCACGGCGGCCACCCATTGCGTTTTTTCCTGCAGTGCTTTTCACAGAAAGTCCACAGAGCTTCCTCTGCAAACATTATGCTTCCATACTATAGGTATAACTATAGTGAAACCGCCGCTGTTTACGTAGTGTGAGAGAGTGAAGAGTGTGGTCTAGGAAGACAGGTATGTCCCAGCCAGGCTGGGCAGGTAAAGGCCCATAGAAGGGAGGTCAGCTGGGTAATCAAGGCCTGATATTAGTCTGGGTGTGAGGACTAACAGGGTGGCACCACACTGACAGAGCTGACCTGTCCAAACCAAATCTACAGAGCAGGTACTGTGCCACCTGTTGTTGTTGCCAAGGTGGGAGACTGGTAGCCAGTCTCCTGTATAGTCAGGGAAAAGTTTCCTTATGTTTAAGTTAGTTCTCAGCCGAGAAGGGTTTTGTTTTGGTTATTTGTTCCTTTGCAATAACAATACAAGTGAATAACGCCTGAACCTGTGTGCAATCCAGTGTCTGTGTCCCTGTTTCCTGCACTGCTACAAGCATCTACCTGAGCGATTTCCCACAGAAGGTATAATTGACATACTGCAATTTCCAAAATCGCAACGGTTTTTAAAGTCACAACATGCCTGTACTGCATATTTTTCCACAAGGTTTGGATAGGATTTTCTAGAATCTCATCTATCTTGCAGTAACTGTAAACGCCACGCTTTTATCCGTTTATGCCACGTGGGGCCTGGTCTAAAGGTGATTTCCAAGCTTGTTAAAAAAACTAAACAAAAAAAAACCTATGTGGTCACATCCTAAGCTGCTCAATATTTTTGTAACTCTCATCGTCCTCCATGGAAAACAGTTTCTTCTCCATAATGATCGCTGCGGCCTGACTGCTGGGACCCACACAGGTTGGGAAAAAAGTGGTCCATTTTTTTGTGATAGGAACAGTAGTGCACACAATTCGCTTTTATGGGACTGACAGTCTTTATACATGCAGTCCTACCGAAATAAAACGGGTTCAGCTACATTTTCTCTAACATGAATGTGGTTTCTTAAGTTACTCTGCACATTTTTCAGCAGCTTTCACCAGCTAATGTACCAATTTTATGTCATTGACCATTAATGACCATGTTGTAGTCCAGAAAAAAAAAACAGCAGACGATTATCCACCTTAAGTATTTCTTCTGTCAAATAATACTTTTAGGCAGATAAACCTTCTAATCCTTTCAGTTTATGTTTACAAGAAGCTTAGGAAGCTGTTCACATAGATGTTCTTTGATGTTTTGTTGCAAATCTCAGCAAGTACAAATGTGTCCACCCGAAAGGTCCTTTCACATGGAGGAAAATGGTGAGGAATTTGGTGTGGAATATCAGTGCTGAAAAGAAAAGCCTCCCATTGACTTCAGCTAGCTAGCAGAAAAAGGAACCCATTGAAGTCAATGGGAGGCTTTTTTTCAGCGCTGAAATTCCACACCAAATTACTCACCATTTTCTTCCATGTGAATGGACCCTAGTATATCTCCAATTTGGTTAAAGAGGTATTCCCATGTCCCTTGCTGCTGCAAAGACTTCTTTCTTCCTGGTTTTCTCCAGTTTAGCTCCGCCCACCACATAGCATGATCCTACGGGACGACTGAAGGGCCTGTGATGTCATCAAAGGTCCTATAACACTTGGATTTAACTTGTTCTATGGCTAAATCCTAGTGGGCTAAGGGACCAGGTCCTTCTGCCCACTAGCTTTTAGCCGGTTCAATATAAGAAAGCTAAATCCTAGTGAGCAGAGGGACCAGGTCCTTTAGCCTACTAGGATTTAGACTGTTTTATATAAGAAAGCAGCACTCATTCCCCCCCTCCTTTATCTGAGAGCAGGAAGCTAGGTCACGTGTGGTGCAGACACAGGAACAGCTACAGACACAGGCTCGCTCCCGTGCACTTAGCCCCTCCTCCCTCCACCCTGAGAGCAGGCAGCTACTTCACTTGACATTTGAGCAGATAATACCAAGGGCCATAGAAACGCAGTGACAACAATGAAGTGAATAAATTAAGATAGTGGACAAACAAAGCAGTTTTGCTGAAGCGGTGTATTTAGGAAAAGTCTTAAATCCACATTAACAAGCAGTATAGATAGGATCCTTGTTATGGGACAACCCCTTTAAGGACTTCAATTTCTCAAGGAATCTATTCAATTTAAAATCTTGACGTGTTAGGAAGCCTTCACATGCTCTGCTCATTCGGAACATAAACTCGTTCAGACTGAGCAGCGTAAAAAACAGATCCCATTGACTTGAATGCATGCTGGCATACGCGCGTATCACATTGAAAGCAATAGGTAAAAAAGCCTCCCATTTATTTCAGTGAAGAGCGCGCGTATGCTGCCACCCATTCAAGTCAATGGGATCTGTTTTTTACGCCGCTCACTCTGAACGAGTTTACGTTCAGACTGAGCGGAGCATAAACTCCGTGTGAAGGCTCCCTTAGCAAACATCTTACAGACTGCAATTTGTAACATATCAACTGGGTGACTACAAGAACACATATGACATCTCATGTGGCTGAATTAAGACATAATTTGTTCCAAAAAAAATGGTCTGATATTCCTTGCACTTTATTTTCAAAGTGATTTAGGCATTGTTTTAGATACTTTTATGTGTGAAAGGAATGTGGCTCCCTGAAAGTGGATGCAGTCTCAGTTATGACATTATGGGCCAAAAAAAAAATTGGATCATAGTGTCAAATTTTCATGTAGTTTTCTGGTGTAAATTAAGCCCACTAATAGTAGATGTAGAGTGAGACTAGACAACTAGTAATTCGACAGATTTATCAAGCATCATTAGGCACTCAGATAAATCGGGCACAGTGTAAGACTGTCTAAATTTTAGACAGTGGTAAATCCACCCCAAAATCATATTGTCTTGAAAAGCTGATTGTCGTGTGACAGAATTATTGACATGTCCTAGCAAGATGAGGAGTTAAGGAAGGACACATGGCCACCTGACTGGGAACTCAATGAGCAGTTTGTTCCTAGAAGACCAATATCAAGTCTGGGGTAAAGCATATGAGGTTTTATTCCTCCTGTAACTAGGGCTATCGTATAAACCCCAGTTAAAAGAGAAATCAGAAAAAAGTTATCAAAGTTATTATGAGCTTATGTAGGAGAGGCACTATGTGTAAAAAAAAAAATACTAAAAAATAAAGTGGAAAAAATAGCTACCATTGCACTCACATCACAGGTTCTAACCTGGCCCCTGATGGTACAACAATAAGTGTCACTATGTAAAAATGACTGTAATAAAGAGGGAAATCTATTTTTAAAACATTTAGTAGCACTAAAAAGAATAATGTAAAACCCCCCTGATATTTCCCCTCTTTTTGCTTACATTTTGGATATTAAAATAAAGAAAAGCACATGGAAAAATAAAAACATAAAAATAAAACCTTATTTATCAGAAATACAAACAAATACAAAAATTACTTGATTAACCTAAGGGCTAATTCACACGGGACAAGAGTGGGTGGATTTTGGCTCTGAATCCTCCTCAAAATCCACCCCATCACAATAGAGGTCTATGCAGACCATTAGCATTCTTTTTTGCGCTAGTGGTTTGTTCTCACTAGCGGAACAAAGAAGCGAGCTGCCCTTTCTTCAGGCGGGTTCCGCGGATGATTCAGCCACGGTGTCCGTCTCACAACAGCACCCTCCGGACTAGGCTCATTCATTTGGGCCTAATTCGGAGCAGAAAACCATGACGGGATGCCGAAAAAATTTTACAGCCCTCAAAACCACATGTACAAAAAAAAAGGAAAAATGTGTGGAATGAAAAAGCTGCATTTCTACAATGTGGGGTGGTTTGTCCGCGGTGGAAATGTTACAGAAAAAAATGCAGCGTTTTACAGTCACGGCAATGAGGATGAGATTCTAGTGAATCACATCTCCACTTAGCGGTAAAATACACACTGCAGACATATGGCGTACTCCAAAAATGTTGTGGTTTTGGAAATTGCTGTATGTCAATTATACCTACGGAAAAGACCGCAGTTTCCCTATAGGTATAATGGAAGCAAAAAATCCACAGAAGAAACCTTTGCAAATTTTCTGTGCAAAGTGCTTCGGAAAAACCATGATGTATTGCCACTGTGGTTTTTCCCGCAGCGCTTTCATGCTGTTTGGTCCTACTGGACATTATTCATGACCTGCACAGGAGAACAGGAAACATAGGCTAGAGATTCCGGATGATACATTTTGCATAGACAGGTGGCATTATTGAAAGCAACATTTATTGGAAATAAATTGAACCGTAAGAGCTTTGTGATATCCACAATGATGAAGCAGCTACATGTTTGTTCTGCAAACACAGTCACTCAGGTAGAAGTCAATCTTCAGATGACAGCTGGTACAAGGGAAAGGGGCCTTAGTGACCTTGTAAAGGAAATAAAGGCATTACAAAGGTTGTGTCTGTACAATATCTAACACTTTACTGCTGCAATCTTGTATAATTGAAGAATTGGTGGAGTTTTATCCGGTGTATTTGTTATCAGGTGTAGAGTCACAGTCACCTATAGGATTTTCCCTGCAGCAGACCGACAACAATAAAGATTTATGACTAGAGCAATTATGTTATAGATCTACAATTCTCGATACTACTGTGTATGAATTATATTGAAGTCTTTACATAGAGTTGAACCTTATGACTTTCCCTATGTTTCCTCTTGGCTGAAAGGAATACCGGTTGACCGAACAAGCTTTTGGCTCTCAACTATGAAAAGTATACAGTCCGGTCCCATTAATGTGACCACCTGTCAAAATCCAGAATAACCACCTTTGGCAGAGCGGACCGCTGTGAGACGTGCAGGAAGAGAGGGGATGTTGTGATGATGGTCGCTGGGATGTTGAGCCATGTCCAGTGGTGTAACTAGGAATGGTGGGGCCCCTTGGCGAACTTTTGACATGGGGACCCCCCAACCGACACCGACGACCTCGACCGACCCCCTCCTCCGCACTCTATTATGTCCCTTAGTAAGCCCTGCATACAGTATTATGTCTATTAGTGGCCTCTGCACACAGTATTATGTCCCCATAGTGGCCCCTGCACATAGTATTATGTCCCCATAGTGGCCCCTGCACACAGTATTATGTCCCCATAGTGGCCCCTGCACACAGTATTATGTCCCCATAGTGGCCCCTGCACACAGTATTATGCCCCCATAGTGGCCCCTGCACACAGTATTATGTCCCCATAGTAGCCCCTGCACACAGTATTATGCCCCATAGTGGCCCCTGTACACAGAATTATCCCCCATAGTGGCCCCTGCGCACAGTATTATGTCCCACTGTGGACACTTGCCAGGATCGGCAAGTAAATAGGGCCCGTAACAGCCTATTAAAAAAAACGCAGCGGTAGCGGCTGTCACCGGGCCCCCAAATGGCCCGGACCCTGTGGCAGCCGCCTCCACTGCTTCTATGGTAGTTACGCCCCTGGCCATGTCGGCTCCAGTGCCGTGTCCAGCTGCCCTAGGTTACGCGGTTGAGCATCCATGGCGTGAACAACCTGATCGAGGTGGTCCCACAGATTCTCGATTGGGTTCAAGTCTGAGGAATTTGCTGGCCAAGGGAGTACAGTAAACTCATCCTGGTGCTCCTTGAACCACGCACGTATACTGCAAGCTTTATGACATGTCGCATTGTCCTGCTGGTAGATGCATCATCCTGAGGATAAACATTTCACATGTAGGCGTGAACATGGTCCGCAAGGATAGATGCATACTTGTGTGGATCCATCGTGCCTTCCACAATGATGAGTGCACCCAGATGGCTGATGACACGTGCCTTCTGCCATTGGTTATTTAATGTTGACGTCAAAAGTAGGCGGTGGTCACATTAATATGACTGGACTGCGTATAAGGACAGCTAAAATGAAATCTTGGGGAACCTGCACACGTAAAATTCGTTCAGAATGAGCGCGTAAAAACCGGCTCCCATTGATTTGTATGGGTGATGGCATACGTGCGCTACCCAATGAAATCAATGGGAGGCTTTTTTCCCTATTGCTTTCAATGTGATACGCGCATATCACTGGGAGCTGTTTTTTACGCGCTCATTCTGAACGAATTTTACGTTCAGAATGAGCAGAGTGTAGGCTCCCTTATATCTACATAAGGTTAAATAGAAAAAAGTCAAATATAACTCCTTCAAACAGTATAGCATGCATGAAAAGAATTATCTGTATATAATGATCGGCATTAGCACTTAGCCAACCTGGGCAGTTGTTGGGGCCTAGAACTGCTGGTGGGGCCCATTGATTGTCTGCAGTGTTAGTGCTTATTGCAATAACTCAAACAACCTATGTACAGATGTGGCGCTGTTTTTAGGAAGGAAACATATTTTTCAAATCCTGCAAATCCCTTTAGGCTAAGGCCCCACATAACGGGCAGCAGCAAAAAGGCGCTGCGTGAAAAACTGCGGTTTTTCATGCATTACTTTCTGATTCTATTATTCTATTAAACCACCAGTGTTTCCGTAGGTATAACTGACATTATACGATTTCCAAAAGTACTGCATTTGAAAGTTGCAACACATGCGCATATCTTACTGAAATGTGTTGATTGGATTTTCTCGAATCCCATCCACCTTTCAGTGACTACAAAACACAGCAGTTTCAAACGGTTTTGCCGTGGAGACCAGAAGACGCTCACGGGTGGACACTTTCCGAACCCATTCAAATGAATGAGTTTTAAAAGTGACTGCCGGGTTTCCGTCTCCTTTCCAGTTTCTCGTGCAAAAGACGGAAACCTGCAAGTGGAGACCGGGCGCAAGTGTGAACACGCCCTAAGCTAGCATGACAATGTGAATTTCATGTTTTACTGCAGCTCAGTTTTCGGTGTTCTTTTCCATTAAAATTGGGTCATGTTTTGTAATGTAAAGAGATAGTTGTTTTCTTCTACCTTTGTGCCTGTATATGTGATACAAGTTAGCTAACAATCACTTCTACTCTTAAGAACATCCCGGAGGAGATGAAACTGTTACTCTTACTCTTGAGTCCTCTTGTGCCCCCTTTTTTTAACACAGTAGTCCTTTATTTGCCTTTTCTTTAATATAATGAGGATTATTTTCTGCTTTTCAGACCCCGCTTCCTGATATTGAATCTCAAGAGGAGTACAGCCAAACCGTGAAACAGGTAACACTGAGCGCCGTACTCTACAAAGCTTGTTCTGTTTAGATAAATCTACTGTATTCTGTTAGGGGTGACTATGAGTAATGGATAGTCCTACATCCTGCTTTTATCTAAATTTGGAATTCCAGAGAAATAAAGTAGTCAGAAACAAATTAACCCGTCATTACTGCCAAGGTTCCTAGTAATAGAATGTCATGGACTGGATTTCTGCTGAGCTAGTATATTATGCATTAAATATTGCAGACTCTTTTCCTCTGACGTCTCTCTTATTCTTTTTTTTTTTTTTTAATTCAAAAAATCTCTCTTATTCTTCCACTGTCTCGTTTTGAAATGAAAAATAATTTTTCGTCCTTCATATTGTTTTTGATAGGATTTTGTGCTCCGTATTAGAAAGATCACTCTAGGACAATAATAACCAAGTGCCGTACGTCTATGTCGCCAGTTTGTGTACTTTAATCCTGCATCTTTGTACATTGAAGGGTTCCCTTACTGGCAGAGATTGGAGAGGATAGAAACTGTTTAAGTCTAAGGCCCCACATTGCAGAAACACAGCTTTTATTGTTGCAGATTTTGTTGCGTTTTGTTGAGTCAAAGCCAAGAATGGCACCGTTTTTCACAGAAAGTCTGCAGAGTTTTTCTCTGCAGACTTTCTGCCCCTATTATACCTATACAGAAAACACCAGCGTTTCCATAGATATAATTGACATTCTGCGATTTACAAAAACGTGAGCATTTTTGAAATTGCTGCATTTCCGCATGTGAGGATGGGTTTAGCGAGAATCCTATCCACTTTGCACTTTGCGTTTTCGCATCGTAGGGCCTCGGTTTAAAAACCTTCTCTTTTTCATCCTAGATACAGTGGATTGTAAAAGTATTCATACCCCTTGAACTTTTTCACATTAAATAAAATCCAGTACGCACTTCAGAAGTCACTTAATTTTCTAATAGAGTCCAGATGTGTGTAATTTAGTCTTAATATAAATACAACTGTTCTATGAAGGCCTCAGTCATTTGTTAGAGAGCACTAATGAACAAACAGCATCATGAAGACCAAGGAACTCATCATATAGGTCAGAGATAAAGTTATGGAGAATTTTAAAGCAGATTTAGGTTATAAAAACATATACCAAGCTTTGAGCATCCTAAGGAGCACTGTCAAAGTTGAACTTTTTGGCCTAAATGCAAAGTGCTATGTGTGGAAGAAAAGTAACCCTGCTCATCACCCTGAACACAACATCCCCATTGTGACACATGGTGGTGGTAGCATCATGCTGGGGGGGCTTTTATTCATCAGGGACAGGGAAGCTGGTCAGAATTGATGGGAAGATGGATGGAGCTAAATACAGAGCAATCCTGGAAGAAAACCTGTTGGAAGCTGCAAAACACTTGAGATTGAGAATGAGATTCACCTTCCAGCAAGACAATGACATCTGTCAGACGCTGCAGACGATTTAAACAGACCTATATGCACTTGAGAAAGGGCTAGTGCCCGAAACGCGTAGTGCCTTGTCAATAAAGATTCTGGAAGAATTTATGTCCAGCTGGTTTGTGCGTGCCTTACCCCACTCCTCTGCTACCCGATTGGTCTTGGACTTTGAGGGCCACCTGTACATTACCCCCCTTACGACTGACATGTAGTACACTAGCCTTAATACTCTCCCATTCCAGAGCAAGATAATCCAGAACTGCCTCTCATTATCCTGTCCATGGAGCAGACGCTGAAGTCTACACTGTAGACTCTGATTTTGTTAAAAAAAAAAAAATTATATATATATATAAATTATATATAGAGACTTTGGCCAAATATATGAGGAAATCTATCAGTATTTTGTGCCTGAAAACAACATGTCTGTTAGGGTTCATTCTTCATGACGCAGTAATGCTGAGGTCGGTCTTATGCCATTCCTCTGTTGTGCTTTCTAAAAAATCATGAATAATTTGACAATTTGGTGTCAGATAAAAGTAGTAAAATGAAATCCACATCCGTGAATATTACATATTTACATACATATTACAATGTTAAATAGAAAAAATAAGAATTCCTAAATTCACGAAAGAAAATCAGAATGGTTGCATTGTCTGCACATGGACTTGGCACAGGCAATCAGAAATGTGGGCAAACATGGGAGGAAACCAACGGCTGACATACAAATGAGGCAGACGTTTTCAGGAGCGATTGATATTCCGAAGAGAGGGAACTGGTTGACTTTAAACACTTGGCACGTTGCACAATGTTACTAACAGCAGAACATGGAGGGATGTGGTGAAGGCAGATTGTAGCAGACTTCTTCTAAACCCATTATATACAATGGAAACTCTAAAGCAAAGTGATGGTCGGGCTGCAGAGGGGGACACTTGCAGTCTTTAAGAACATTCTCATTCATCAACCATTTTCAATTGTTATTATTAAGAAAAACAATTATCTGGTAACCTACTAAAGCTCAATGCATTATTACAACATGCTAACAAAACCCTTGATAGTCCATTGATAGTCCAGGGATAGTCCAGGGATAGTCCAGGGAGTTAAACTTTCCTTGCTACAGTCATCTGTATGATTCTTCATCAATGACCCCAGGGTTCTGGCCTGGTTCTGACCCAGTGTCATGAGATCAGAATAAGTTGGTTGCTTCGTTCTCTCACTCCTCTCCTGATCTCACAGGTAATTTACCTGTGACATAGGGGATGGCTGACTATAGAAGAGACAGGAGGTGAAGCTGGGTTCTGTTTCCAATCATGTGGCACAAGGGGCCGGACCAGGTCAGAACCCCTGGGTCCATGAAGATGAATCCACCGACACAGCAACCCCTTTAAAGTTCCATCACAATCACTAGGTGGCACATATAGCATAAATAACTCCTGAGTATTGTGAAATTATGTTTTTTTAAGAGCTAGTCATCTCGTGCTACTTATCTCAGGATATGACAAGCCAAAAGGAAAGATAAGGGTATGTTCACACGGTGGAAACCTTTTCCGCCATGTTGCTTTTTCCCTTGGCTAGCCGCGAAGCCCGTCGTGGCATCCAGCTCCTGATTAGGCCCAGATGAATGGGCCTAAGCAGGAGGGTGTCTCGAGCCGTGGACGCCGCGGCTGATACAGCCGCGAAATCCTCATGAAGATATGGCCTGTTGCATTTTTTTTCTACTAAGTGAAAAAAACTGTGAGTGACTCCCATTGAGATGAATGGGAGACGTTTTTGCAGACGGATTTTGAGGCGGATTCTACGTCAAAATCCGCCTGCAAAAAACTCTGTGTGAACTTACCCTTAGGAGGGACATTTCTGTACTATGAGCAACAGTGACCCGAAGTCTCCCTGAAACCCTCCTGTGAATGAAGCGCCAGTGCGTTTGTGTTACCTTTGATTGGTTTATGGTCTTTTCTGCAGTCTCTTCCATATGTTTCTATTGCACAAGGTCTTATTCCAGCAAATTATGAGACGCAACGTAATCTAACAGCATAAAAGCATGTTTGGCTATAGTCCTACAGACACTACATTGTGCTGCAGCTAGTATATTATAATGAAGAGACTTCCTGGAGCCGGATGAGTAAAACAAAGATAGCCGCTCGTGTACATGCTCGGGAGGTTGTATAGCATGCCAAGGTGCGTATACTCAGGCGGTTCTGACCTGTTTTCCCCAAGGGGATGGGGGGGAAGAGGTGTATAGCATGCCAAGGTACTTATACTGAGGCGGTTCTGACGTGTTATCCCCAAGGCAAGAAGCCCTGCCTTCTCTGAACACAAAGCCCCATGTGCTCTATAGAGATACAGCGTAAACATTAAAAATTGTCTTTGTGTTGAATCTATTTATTTATTTATCTCTTTCATTTATTTATTTTTATTCTTTTTTTCTCAATATACGAAAAAATAAATGAAGTTAACGTTGTGGCTATTCCCTTCTGTTACTCTAGGTGGTGTCACACAAAGTTTGGAGAGCAGCTAAAGTTCTGCGTTCTTACCTCCTTACCATGTCCCCAGCATTGATGCGTGATAGAAAGCACCATTTTCGGAATCACAGGTATCGTCCTTATATGTGGTATTCCAGATTAAAACGCATGTCTTACACTAGTGTATCATTTTTTTTTTTATTTACATTTTTATTTCATATTTCTTATGTAAAGCCAACACATACCACAGTGCTGTACAAAGATTTGCATGGACAGGGTAATACAGAGCTATTCTTCCCTAGAAACATTGCTGTATCTCTCTGTATGGAGCATCGTATGGTAGCTGATGGAAAGCCTATGGTCTTTTCAGACCCCCCCCCCCCCCAAGTATAATGATTGGAGCCCCAGGGAAGGTGAGGTTAACATAAAAAACACTATTACTTACCTCTCCTGGCTCCGGAAGGCTTCAGGCCTACTTGTGTGACGTCGCAGATGTGCCGGGGCTTGCGTCATTATGCATTGCGATGCAAGCCCCGGCTCAAGTGACGTCTCTTCTATCATTGAAGGTGGCCGATATCAGCTGGGAGTGGGCCGGAGCCCAGGAGAGGTAAGTAACGTTTTTTAATGTTTGTATCCTCCCCTGGGTCTCTGATTATTATACTCTGGGGTCTGAAAGTTGACCACGAGGCCTCGCCATTCCTAGTTACACCACTGCATACAGAATACTACAATCCGGGCCAAATCTACTGCACGACCCACAACAAATCCACATATAACTGTAGATTTTTACTGAAGTTGTTGTGTATTTTTTCTGCTCAGTGCATGACCCATGTAAACGTGCCCTAAAGCTAAGACCACACACAAAGAAAATGCTGCTGAATGTCCACAGAGAAATCACTGCGACAAAAAAATAAACAAAATTTAATGTAAGGCAGGTTTAAGGCTAGGGCTACACAGTGACTTTGGCCAGGACTCTTGTCGCACGACCAAAGATGGCCTCGTCACCCTCCAACTCCTTTACCAATGTAAGTGTATGGAGTCACATTGCAATCCTGAAAGTTCTGCAGCTCTGACTTCTTGTTGCTTAAAGCTCAAGCAGTGTTTGATTATTTTGCCTCTAGAAGTTGCGGTCATACCTTCCACTAGGTCACAATCCAGGTCCATTCAGATACATTGGCAATGGAGTCTTTGAGTAACACATTGTTCTTTGATCGCACAACAGAAGTTGCAGCCAAAGTTATTGTGTAGCCTGCAGTGCAAGTTTTTTACAATGCCATCAAAACTTACAATGAGCTTTGCAGTGGCCCATGATAGAGGACATGAGAGGTCCTCTGTAATCTGCTACAGCGTGATATCTTATGAATGAAAATGAAAAAAAAAACAAAAAAAAAACCTAATGGCTTTTCATTGTTTTTTGTTGTCCTCTGTGATAAGATATGGCACTGCAGCAGTTTAGACAGTGGCAGAAGATCAGGTTAACACTTGGAAATATCTTTGCAGAATGTTGAATGCATTGGGATCATACTGTATGTGATTAAAGATACCTTGTATATAAAATACATGTATTATCTAATGCTGCATAAAAACCTTCCTGATATTCAGCTTTATTGAAGAAAGCCCTGACGGACCTAGGATGGGCATCTTTCAATGCAACATGGTGGCTCAGTGGTTAGCACTGTAGCCTTGCAGTGCTGGAGTCCTGAGTTTGAATCCCGCCAGGAACAACATCTGCAAGGAGTTTGTATGTTCTCCCTGTGTTTGCGTGGATTTTTCTCCCATTCTACAAAGACATATTGATAGGAAACAAAATGTGCATTGTGATCCCTATATGGGGCTCACAATCTACATTTAAAAAAAATAAATAAATAAAAAAATTCAAATCTGACGCTAGGTTCACAGTACCACAAGACCTATTCTGTTTAAAGGGATCCTATCTTTCAAATCTTTTTTTTTTTTCTAACTAACACATCGGAATAGCCTTTCATTGTCTTCTCCGCGCCGCCGTTCGCTTGAAATTCCTTTTTTTCTCGATATGTAAATGAGTTCTCTCGCAGCACTGAGGGTGGGCCCCAGCGCTCAAACAGCACTGGGGGGCGTCCCCAATGCTGCCAGAGAACTCTCCAGCGCTGCCTTCATCTTCTTCTGGAACGAGGTCTTCACCGCGTCTTCTTCCTGCGGTGTCTTCTAGCTTCTAGGCCTTGGGCCTAGGGCAAGCCAATTGCGCATGCTTACACAGTATTGAAAGCGGCCATTTTCTTGTGGCCGGCATAAAACGGCTAAGCGTTTCGACACCGGGCGGGTGTCTTCTTCAGGCCACTAAAATATACAGTAACAGACAAATACTAGAATTAAAATCAATAATCAAAACATGATAAAACTTAATCATAAATAAATAAATAGATACATAAATAAATAGATAGATTACTACCATGTGACTTTTTATTATGATTACTACCACTGTTTTTTCTATCTATCTATTTATTTATTTATTTATGATTACGTTTTATCATGTTTTGATTATTGATTTTAATTCTAGTATTCTATTCTATTCTAGTATTCTATTCTGTTCTAGTATTCTATTAGTTCGTGGGTTTCTGCATTTAACCTCTTTTTAGGCTAAGGTGGCTCACAGCAAAAAGTGATATGGGAAAAACCACGGCGACTTTGCCCACAGTGCTTTTCGCAGAACGTGATCTTCCTGTTTCGATTATACATATAGGGAAACCATCAGTGTTTCCATAGGTATAATTGACATGCTGCGATTGATTCCAAAACCGCAGCGCATGTGGATGGGATTCCCTATGTAGTGACTGTAAAATGCAGAGTCAATGTCCATGGGATTTCTGTCACGATGTATACCACATGGGGCCCTGGCCTTATACGGATGCGATTTCTGTTTTTAGGCCCGAAGGACTGAAACCTCATTGCTAGTGTGAACCTAAAGTGAGTTCTAGTAAACTGCAGTTGTGAAATCAATTTCCAAGAATAATGACAATGCTTTTTTAATTCTAACTAAAGATGAGACATAAGAACATTTGTTCACTAGAAAAATAAAGTCATAGTAAATCTTTAAAGATTCTCTCATACAAAATTAATGATTCAATGAAGGGTGAAAATAATCGGAGTCCCTGAACATAGGCGTCAGTAACCATTCAGCGAACGCTAATAGTCTGCAGCCTGTCATTGGTTGTGTACAGTGCCCCACCTAGTGGCAGAGGTGTGCATAAGTCATTAGATGAGCACATGTACACTACAATGCTCTGTCTGTTCTGTGTGTCATTCTGCTTGTCATATTATTGTCAGTTTTTCATTCATTTTGTCGAGTCTATATGAATCATTAAAAAATTGTACCTATCCATTTTTCACAATAAAAAAGAATAAAAAAAGTTATAAAGCAAACATTACATGTTGTGTTCTAAAAATGAAACATCTAAAATGTAAGAGTACAAAAGAGTATTAATTCACAAAATGCAGTATACATCATGTCCCCAAGGTCAGATTGAGCTATGTTGTGGAAAAGCTGCTTTTTTTGTTGCAGATTTTCTGCAGATTTTTGCGCCAAAGCCAATGCCAAAAATGGATTTAGCAGAAGGGAGAAGTATAAGGCATAGAATTAAAAGACATTTTTTTGTAAATACAAATCATTAAAAATTCTGCAGAGATATAAAAATTTTTCTAACCATCTTAGTGTTGACAGTCTGTTATCTTGATTGGTTGCTAATGTACATGACCATGAATGCAGGAACTTTCTATGGTCTGGAACTTGTCATAAACCCACCCATGATGTTACTTCTTCATCCGTTCATACTACTGTGCTGTCCTCTGGCCGCATAAACAGGTCATCAGGCTACACATGGTTGCTGGCTATTGTGTCTCTGTATTGTGTCTCTGACCTTGCTAAGTGGTTGTCTTTGCTCTTAGGCTCCGTTCCCATGGAGTAACGTGCCACTCATTTAGACATGTAAACACGTGTCAGAGCGAGACGCTTCAAAACAGATCCCATTAATTTCAAAATCAATACTGAACTCTGTTTTTGGCTTTTGACTACTCTTTTGGATCGCGATTTGGTACTGTTCTATCTCTCTAGCTTGACCGTTGGCTTGGTGACTCCTCCTCTGTGTTGTTTTGTCTTGTCCTGTTTTATGTATCACTTGATTTGTAGGAAGGGACTGTCGCCCAGTTGTCCCAGTCATTAGGACAGTGAGGCAAGTAGGCAGGGACAGGGGCTGGCTCGAGTTTAGGACTCACTGTCTCTGTCATTCCCTTCCTTCCAGGTTTCAGCAGCAGCAACTGGGGAATTGGTCAATAGAGAATTCCCTAACACATGATTTCCTTGCGGTTAGGCTGGGACAGGCAGGAAGAGACACTACACGTGTATGACCACAATAAGGAAATCATGGTTAGTCTTCTGACAGGTGCCAGACCGTAGAGAGTTCCTGTATTCATGGTTGTATCTATTGATAACAGATTAAAACAAAAAACTGTCACATTTAAGATGGTTACAGAAATCTTTAAGACGACAAAACTTTTTATAACTAAAATGTTTAACTTTTAATAGTCTACAAATTTAGATATGGTTATGTTCATGGAAAACCCCCTTTAGCCTAAGGCCCTGAGTAGGAAAACCGCACAAAAAAGCTGAGGAAAAAAAAACACAGTGGAAATGCATTGTATATTTTTTTGCATAGTTTTTCAATGCATTTTTGCTGCATTTTTCTCTGTGGTTTTTCTTCCCTTGTTAAATCTATAGGGAAAACACACGAGTTTCCACAGATATAATTGGAGTGCTGCAATTTTCCAAAACGCATTAGTTTTTGAAAGCACAACATTTTTGGGGGGCAATATGTGTATGGATGAGATTAGCCAAAATCTAATTCACTTTGCTGGTACTGTAAAACACAGCCATTTTATCCTGTTACCAAAAAGACTTCTGCATTTCCAGCCCAATGTTGTGGAAAAGCAGCTTTTTTCTGTTGCAAGTTTTTCTGCATTTTTTGAGCCAATGCCAAGCAAGGCTTCAAAAGGAATGGGAAATATATAGGAAGCTCTTATACTTCTCCCTTCTGCTCAATCTAGTCCTGGCTTTGGCTCAAAAAGCCGCAGCAACATCTGCAAAGTGGAGCCTCAGCCTCAGGCCGGGGTCCCACGTGGCATGAACACCGTGATCCGCCCGTGGTGAGATTGCTGCAGAAAAAATCGTGGCATTTTACAATCAGAGCAAAGTGGATGGAATCCCATGCCCACTATGTGGTAAAATCCGAGCTGTAGACATGCGGCGATTTCTAACGCCGTCAAGGCAGCTTATCAATTATACCTACGGAAATGCTGGTGGTTTCCCTATAGGTATAATTGAAACAGAAGTCCACAGAGGAAAACTCTGCAAATTTTCTGTCTAAAGCGCTATGGGAAGAACTGCGATGCGTTGCCGCCGGGGTTTTTCCTGCAGAGCTTTTTGCTGAGGGATGCCACATGGGGCCTTAGCCTAAAGGAAATAAGTATATTTAATTTAGCAAAGTCACATGGTAAATACAACTAGATTTCCATCTTCTTTATGCCTTTGAATATAAATTATTTTTCGCATTGATAAAGTAACGCTCTTTCTAGGTAATACCAGACTATACGTATAATTCCTCCATGGTATTTGCTTGCTGTTCATCAGCTTTCTGGTAACTGAACAATGTCTACATGACAGCAGGTTGCATCATTTGTTTTTCAGCTCAGACTGAACGTCTTGTGTTTGCTTAGGTATTATCTTGTCTCTCTTACCCATAGGCAGTGCTGTTCAGGAAAAGAGCTGGTGGACTGGTTAATTGGCATTAGCCCAGGCCTGCAGTCACGCAGCCAGGCTGTAGGAATATGGCAGGTGCTGGTGGATGAAGGGGCTCTGGTCCATGGTGAGTAACCGGATACTTCATACGCTGAATACACACTCATTGGACATCATCACGGAACAAGCTGGCTCTAAATTTCTCTGAGTAATACTCAGATTGGCACATGATATTTTACTAATCACATATCATTCATCATGTTATCTCTGCAGCACAGCGGGGAACATAAAATGCTTATAGGAAAGGCGGTCATGCTTATTACATAGCCCCCATAAACATGCATACTTAGCCAAAACCATTTATTACATGGACATATTATACAGCTGCCTTATATTCAGGATTCATTTACCTTTCTTTGTAACATTTAGATTTTGGGTCATCAAATTTGGTGGGTTTTACCAAGTTAGATGCAATTTGTATATACTGTAAATGAACATTGGTTTCAGATGGTTGTAGCTCAAATCCATCTTTTTATTGCAGTGAGGCAAGAACCAAATTTCCAGGACAAGGATTCTCAGTTTTACAGATTCTTTAAGATCGACCTATTTTTAGAGCCAACTCTCAGTGACCGGGATACAGAGGATGAGCTACAAGAATCTCTGGTGTTCCTTGCACAGCTTGGACCAGCGGCCTTACTGACAATGATTCTTCGTAAGCCGTAAGTTTACAGTACAATGACCTCTTATATAAATACCTTTAAGACTGAGGTCCCGCATGGCGTGCCGCAGCCAAAAAAGCGGTGGAAACGCATTGCCTTTATTTCCACAGCGCTTTTCACAGAAAGTCATCAGGGTTTTCCTCTATGGACTTTCTGTTACTATTACACCTACACAGAAAACACCAGCGTTTCTGTAGATATAATTGACATGCTACAATTTACAAAAACTCATTCCATCATTCAACAGGCACCGCTCCACTGATTTTGGCACAGTTGGAATTTTTTCTTTAGCCCTAACCGTTTCCAAGCATACATTTCTGTACAATTATGCTGTCAATTGTCAGGTGGGCGGTCCTGGGCTGGAGCAGACAGATAGGCACCGCCCACTTGACATCAGAGAGAATAATTGTGCTGAAATTTATAGCAATGATTGCTCGGGAACATTGGGGGATGTCCAGATTAGAAAATCATTGTTTAAAAAAATGTCATAAACTTGTAATTGGGGGCGCCAGGAGTCTAAAGAATGAAGCTGTAGGCTATACTAATGCTATAAAAATATGGGGGCTCCAACTGAAACCTGTCAGACAATAGTTGTTGTATACTCACATCTTTCCATGGGTAACTTGCTGTTGCTTTTACTAGTCCTTATCAGCGCACGGAAGAAGAGCTGGAGGTGATATTTGAAGAGTTACTACATATAAAGGCAGTTTCCCATCTTTCTAACTCGGTTAGTATTCATGTATTCACTAGTTATTTCTCAATCTAGTTTATACATTAGTGTTCTAATTCCATTCTAGTTCATGTATCATTTCATTGTTAATTCAAAGCTTTGTAACAACTGAGTTATTAATACTCAAAAAGAAATCGCCAAACAGCAGTGGATAAAATAATGGGGTTTAGGGACTGTTCACACTGCAAAAATGGAAGAGAAAATGCAGAGCAGAATTCTGCCTCCGATTCCTTGACACTTTCCGCCCCTCTGGCTTCCACTGCAGCTTTCACTCACTCATGAGGCTCAGATAAATATAATGGGAAGCAGATTCAGGGCAGAATCCCCTCAAAATCAGCGCAAAATTCCACTGTATGACTAGTAATAATGCCCATAAACAGCCATACACTTAAAGGGGTGCTGCAGTATTGGACACTTATGCCCTAGCTACAGGACAAGGACTAAGTGTCCGATCATTGTGGACCTGACTGGCGATTGCCCCCGCCATCAGGAGGATGGAGGATTGAAGACCCCCTAAAGCCTCTTTATGAATACCAGTGTGATTTGTGACCAGGGCTCCATTTACTTCTCTGGGGCTCTGAGTGCTGTTAGAGAGTCCACGGAGCCCCATAGCAGTGAATAGAGAACCGATCTTTGACAAAGTTTTAGGGGGATTTTCAGTCCCCTGTCCTGTTCAGTGGGGAATCCAGTAGTCAAGCCCCCAGCGATTGGACACTTGCCCTCTGTCCTATGGATAGGGGATAAGTGTCCATAACCGCACAACCCCTTTAATAAATAAAATACTTCTGAGTCCAGTGCACAGTAGATGAAGACACCAGTTTTGGTAAATCACCCCTATGTTCATCTTTGCAACCAATTTTTATAGTTCTAACAGATTATAAATTAAAATATGAAGCAAACTTAAAAATATTGTGCTATTTTTTCCCTTTCAGGTGAAGAAGGAGTTGGCGTCAGTGCTGGTGTTCGAATCTCATGCAAAAGCTGGGACAGTGTGTAAGTGTTATCCCATGCAGGATCATGGTGTCACTGGCTTATGCTTAGGATAGGTGATCTATATTAGATCGGTAGTTGTGTGACTTGGTAGCACTATTTATCCCCTTCTGATACACCATAGTTCCATACTTTTAGTAGTGATTGTGCCTGGGATTACTGCTCTGTACCAAGTACCTGAATGACATGAAGCTCTAAGGAGTTGTAATACCTGGCACAGCCACTACTAAAGGGTTGAGGTTTACTTGGTAAACAGTTCAAAAAGATCATTGGTGGGGGTACCAAGAGTCATCCCATCACCTTACTAGTAGTAGTTTGTCTCAAACCTTCATTTTTCAATGACTTTTCATTGTTCTTTGTTGTATTCTGTGATAATATATCACACTGCAGCAGTTTAACCAATTGCATATCTATCTATCTATCTATCTATCTATCTATCTATCTATCTATCTATCATCTATCTATCTATCTATCTATCTATCTATCTATCTATCATCTATATCTATCTATCTATCTATCTATCTATCTATCTATCTATCATCTATCTATTATCTATCTATCTATCTATCTATCTATCATCTATCTATTATCTATCTATCTATCTATCTATCTATCTATCTATCATCTATCTATTATCTATCTATCTATCTATCTATCTATCTATCATCTATCTATTATCTATCTATCTATCTATCTATCTATCTATTATCTATCATCTATCTATCTATCTATCTATCTATCTATCTATCTATCTATCATCATCATCTATCTATTATCTATCTATCTATCTATCTATTATCTATCTATCTATCTATCTATCTATCTATCTATTATCTATCTATCTATCTATTATCTATCTATCTATCTATTATCTATCTATCTATCTATCTATCTATCTATCTATCTATCTATCTATCTATTATCTATCTAGTATCTATCTATCTCCTATCTATCTATCTATCTATCTATCTATCTATCTATCTATCTATCTATTATCTATCTATCTATCTATCTATCTATCTATCTATTATCTATCTATCCATCTATCTATTTATTATCTATCTATCTATCTATCTATCTATCTATCTATCTATCTATCTATCTATCATCTGTCTGTCTGTCTATCTATCTATCTATCTATCTATTATCTATCTATCTATCTATCTATCTATCTATCTCCTATCTATCTATCTATCTATCTATCTATCTATCTATCTATCTATCCATCTATCTATTTATCATCTATCTATCTATCTATCTATCTATCTATCTATCTATCTATCATCTATCTATCTATGTATCTATCTATCTATCTTTATTTCATTGTTTCTTTTCCTCCACAGTGTTTAGCCAAGGTGATAAGGGCACTTCTTGGTACATCATCTGGAAGGGTTCTGTGAATGTCGTCACCCATGGCAAGGTCAGTAGCACTATATTATATATCTGTGACTATAGTAATGCACATCTTAGGCTTGAGCCATATTGTAGCCACTCAATTAAAATCCACATTATTCTTGTTCTATAACACAATTTATACAGTAATATTTTTTCTATCTTTGAGATGAATCATAAAGTGTGGGATCTTGCGTAGAGCATCCTTCTCTAAGATGTACAGTATGTATGCACGAATGTGCCATATGGCCATATAATTTGACATCATTATAAATCCCATGTTATGTACAGTACTTTGATTCCTAGTGGAGAAAAATACTGTTGTAGTATTGTAGTGTACTGTATATAAGCAGCAGGTGAGCAGATTTCCATCCCAATATCTGATACCCAATAGTCACTGGTTTGGTCCCATGCTGATGCTTGTCTTACAGTGATGTTTTCTATGTACATCAGGGTTTGGTCACTACTCTTCATGAAGGAGATGACTTTGGACAGCTGGCTCTTGTCAATGACGCCCCAAGAGCTGCAACCATAGTACTGAGAGAGGACAACTGCCATTTTTTACGAGTTGACAAGCATGACTTCAACCGGATTCTCAGGGTCTGTAACTCTAAAATGATGTTATATACTCATAATTTTCCAGTTATTCTTCTCAGGAAGTTCAGAATGTACTAAATATAACCATGATCCTGTCTGTAGGACGTAGAAGCTAACACAGTGCGTCTGAAGGAACATGGTAAAGTCGTCTTAGTTCTGGAGAAAAATCCTCAACTATCTGGGAATAACTTACCAACTTCGGTGCCTGGAAACCATAAGTGAGTAGCTATCATGTTTGCTTCGGGTACTGAGGATATGACGCATTGAGTATTATTTGAGTCCCTGTTAACTTTATCATGCATGTCTTAAGGTACACTGTAATGTCAGGAACGGCTGATAAAATCCTGGAGCATTTGCTGGAGACAATGAGGCTGGATTCATCTCTCAATAACCCAGAAGGTAATGTTATATTTCTTGTTATATCTCAATGACATGATATATGTGAAAGTTCATTTCTTAGGTACTGTTTGTGTTCTGACAAACTAGTATGCCAATGTAATATATTTATTTTCTTTCTCCAGACTCATTTGCTGGTGAATTCCTTCTGACACACAGCGTATTCATGCCAACAAATCTGCTATGCCAAGCATTGCTCCATCAGTATCCTTACATCATCCGGTTATCACTTGAATTTTTCTTAATAAAATCTAGGTAAGATGCTCAAATGCATCCAGTTCTGGAAACTTTGATCTAAGTGCTCCCTTATCAGAGAAGTAAGACTGGAGGATATTGGAGTATACACATCATTTTCATACATACTATTTCACATGATAAAATGTATCTCTAAGCTCTGATCATAAGGTACACTTTATATACAACTAGCTGCTACCCGCGACTTCGTCTGCGGTGATTGTAGAAGTGTGTAAATCGAGTCGCAGGTGAATTTTACGATCGGGTTTACGCGGTGTTAACGCCGCGTACATGCGACCGTAAATGCGCACCGTAAATAGAACGGCACAAACGCTCCCATAACGCCATGTGAATGGACCCTTACATGTGTATTTGTAGACGTGTATTTTCAGAAAATACATGGGCGTTTAGTGGGTGTGAAGGAGAGCAGGGGGTGCGCTGAATAATGCAATGCATTGCAATAGTAATGTATTTCAATGCATTACCTAATAGTGTGAGTGTATGCAGGCGTAATGTATAGTTTAGTTAGCAGAGGCGGGGATAGGTAATGTGTGTGTTTCACAGTATTGTTTTTTTTTAGTTTTTTATTTCAATGCTAATGAGGTTTGCAGGCTGCATCCAGCAGCTTGCAAAACAATACCATTGTACACCAGCAGGGGGTGTCCTGAACAATGCAATGCATTGCAATCGTAATGTATTGCTATGTATTGCATAATCGTGCCAGGGCTATTGCAGGCTACGTAGCATAGCCTGCAGCAGCCTGGACACACTGAGCTGTGTGGGAGGCGTGGGAGAGCTAGCGGCTGCTATAGGAACCTTCGCGGCGGCAGCCTAGCCCAGTGTAGGCGGCGGAGATGAGCAGGAGGATGCCTCCGCGCAGTGAGGGACAGATGGGAGCCGCGGGACAGGTAAGAGAAGGCGGTGGAGGACGCAAAGTTGGCAGGAACCGGAGACATGACGGGGGTAGCGCAGTGTATGCGCGATTGTGTAAGGGAAGGGCTATGGCGTACGTGAACTTACCAGTGTCGAGCTGGTGGATGGATCGTGCAGAGGAAACAGCAGGGAGGTGATAGCGGCGTTGGGTACTGTTGCGGGCTGGATGCAGGATTTTGTGTGCTGCGGCCTAAGGTGGAGGCAAAAAATGGTGGTGTGCTAGTAACACGTTGTTTATGTGTGCAAAGTGCGCATGCTCCTGTGAAGCTAGTGGAGTAGTGTGGTGGGCAGTGCCGCGGATTCTCCCAGCGGTGGGGGTCGGCAAACATGGCTGGTCCGGAGAGTAACAGAGATAGGCTCCTGCAGGATGGTGAAGGTGAGGGTGAAAGTGGGAAAGTATATGTGAATGTGAGTGTGTGGGGTTAGGGGCTAGGCTGTAGGGGGTAATGTGAAGTTTAGGGGCTTGCTATGGTCCAAAGTGTGTGAGATTGCAGAGATGGTGATGTCAGTTTGTTTTTTGTGGGGTTCGTGTGGAAAACATATGTGGGTTATTGTGCGCAAAAGTAGCCTACTGCGCAGTCGTGTGTATTAACTATGTTTGTGGAAAATTTCAGCCAAATCGGTGGAGCGGGTTTTGCATGATTGACCGCCAAACATCCAAACATCCAAAGTCACAAACCCACAAACATTTCACATTTATAATATTAATAGGATAAGCATCAATATATATGGTAGTCTCTGTGAATAAAATATTAAAATAAATATAAAATCAACTGGATTTGTAGAACTATGCGGACTTTATATACATCATCTGCCATGAGAAGCTCATATATACTCATCTGATATACTACTAATATTATAAACGTGAAAGTTTGTGTGTTTGGATGTTTTGATGTTTGTTCCACTATCACACCCAAATGGCAGAATGGATTACCCTCAAATTTGCCCACCGTGAGCACCGAAATCACGGTCGGAGTACGCTGCAGGACCTGAGATGACGTCATCTCAGGCCCTTGTGCTGCTATACGATTGGTGAGCGTCATGAAATGGGCTGCACTATCTATGTTCACTCCGGACACAGAACGAGCGGAAGAAAATGGCGTTGCATGTGCGGGCCGCCGAGTGCCAAACATGCCGCCATCCGTGGAGCCCGCCGCACGGCGTGCATCAGTGAGTCCGCAGGGGCCAGGGAGGTGTGAGGGGGTTGGGTGAAGTTGGACACATTACGCCACACCGGCGTCTGCCCGTCGCGCCACCTGCATGGCTACGGCTGCAGCGCATCGCAGTATGCTGGACATATACACACATCTACACTAGCAGCACCAGCGGGCTGGGGGTGAGTAAGGGGGGGGAGGCGGATTGCACAGGTGGAGGTTGACCGGGGTTATGGGCGGATGGTGGTGGTGGTAGGGGAGATGGAGGAGGTGACTGTAGTCCCTAAAGGGGGGGGGAGGGATAGGGGGCCCGGGGTGCGGGTGGGGAGTAAAGGGGGGACCGTGGGTGAGGGGGTACGATGGTATGGGAGGGGCCCGCGGCGGCCGCAAGGAAAGGGGTGTGGGGGGCCACGGGCCACGCTGCAGGTGGTTCGCGCAAGGGTGAGGGGGCCGCGGACGAAGTCGCGGGTATTGCTAGTAAGACTATAAATTGAATTAGACTGTGTATTGTAAAACTATTGCTTCATCCTAGAAGTCAAAGAAGTTAATTGGCCGGAAAATTAAAGCTCCTTAACAACATCTCAGATTCAATGTGAAGCCGGGTGATGAGAATGAGCCGGAGAAGGTGACATATTCTCTTCACAAGAAGCAGAATATAGTGCGGCTCATCAGTCTCTGGGTAGAGCTGTATGGTCGGCTGCTGGAGGCAGAACCAAGTGCCAAAGGTTTCTTAGAGGTAAGGCCTTAGAGTAAGTTCATGTGAATACATTATATGTGAATTACATAAATACTGAGATTTATTGAACATGGATATTTTATATATTAATTTGTTTCCATTTCTTTTCTGCTTTTTATTTCTTAGAAAATCTCAGAATATGTCAGCAGGGATCCTAGTTTGCTTACACACGTGAAGGAAAATTTTCAAGATCGAAGGAAGACAAGAACGTAATCAACTTTTAAGTCTAATATTAAATATGTTTGTTCCAAGAAGACCTAGGAATGTAAATGAATGTAATCTGCCATCTCCAAGCTTGGCAGAATCAGAGCTTTAGGTCAAACATTCGCAATAAGGCCAGGACCCCACGTGGCATAAACGTTTTACAGTCACAGCACAGTGGATATGGGATTCCAGCGATAAAACATGCAAAGTGGACATGCTGCGATTTCCCAAACCATTGCAGTTTTGGAAATCACAGCATGCCAGTTATAGCTACCGAAACTATGGCGGTTTCCCTATAGGTATAATTGAAGAAGAAAGTCTGTGGAGAAAACCATTGCGAGCTTTCTGTGCAAAGTGCTGTAGGAGGTTCCGCAATGCGTTCCGTTGCGATTTTTCCTGCAGTGCTTTTATGCTGAGGGATGCCACGTGGGACCTAAAGAGGTAGTCCACATTAGAAAATGCAAGTGGAGGTAAATGAAGAGGAATTTCTCCGTTAGGAGATTCTGAGATAATAGTGGGTTCAGGAGGTGAATCCCTTAGAAAGAGTAGAGAGTGGTTACACTGGACAACCCATGCTCAGGAGGACCTGTCCCATCCTTCATTGTGCAGGCATCCTATTGATTTCAGTAGACACTATGCAATGCTTAGTTTCAAAATGATCCAAAATCCTGATGCATCTAGTGTTGCGTGCACACAGTCACACACCAGCCCTCTGTAGATATGTACCAGCTCTTGGTGTTAAAAAAAAAAATATATATATTCTTTCTCTTTACAGACTGGAGATCACTAGTGGAAACATCTCTCCTCAAATAAAGGTATGAAAGTTTACTGTAGTCTTTTGGGTTTATCTTACTAGGTTCCATTGGGTTGGGTTTCCATTTTGCTAGTACTTCACTATGGGCAAAACATTTGATGAAGGGGGCCACACGGTGGCTCAATGGTTAGCACTGCAGCCTTGCAGCGCTGGAGTCCTTGGTTCAAATCCCACCAAGGGCAAAAAACCATCTGCAAGGAGTTTGTATGTTCTTCCCGTGTTTGCATGGATTTCCATCCCATATTCCAAAGACATACAGATAGGGAAAAATGTGCATTGTGAGCCCTATGTGGGGCTCACAATCTACATTAAAAAAAAAAAAATTGATCAATCTTACTTCACATCCTTTGTCATATACACGCGTTCTTTATTTTTCTAGATTTCCAACTATGGGAGTCTTCTGTCCGTTCAAGATGAAGAGCAGCCTGGTAATTTATACTCTATCCAGGCCCATGATAAAGGTACAATAGATAGCATCTACTGATCAGTATATAATGTGTAACCAGTATGATAGCATTTGTGTTATTATTTCCTCTATGATATTGTAAGCCGGGTTGATGCCAGTGCACGGAGGTGGGTGCCAACACCCAGATGGATTGTTTAGTGACTCACTACCTGTCAGTGTCTGGGAAACATCTGCTGTTTATAGTCATCCTGTTAAAGGCACATTGAGAACTTTGTACAAGCCTTTAGTCCACATATTACACATTTTTGAGTATTCTTTTTGCTGAAACAATGCCACACTTCTTCATGGTCTGTGTCTGCTATTGCAGCTCAGCTCAATTCTGCGCCAGGACTGATCTGCATTGACATAGACAACCCCTGTCCTGTTCTGTGCATGCTTTTACTACTTATTCCAGTAAACTCTATAGTTATTTTTAGAATCAGATCTTGAATATACAATTTCCTCTTCCAGTGCCTTACGACATATATCTGCCAGACCATTCTTGCATCACCTCTATGTTTGCGGTAAATGCTACCGTTCAAGACGTGATATCCTCACTCGCCACAAAGAATGGCGGCCACAAAGACCTGGTTCTTGTTAAAGTGAACTCTTGTGGAGGTGAGTGTATTTCATCTTACACTATTGTCGCCACACTTTTTGGGATACATTTGGTGACAATTGTGAATTAGATTTATTATATCATCTATTCTTTTTTCGTTGGCAGAAAAAGTATGTCTGAAACACGAGGACATTGGTGCCTACACTTCTCTAGGAGTAAATGAGCGACTTTTTATCTGTAGTTCCCAAGACATGACCACTCTGGTGAGTATGTCCTACACGTATGTCTTACACATTACGACTACTTGTGCTTTTGAAAATGACTTGAATTTGGTATGTTCAGTTTTGGAGGCCTGTTACTAGTTTCAAAAAATTTTTTCACATACGCATATGTAATAGATTAAAATGGTTTTGTACTATGGGATGACATTGGAGTAGAACAATGAAACCTGAAATCAATGCTATATTCCTATTATTAATAAGATGCAATGCTAAACATTCATCCATCATACATTTAGAATTCCCATTTTTGCTAGTTGCATAGTATATAAACATGTTTCTTGTGTGTCCTATTCTTTAAGACTCCTTTGCCTGAGCAAATGGGACCAAGCAGCAGTAGCTATGATATCCTAGACCTCATCAGCTCCAAGGACCTTGCCCATCACATGACGGAAAATGACTGGAACCTTTTTAAGAGTGTTCACCAGGTACTGTGTACATCCATTGTGTGTGACTGGATTTCATACAGTAATTCTAATTAAGGCTCGATTCATATCTGCGCTCGGGATTCCGTTCAGGGGTCTGCTGTGGACCCCCCAAACAGAAACCTAGTCCATATAAAAAAGCAGTTACCTTAGGAAACCCACGCACTCCAAAGACTAAATGGGGTCCATGTGGTTTTCGTTCGATTTCCACACAAAAAGGGCAAAAAATAAAGAGAGAAAAGCGCTGTTTGCAGGGTTTTTCTCTATGTATTTTTCATGCAGAGAGGGGAACCGAATCCTTGTATGGAGACTGGGCGCAGATGTGAACCGAGCCTTACAGATAACTGTTGTCATAAATAGAAATGTTTTAATAATATTGGCTAAATCTGTTAGGTGTAAGTTATGGACAATGTGATCCAACAATCACAGTGGATCTGACCACTGTGTCCCTCAGTCATCACAAGATTGGGAGTCTTGTATACTAAGTGTTTATATGGAGTGGTAGTGCTCATCAGGGCCGGCGTCAGCGCACTATAGTCAGGCAAGTGTCGGGGCCCACAGAGCCTCTGGGGGCCCCCCGGCACTTGCCTGTCACGATTTCAGCTCATCGGCGTCCGTCCGCCGATGAGCTGGAATACATACGCGATTAAAGCAGGAGCTGTGAGTTCAGCTCCTACTTTAAAGCTCCGGCCCGGCTTGCGTGTGTAGGCGCGATGACGTCATCACGCCTACACATGCAAGCCGGGCCGCAGCTAAGCAGGAGCTGAACTCACAGCTCCTGCTTTAATCGCGTATGTGACTGGAGAGAGGAGCGTTCCCCTGGAGAGGGGATCGATGGAAGGTGAGTGATGGAAGGTGAGTGTAAGTGTTTGTTTTGTATTAAATATAAAGGTGGAACATAATGAAGGGGGCCCATGAAACTGGGGGGCAAATGAAGGGGAGGGGGGGAACGGCATGACACTGGGGAAGATGAAGGGGGTGGGGAGAGAACGGCATGAAACTGGGGACAGAGATGGAGGGGGCCCAATGAAACTGGGGGACAAATGAAGGGGAGGGGGGAACGCATGACACTGGGGCAGATGGAGGGGGGTAGAACAGCATGACACTGGGGCAGATGGAGGGGGTGGGGAGAGAACAGCATGACACTGGGGCAGAGACGGGGGACATGAAACTGTGGGCAGATGAAGGGGGAGAACGTGATGAAACTGGGGACAGAGATGGAGGGGGGGACATGAAACTGGGGGCAAAGGAAGGGTGTATATGAAACTGGGGGAGAGATGGAGGGGGGGCATATAATTTACGGGTGACTGTAGGAGGATTGTACTGTGTGGGAGCACATGATAAATGAATGAGAATGGGTGGAATCAACAAAAGTGGGTGGAGCCAAATTTGCAGCGGCGCGCAGAGCCGCACATTTTGCTCCTCTTTCTTCTCTTTTAAAATTGTGAGGTATGGCGTTGGTGACGCCACACTCCTGCATGACGTCACTCGCTTCATCTGCGACGCACAGTGTCTCGACTCCCCCGCCTCCTTTACAAGGGGGCCCACTGAGGCTCTGTCGCCCAAGGGCCCATAAAAACCTGGAGCCGGCCCTGGTGCTCATGTATGACCATCAAACATGTATGACCACCACTCCATTCTGTTGCACTTAGTTGAGTGCAGTCCCCTAGAAGTAAATGGGCAGTAATGCTTCCTGGACCAGGTGAATTCAGACTTTTCATGAAGTGTTTTCTTTACAAAAACTGTACCTACTACAGTGGGCAATGAGGGTATAATACTAGCATCTGAACAAAAACTGTACCTACTATAGTGGGCACTGAGGGTATAATACTAGTGTCTGAACAAAAACTGTACCTACTATAGTGGGCACTGAGGGTATAATACTAGTGTCTGAACAAAAACTGCACCTACTATAGTGGGCACTGAGGGCATAATACTAGTGTCTGAACAAAAACTGCATCTACTATAGTGGGCACTGAGGGCATAATACTAGTGTCTGAACAAAAACTGCACCTACTATAGTGGGCACTGAGGGCATAATACTAGTGTCTGAACAAAAACTGCATCTACTATAGTGGGCACCGAGGGCATAATACTAGTGTCTGAACAAAAACTGCATCTACTATAGTGGGCACTGAGGGCATAATACTAGTGTCTGAACAAAAACTGCATCTACTATAGTGGGCACCGAGGGCATAATACTAGTGTCTGAACAAAAACTGCATCTACTATAGTGGGCACTGAGGGCATAATACTAGTGTCTGAACAAAAACTGTACCTACTATAGTGGGCACTGAGGGCATAATACTAGTGTCTGAACAAAAACTGCACCTACTATAGTGAACACTGAGGGCATAATACTAGTGTCTGAACAAAAACTGCACCTACTACAGTGGGCACCGAGGGCATAATACTAGTGTCTGAACAAAAACTGCACCTACTATAGTGGGCACTGAGGGCATAATACTAGTGTCTGAACAAAAACTGCACCTACTATAGTGAACACTGAGGGTATAATACTAGTGTCTGAACAAAAACTGCATCTACTATAGTGGGCACTGAGGGCATAATACTAGTGTCTGAACAAAAACTGCACCTACTATAGTGGGCACTGAGGGCATAATACTAGTGTCTGAACAAAAACTGCACCTACTATAGTGGGCACTGAGGGCATAATACTAGTGTCTGAACAAAAACTGCATCTACAATAGTGGGCACTGAGGGCATAATACTAGTGTCTGAACAAAAACTGCACCTACTATAGTGGGCACTGAGGGCTTATGCCCTACTAGTGTCTGAACAAAAACTGCATCTACTATAGTGGGCACCGAGGGCATAATACTAGTGTCTGAACAAAAACTGCACCTACTATAGTGAACACTGAGGGTATAATACTAGTGTCTGAACAAAAACTGCACCTACTATAGTGGGCACTGAGGGCTTATGCCCTACTAGTGTCTGAACAAAAACTGCATCTACTATAGTGGGCACTGAGGGCTTATGCCCTACTAGTGTCTGAACAAAAACTGCATCTACTATAGTGGGCACCGAGGGCATAATACTAGTGTCTGAACAAAAACTGCACCTACTATAGTGAACACTGAGGGTATAATACTAGTGTCTGAACAAAAACTGCACCTACTATAGTGGGCACTGAGGGCTTATGCCCTACTAGTGTCTGAACAAAAACTGCATCTACTATAGTGGGCACCGAGGGCATAATACTAGTGTCTGAACAAAAACTGCACCTACTATAGTGAACACTGAGGGTATAATACTAGTGTCTGAACAAAAACTGCACCTACTATAGTGGGCACTGAGGGCTTATGCCCTACTAGTGTCTGAACAAAAACTGCATCTACTATAGTGGGCACCGAGGGCATAATACTAGTGTCTGAACAAAAACTGCACCTACTATAGTGGGCACTGAGGGCATAATACTAGTGTCTGAACAAAAACTGCACCTACTATAGTGGGCACCGAGGGCATAATACTAGTGTCTGAACAAAAACTGCATCTACTATAGTGGGCACCGAGGGCATAATACTAGTGTCTGAACAAAAACTGCACCTACTATAGTGAACACTGAGGGTATAATACTAGTGTCTGAACAAAAACTGCATCTACTATAGTGGGCACTGAGGGCATAATACTAGTGTCTGAACAAAAACTGCATCTACTATAGTGGGCACTGAGGGCATAATACTAGTGTCTGAACAAAAACTGTACCTACTATAGTGGGCAATGAGGGTATACTACTAGCCAAAAACAAAGAGCGAAAGTAGACGGCACTGCTCGCTTCAATAATCACGGCAAAGAATAGTTATCCACTGTAAACAATAAGTCCTTTTAGATCGGCTACTCTTCTGACATACAGTGGTGCTCACAACCCTTAGAAAAACAGTAATAAAAATAGAAAAATAGAGAAGTATGGGTGGGCACTCACCAATCAGTAGACGGCACTTTTCTTCTTTATATAAAAAAATGCTTTATTTGAAATAAGTAAAACAAATCCTCAGGGAGGGAGAGATGACATAGTTTGGCAGAAAAAACAGGTATACTACTAGCGTTTGAACTTTGCTTTCGAGAGGTTCATCAGATCAGAATCTCATGATAGTGCCCTTGTGCCCTTCACTTGACCGCCGAGTACAGACCTCCTGTGGATATTGTTTACTCCGTTCCTTGAGGTCCATTATTCTACACTGCCTCATTTACATCTCAGATAATTCTCTCCCCATGAGTCTCCTCTCTGTACCGCCGGCTTCATGTACTTAGCCGTATCCCAGATGTGTAGTGAGCTCATTGTACTGTAATGTAACTTATTTACTTAGGTGGAGCTGCTTTATCACACATTCGGGAAACAACGCTTCCGTAACAGCACGACAGCTAATCTGGAGAGGTTTATAAGACGATTTAATGAGGTGCAGTTCTGGGTGGCGACCGAAGTCTGTCTGTGCCAAGATGATGAGAGGAGAGCGCTGCTTTTGCGCAAATTTATCAAGCTGGCAGCACAGTAAGTCTCTATTTCCTTCAGTCTAATAAAGGGCTTGTACTCTTACAGTCTCTTACCTCTGAACCAAGTATTATTGTGAGGAGTTGTAACATACCGTTTCTGCTGTATGGCCTAATGCACATTGCAAAGTGGGAGATTTCTGGCCAGATTTCTGGGGGACTTGATGGGACTGGGCCTTTGGTTTGACAGATTTACCATCATTATCCCAGTTTCCTGCTGTAACTAAAATCTATGCCATAAACCAGCTAGCATAGGTTTCAGACAAGGCGTACAACACTGATGGTACACCCATGTACTGCATGGACCGCAAGTCCTATATCACCATTCTGTCAATGGGATGACATTTTCAGATGTTCTTTAATATGTATGCCCACCCTTGCTACTGACAATGATGAATCCTTTCCTATCAGTTTCTTAGCTCAGATTACAATTCTTTGAAATTTGTTATTCCTTGTTTGTTGCAGGCTCAAAGAGCTGAAAAATCTGAATTCTTTCTTTGCGGTTATGTTTGGCCTCAGTAACACAGCGGTGAGCCGAATGTCCAGGACATGGCAGGTAACTCACTGTCATAAAGACATTGACCATGCAAAGTTACTTTATTGTACATTTATCTCCATATATTTATTCATTGACCATGGGAAGAGCAGTTATGGCAAAGAACAATTTGTTATATAAGGGTTCTTTTTTTTTACTATGGGGAAAGAGTTGAGTTGACATTTTACATGTGATATCTAGTTATTTACAATAACAAAAATTATTTTTTTTTTTTTTTTTACTTTAGCGGTTGCCTAATAAAACCAGAAAGTTGTATTCAATCTTTGAAAGACTCATGGTAAGTATCACCATTTTACCCAGAATTAATGTAGAAATGAAAGAGCCAATTCGGCTTTATAATATATAAGTATATAATTAAACACAATTTTAATCATTTTTTAAGTTTTTTTTTAACTTCCCATGTTACTATCTGTATTTAAAAAAAAAAAAAGTACTATACTTGCAATTTTAACTCTGACCCCTAAGCTTAGTGATAGTTTATTTTCCCACACAGTTTAGTTAATATTTTAACAAAATTTAATAGTTGACATCTATACCTAAGATATACTAACATATCCCAGCAACAGAGGCCAGCATATACATCACATGTAGTCTTCAAATGTGATGTGAGCATAACCTTAGTTCTGTGTAGACATTTAACCAATAAATACTAGGAGAGTTGAGCTCTGCAGCCTGTAGAATGGTGAATGCAGCTCTAAACTATAATACATGTAGAATTACAGAATGCATTTTAGCTTGCAGTTATCACATTATGTAGATGAATTTTATGAACAATTACATAAAATGCTCGACTGTATAATATGAAGCTTGTATAAATACTGTATATTTCTTTATTGTTGCAGGACCCCTCTTGGAATCACAGAGCCTATAGGCTTGCGGTAGCCAAACTCAGCTCTCCTCTCATCCCATTCCTTCCTCTTATTCTAAAAGGTATCAGCAGGAATAACATAATAATGATAGAGATACAGCAAGTGTGGTCGCTCACCCAACAATTTATAAATCTAATTTAGTTGGTCAAAAAGACGCGCGTTATACAAACATGCCATTGAACTCAATGGCTAACTACATTTTACACGTGTATTTTTACACGCGTAAAATGTACAGAATACACTGAGCATACACAGAATACACGGAGCATAAACTCCGTGTGAAGGGGCCCTAATTGTGATAGCAACAATGGGTTTTTTTGCATACTTACCAATATTTACATTGCTAAATCAGGGACATTTAAGTCCTGTGTCCAGAACTGCATCAAGCTAAGTGCCCCTTCCCATTTTTGAGAGAGATTTTGTCCTGGCCACTTTCAGAAGCATAACCTGTAGACTGAGCAACCAGATACAGAACACAGTCCAGTCATATTAATGTGACCACGTGTCAAAATCCAGAATAACCACCTTTGGCAGAGCGGACCGCTGCGAGACGTGCAGGAAGAGAGGAGATGTTGTGATGATGGTCACTGGGATGTTGAGCCATGCCGACTCCAGTGCCGTGGCCAGCTGCGCTAGGTTACGTGGTTGAGCATCCATGGCGCAAACAATCTGATTGAGGTGGTCCCACAGATTCTCGATTGCGTTCAAGTCCGGGGAATTTGCTGGCCAAGGAAGTACGGTAAACTCATCCTGGTGCCCCTCGAACCACGCACGTACACTGCGAGCTTTATGACATGTTGCATTGTCCTGCTGGCAGATGCCATCATCCTGAGGAAAAACAATTCACATGTAGATGTGAACATGGTCTGCAAGGATAGATGCATACTTGTGTTGATCCATCGTGCCTTCCACAATGATGAGTGCACCCAGATGGCTGATGACACGTGCCTTCTGTGATTGGTTATTTAACGTTGATGTCAAAAGTAGGCGGTGGTCACATTAATATGACTGGCATGTGTATAATTGGGTTCACATTGACCCTGAATGCTCAGCCTTTCTATTGTAGTATACATGCTGGCAATAAACTCTATTCAATTTCATCTATGCTCTGTCTTATACTAGATTTTGTGTCCCCCTAAAGTATTCTTTGAGTGGGCCTCAGCAAACGAAAGACTGTGCAAACCGAGTCTGTTCTGTTGGAGGGGAGGGGCTATGTTCCTTTTCGATGATTACATAGCAGATCCTGTCCTGCTATGTGGCACCAAAATGGAACCCCCATTGAAGTCGCTGGTTGATGGATGTCACTCCAATGGCATTCTGATGTCATCCCCTATGAAATTGGTCCTTCCTCGAGTTGTACACTCGGTCATGTGCATGTAGCCTTACACTGACCACGAGTTTTGTTAATTATTTTACAGACCTCACTTTTATCCATGAAGGCAATAGAAGTACATTGGAAAACCTGGTCAACTTTGAGAAAATGGTAAGTTAATAGTCAAGTCTAGAAAATACACATATATACAGGACATGTAGATTTTGGAGTCACACTGCATTCAAATGTCCTTGGAAAATGATCCCAAATTTGTCTACAATAGTTTTAGTACTTGGGTTAATCCTAATAGCTGAATAAATAATGATGGGATTTTGTGAAAAATGCTACACAGTATAATGTTTAATAAACAGAACTCAGCGGTGTTTTTATATGAATATTCTGATCTATTGATTTTTATGTTTACAGCGAATGATTGCAAAGACTATCCAGATGTTTCACAATTATCGCAGTCAGAGCTACAGTACGTCCATTTCTTTCTATGCTATTTACTATCCGTAGATAAATATCTGTTCATGTGGAACATGTTTATGCTCAATTATTTACTCTGAAGTCTTTGCTATGAATAGATTATATGCAGAAATATTTGGACTTGACACCATAACTCTATTCAAATGGATATAATGGATATTTAATTGTGGACATTTTTTGCAAAAAATCTGCCCAAAAACTTTACCCCCCCCCAGTTTTTCTCTTTTTTAATTTAGAATATAATCAGTAGATTATTTTATCTCATCACAAAGCTAATGAGATAACATTATAAGGCTGAGTTTACGCCAGCGTTGGCTTTCCAGCGTTGGGGATTCCATTCCCCACGTGCTTGAAAAATGTGGAGAGAAAAGTGCTGCTTTGCCATTGGGTGGAAACCGAGCAGAAACCACGCGGACAACATTACAATTTATGGGGTCCGTGGGTTTCCGTGGGTAACCGATTTTTTTTAAACGGATTAGGTTTCCATTTGGGGTGGGTCCTCAAGAACAGAAACACGAATGCAGATGGGAACTTAGCCTAAGTGTGATGCATGCTTCTATGTATCCTGGTATTATAATAATGGTACTGGTATGATATTATATGGTGGGTTATAACAGCAGATATGCCTAAAAATGCATTGGTCTATGTCTGAACATATCAGATTTCCATCAGTTAGTAATGGTAGACACAATGAAGTATATATGATTTCTTTGTGAATAATTTCTCACGTTAATGGTTACTCTCTACAGTTCCTCTTTCTCCACTGCGGTCACGACCACTGCATATCCTTGAGGAAGCCACTCATGTTCGGATGTCCACATGTGAGTCGTCTTCTACTTCTGATGGCCATTGTAGAATATCTCTGGAAATGTAGAGTCTATTTATTGCTGCTTTCTTCTGTGAATGCTGGTGCAGTCCTGAGGGGGCTTGTAGAGTGTCTGACAGTAGTAGTGTTCCTTCAGGGCATGTCCAAAGCATAACCCTACCCTGATCCTGATGGCGGTTGGGGTGCCCATGGTGGTTTGCAAATAAGGTAACTCAGGGTTTTCAGCAAAGCAGGAATGTGTAAATCCAAACAGCTTGGAGACACCTGAAGTACAGAACTTAGGAGGCGTTCTCTGGAACTGGAGCTAAACTTTTTTAGTGTACAATGATGGTACTTCTTCTGTGTCTCCATTGTTAGAGCAGTCTTCCTCTCTAACAGTCTGCTATTTTCTCCAAATCCACAAAATGTGTCTGCAATGCCCAGTCTGCAGGGTGCACATCTAAATAGGGCGTCCTATCTGATCTGAGGCTACAAGTAGGGTCACAGCTGTGAAGTCAGTATAACATTACCCCTATAGACATATTTTGTTCACAAAATGAATAGGAATAATTCCCATCTCCTGACTGCAGAACCACCTGATTGTCCTTGAGATAACCTATACCAGCCTAACCAAAGGCTCTAAGTCAGTCTCTAAACTATTTTCTGCTTCCTGTTGGAAGACTAAACCCCTTCCTTGCCTAAGGTTAAGTTCAGATGGGGTTTTTTGGTCCGGAACCTGAGGCACAGGCCACTTCTGGTTCCGGGCCAAAACCCAGGTAGCTGCAACTGCACTGCACCGGCATCTAGCCGCACACTCTCCTCCGGATTAGGCCCAATGAATGGGCCTAGTACGCAGGACGGAGTGTCTTCAGGCCGAATTGCAAGGCGAAATGGCCTGAAAAATGAGCACCTCGCTTCTTTTTCTGGGAGCCGGAACAAGCCAGCTCCCGGAAAAAACTCCTGAGCGGTTCCCATTGATTCCATTGGGAGCCGTCTTTTTGGTCAGGATTTTGAGGTGGATACGGCCTCAAAATCCTGACCAAAATATTCCGTGTGAACTTACCCTAAAGATTCTTAAGTCAGGGTCGTACCAAGAGTTCAGCCTTCAGCTCCAATGGTTTGCTACCATGAACGAAACACCCAATAATCATGGCCAACTCTGTTTAATGAATATTCTCTCACGAGTGATTTTAAAAAATGTAATTGATGTAAAAATTCTAAAAAGAAATATTTTTCTGTTATTAGGTTCAGAATATTCAGTGAATTTCAGAAGTCCAGCAGCCACTTGGGCTTATATCCAGAATATGAAGGTGATCGACAATCAAAAGAGACTAATGGAGTTGTCACGGAGCTTAGAGCCTTCCTGATACATCTAAACTATTAACATGGAACTAATGAACATGTCCTGTATGTGGAGGAATTACAGATTGGTCAGAGATTTAATCCCTGCATCAGGGACGAGGCCTTGCACAGACTGCAGCCAGTCCAATATTTGGACTCTTCACTTGCAGAATATGTATGCTGACTTCTCGCCTACCAACTGCTCCCCTGATATTGTAGTTGATATTTCATTCTCTCAACGCTAAGATTTTTGAACTATTATATGATAGAAGAATATCATAAGACTTTATACGGTTCATAGGTCGGGGAACGAAACGATGACGGACTTATTATGTGTGGTCAATATTGTGTTTTGGCCAAACTGTATTTTATTGTATTTTTTAAAATATTTTATCTTGGCAACTTAAAATCTTTTCTGAGCTTCTGCTCTGCTTCACACGTTAATGTATATAAAGGAAAATTGTCTATACTAATCTTCAAGATGTAAGAAATACTGTATGCAATAAGCAGAGAATGCTGATCTACAGCAAAGGGAAGACAACTAGAGATGAGCGAGTATATTTGATCGAATACCTCCCCTGCATAGATATTGGTGTAAAAAAAAAGCGCCAGGGAAGGTGGGCGGGGCATATAATTTTTACTGCCCCTCCCACCTTTCTTGGCGCTTTTTTACACCAATATCTATGCATGGAAGGTATTCGATCGAATATGCTCGCTCATCTCTAAAGACAACCATAAAAAAATGTATATTAGCCCATATGAAAAGGCATCCTTTAAACCAGGGGTAGGGAACCTTTGGCTCTCCAGCTGCTGTGAAACTACAACTCCCAGCAGGCTCCATTCACTTCCATGGGAATTCCAAGCACAGCAGAGCAAGTATGCATGCTGGGAGTTGTAGTTTTGCAACAGCTGGAGAGCCATACGTTCCCTACCCCTGCTTTAAACCCTCTCTTCTCAACATAGCCCTACCACAAACGAGAAAAACCTATGGGGTTGTATGAGATCAGAAAAGCATGATCAGTTTCTGGATAGATAGAATTGAATCCGCCTTACCAGATACAGTACATACAATAGTGCAAATCAATACCAATAAGAGTGAATGGGTCTATATACATGTCTGTTGTTTTGATGAGATGTTTTTTTTCCACGGCCATCAAAATAACTGACATGCCCTGTCTTCGGCCATTTTAATAGAGACACGGACCTAATACAAATCAACTACCCATTCTTAATGGATGAAATACAGTTTGACATCTGGTTTACATTTGTTAAAAATGGATCAATGGTTGGGGTCAAAAAGGAAAGACCAGTAAAAATCATTGTTTTCTTTAACGGCCCATTAAAGGGGTTTTCTGGGCACATCAGGGTTTTGCATCAGGATATGTAAGGCAGAACTCCGTAGATACTACACGGGGATCGTATTATGGAAAGATTTGCACCTAGTAGACTTCTAGTAGAGCAGGGCTTACCGTGACCCCCGTACTTTGGCTGCCCACTAGCTACATCAGTCTTCACCCTAAATATGTCTCCTTTTGTGTCTGTGACTGGTGCACTACAGGACAGCCTGCTCTTTATCTAGTCCCTTCCTGCGTCTCCTGGTGAGACCCTTTCACAACAGGAGCATAACTAGGGGGTGCAGAGGAGAAAATGACTACCTGGTCTTGAAGCCTGAGGAGACCCAAAGACATAAGAAGACACCAGTATTATAGATAGCACATGGAAGTAGGGTCCAGGAACTTCAAGTTTCACCTCTGTTTCCTGATGGGGGATAAAATAATATAATTAAAGTAGAGCAGAGTTGCGTATCAGATGGTGTAACCATGCTGTTGGAGTCAATAAATAACTTTACTTGGGAGTTATAGGACATCTTTACCGACACTGGTCCAGTATATCTATTGGCTTACTAAATAGTGCTTCTTTAGTGTGTTTGTGTGATATTAGAAAAATACGGCTTGAAGTAAATTGGGTGAGATTTATTAAGCTGAATGTGTCAGAATTCTGGCTTAGTTTGTGCCAAAAACTAAACAAAATTATATGCCCAGAGAGAAAAGTCAGATGGAGATGGCTGCAAAATTGGCCACATAGTTATGTCTCAGGCATATGATTATAGGTGTGGTCTGATTAGACATTGCGCCTTGCCACTAGAGGGAGTAAACCTGCTTCTTCTGCTGCCTCAGAGTTAGGTCAGTTGCAGACAACCGGGTACAACCGGCCTGCCGTGAATTAAAAGAGCAGCATATGGGGGACACGCGGATATCCCCTGTGTGCCGCCCATGCTTCCACGGCTCCTTTCATTAAATGAAAAGGAGCCACGGAAGCAAGGAACAAAAAAATATGGCAGGAATAAGACCTGCTCTATATTTTGTGGCCCACACTGTCAGGCCCACACACAGGACCGTGAAATTCATGGTCGTGTGTACAGGCCCATAGAAAAGAATGAGTTAGTGTGCTATCCATGAAATACACAGGTAGCACATTGAACACAGTCGTCTGCAACCGGCCTTAATTTTGAGTATTGTACCTCTCAGAGAGAGTTCATTGTCTGTTTCTAGACATACTTCTACAATGCACTCAAAGACATTTTGCCCAGTGGACTTTGAAAAGAAGCACATCATTAGACTGAGAGAAGCAGAAGAGTCAATTCAAAGAACCACCCACCATCTTAGCCATTAGGCCTCGTTCACATCTGCGTCAGTAATAGAGACGTGAACCAGGACTTAGAAGATGGGAGCATTGCTTATGTGAATGCACGCACACATGGCAAACAGGCTCTGGCTCTCCCAGACAGACCACTAGTAGAGAGGATTGCCTGATAAGTCGACAAGAATAAGCAACTCCCACAGATTCCTTGTCCATCATCCAAAGATGGCTGCTTTATTATACATCCATCTCTGGCCCTTTAAAGCACTGAACTGAAGGAAATTTGGTGTCAGTATAGACATTGCATTTCCTTCCATTTACAGCCAGTCATGACTGCCTTCATTTGCAAATGTGCCCCATAATTCCATATGAAACGTCTGCAATTTCTCAGAAGGTGAGGGGCGCCCCTGGGCTTTTGGAGGGAAAAGTCATTTTCAGTTGCCGTGACACATTTGCAGCGCAGTGAGCAGTACCAAGAAGTCACCTCATTTGGAAACTGCACCCCTCAAAAAAATTTATCAAGGGTTTTATAGTTCGTTTGACTCAGAAATGCTTTACAAGAAGAAATACGCAGCAGATGGTGCAAAATTAAAATTGAAATTTTCTGAGATGCTAATTCAGTGCCCACTATCTTATGTCCAGCTTATGGCAGTGTGAATGGTCAGCTCTCCAGTTGGTATGCTGTTTCCTGATTTAGGCCCCAACGGATGTCCCAAAGCAATAAAGCGCTACAGGAAAAACCGTGGACGGTTCTTCCCGCAGTGCTTCCATCCACTTTGCCTGTACTTTAAAATGTGGCGATTTTCCTGCGGTATTTCCATCCTGTGGGGCTCCATTCCATTACCTAAAAAATAAAAAGTTCCCAGAGTGAAAGAACACTGTGTATTTGAGGCTTAATTTGGTTATTTACACTGCATTGATAGCAATTGCAGAGACCCTGAGGTAACATTTTAAAAAATAAATAATTTGACTCCAATATACAACCTCATTTTAGATGCTACACCCCTCAACGAATTATCAATTGATAGTGAATATTTTAAGTCAAAGACCGCTTCCCAGAAAATATTATACAAAGCGAAAGATTTTTATTTTTTAAAAAGAAATATGCCATTTCCGTGCCCATTTTGTGTCAACAGACAAGCACTCCTAAAACTTCCCTATGCCGGGGGCCCATGTCGCCTAAACACTGATTTGGCTGAGGTGAAACACTATGTCAATAACAGCAGCATTTTACAGTCACTGCAAATCCCATTCACACTTTACAGAAAAATATGTGCAGCAAAAACACTGCGATTTCGAGAACTGCAACGGTTTTGGAAATCGCAGTGTTTTTGCTGCACGTATTTGCAGTTGCAGTTCTGGAAATCGCAGCATGTCAATTATACCTATGGAAATGCTGGTAGTTTCCCTACCATTATAACGGAAGCAGAAAGTCCACAGAGGAAATCTGTTATGGAGTCTTCTCCATTGTTAAACTGTAAACCTGGAGTGTAGTAGGATATTTGCTCACACGTTTCCCTTCCTGCCACAGCCAGTTTTGCCATAAAAGTTTTTTTTTTTGTCACACTGTACAAAGTATACATTTTTTTTTCTGGTAAGTTAGCCTAATGAGGGCTTGTTTTTTGTTGGATGAGATGCATTTTTAAATTACATTTCGGGTTGCTGTTCTCCCTACAGCATAAGTAACATGTTATTGTTATTCTATGCGGTCAGTAATATTACATTGATACATAACTTGTTGGTTTTCTTATGTTTGACTAATTTTTCTGAATAAAAACTTATTTTAATAAAAAAAAATATATATATATTTTTTTGCATCGCTACAATCAGATGTGACATTCTTATTTTTCTGCCTATGGAGCGGATTGAGTTTTTTTTTGTGGGATAACAGGCACTTATGGGTATATACCATTTTTTGATCACTGGTTTCATTTTTTTTTGAGCAATCGTTTCTGGAGGTTTTTATTTAGTTTTTTTTCCTTACAGCGTTTATCATGCAGGTTAAATAATGCTTTATTTTAATTCTATCGGTCGTGTGATGCCCAATAATTATTTTTTTATATTGTAAAAGATTTTTGTATGACAAAGTTCAGATATTTAAGTGTTTTTTGTTTTTATTTTTTTTTAAATTATGCTGTGACATGATCAGACGATTGTAAGAGGATGGCAGACCTGGGATGACCGAAGAGACCCCGGGCTGCTTAAAGAAAACTATAGTTTGTTCTGGAGGTCATGCAGGAGGGAGGGGCTTAATGAGGCAAGGGATGTCCCCGAGAACGTGTTAGATGCTGCGGTCATCACTGACCATGGCATCTAAGGTGTCAGCACTGCAATTCATGGTGCCTGTTCAGTTTCAAAACAGGTGACATGTCTATGATGTAATAGGATGGCATGATATGCTAATTAGCAGCTTTCCATGCCATATTATATCATGAATCGACAATGGGATTCAAAGTGGTTTTCCAGGACTATAATATTGATAATCAATATTAGACTGTTAAAGCCTGGCACTTAGGACCCCTGCTGATTTGAAGAGCCTGGGTGAGCTCCACTTCTTCTCAGGCCAGTGCTGCCACATCCATTGGTCACCTGGCCATCCATGTACTAAGTTTTATTCAAATGAATAGGGTTGACCTGCAATACTAAGCACAGCCACTGGATAAAGTACAGAGATATACCCTGTATCCAGTGAAGAGGCCACAGCACCTTCAATCAGCTGATCAGTAGAGGTGCAGGGTCTAGGTTCCCCACCGTTCTAATAGTTAGAACATATCTCAGTGACAGGTGATCTATATCATAGTTTGCAAAAAACATAGTTCTGTAGCATTGCCCCTCATCACTCTCAGATTTATTTTTTTTTTTTTAACAGAATTAATCTTCCAAGTGTGATCTACTTCACTTTTACAGTAACCGCAGGTCCTACAACCATTTCATTAAAATAAAACGTCTAAAAATTTTTAGGAATTAAAATTTATTATCATAATTAAGAATCCAAAGACAGAAAGCATACTATTACAAGTAATTGTAAATGAAATAATATATCACTACAGCAAAGCATTAACCACATGTATCCACCGTCTTATAAATATAGACTTATCTGTAGTGTCCTTTATCTTAAGGAGATATGTACATCAAAATTGACACCAAAAACACCAAAAAACAAACACTTAATAAATATGTGTTAGTCAGTTTTTAAAATGTATAAAGATAAAAAAAAACTCAGTAGATTGAACCCAAAAATGTACTAAAAAGATGGTACAAAAACTTATTCATCAGTTTGAGTTATAAGATTCATAAGCTACAAAAGTCTGCGTGAACTGAAGTTTTACATTAGAAAGGCTATATGTAATATAACCCTAGTTAACGCCTATTAATGGCCGCTCTTCCCTTCTTTCCCATAGGCTTCTACCAGGATATCCTGAATTTAGTTTTCTAGCTGCCTCTTGATGAGTAATATACAGTTTGCTGCCATCTTCTCGTGTCTCCTCTTCCTCCTGCACATCGTCTCTACTACTATTTGCCTTGGTACTGCTGAGTGGAATATAGGTTGCAGATCCCTGTGTTGGTAATACTTTAGGCATGGTATTGAGGCCACCAGATCCAGGTCTCAGTAGAAGCTCTGTAGTATCCACCCCAGAATCTAGACTTGTCACATTGTTAAGTTCTTTCTTTTCAAGTTTAGCTCCATCTGATACCGGTCTATTTCCAATAGGTACAAACCAGGACTTTGGCTCTAGACAGTCAGAATATGGTACTTGAACCAGTTCCTTTGTAACAGACTTGTCTTCAGTATTGTATGGTTCTTTTTCTATGGCACTAGGAACCAAACTTGGATCTTTTTGAGTTATGTTCTCACTTTGAGTGGACAAACAAGCAGTATTCCATGTAAATTGCTGATCACACGAATCCTCACAAAGTAGGGTACTGCTCCTGCTTAGGTTTGGTGGCAAAGTCGCCGCTTGAAATGCATTGGCGGAGGAAACATGCACCGGAGACTCCAGAGGGACCATCAATACTTCTCCATCAATGCCACTTTTTAGGGAAGAACTACGCCTCTTACTCTTCAGGCTGAACAATGAACTCTTTTCCAATACACTGCCCAGAAATGAAGCTCCTGAAGACAACATATACTTAAAAGCCGAGTACTGTCCTGAGGAGTCACTTTTCTTTCTCCCAGATTTGCTATCCAGACTTGAACCCAGAGTACCTTCATCTTCATCACTTATACATAATATATGACTGTCAAGGGATAGGGAAGGTGTTATCTTGTGTATATCTACAGCGATTGAAATTGTATGAGGATTATTGTAGATGGGGACTTTGGAGTCCATATAATTCCAAGCAAAACTGGTCATGGAAGTTGATTGATCTCTCATGGAAGATATTCTTTTAGATTTAGTAAAGCCTTTCCTCCTGTAATACAGAAAGGGTGTAAAGTAATAAAAAATAATTTGACATAATATCACAACTGTTGGTAGTCGTACAGATGAATAAATGGGATAAAACAGCTTAAGGCTGGGGCCCCATGGGACACAAACACCGCAACTTGCCCACAGCATCTGCAGGAAAAATTGCAATTTAAAGTGCAAGCAAAGGGGATGGGATTCATGCGAATCCCATGCCCACTTTACAGAAGAAATCGCAGCACAGACACACTGCGATTTGCAAAGCCGTTGCGGCTTTGCAAATCGCAACATTTCAATTATATCTACATAAACACCGGCGGCTTTCCCGTAGATATAATGTTAAGAGAAAGTCCTCAGAGGAAAACTCTGAACTTTCTCTTAAAAGCGCTGCAGAAAGAACCGCAGTACATTCACACCGCGGTTCTTTCCGCATCACTTTAGCACTGCGATTACACCCAGTGGGGCCTTAGCCTTAACAACAGAACCAATACAAGTCCATGCGTCCATTTAACCTTAACTGTATCTGTTTAGGTTCGTTTACATGATGCCAACAAGCATCATACAATTAAATCTATCACTGAATAATGGGTCACTTTCTAGAATTTTCTTTATTCACATATAGTCTGCTTACTATTCTCACCCGTAACTTTGACATCTAAACCTGTCACACACAGTGGGTACGAAACTTAGATAAGGACTTCTCACTCTTGCCAAAATATATTGCCTTAGGCTAAGGCCCCACAAGATGTTCCATAGCAAAAAACGCGGTGGCAACGCATTGTGGTTCTTCCCACGGTGCTTTTAAGGTTTCCTCTGCAGACTTACTGTTTAAATTATACCTATGGGGAAACCACCGACGTTTCTGTAGATATAATTGACATGCTGCAATTTCCAAAACCACACCGGTTTTGGAACTCGCCGCACTTCTCTCTCTGCATGGTTCGTGGAGACACCACATGGAAAACACACGGACCCCATTATAGTCTATGGAGGCCTGTGTAGTTTCTTAGCTAACCGCTTTTTAATGTGTATAGGTTTCCATTCAGGGGGTTCCCAAGCAGACTCCCCGAACGCAATTCGGAATGCAGATGTGAACCGGACCTAAGATTACAGCATGTGCTTAAAGTTACTCTCTTGGACCAATGTGACAAGCCTTCCATATTTCCTACTTCCAGCTTACCTCAAGTAGCACATGAGTATTGCGAATGCAGCAAGAAGCAGCAGGAGGATGCAGATGAGAATGGCCAGCAGGTATGCGCTGTGATGTCCTGGGTCCATTTGTAGGGTTCCTGACTAGTATTTTTCCTGCATAGACAGTAAAATGAGGATCACTGCAATATTGAATAAAACTAGAAACCATTATATTACCAAGTAGAAAGAAAATGCCGGAAATAGATTTAGAAAACAGCAAGGAATTGTTACAGAAGTAAGAATTGTAAGATGATTGTAAGCTCTTGCGAGAAGGGCCCTCAGTCCCATTGTGTCAAATAATTTTCTTTGTAATGCATCTTCCGGTCTGTATTTGAACCCTACAAATTGTATAGCGCTGCGGAATATGTTGGCGCTATATAAATAAAATTTTTTATTATTATTATTATTATTACTACAGAAGTTATATTGGAAAATTGTAGAACTTCTCATTAATCAAACAATATAAGTCATTTTGAAGAATTTTAAAGATCTTCTCTAGAGATGAGCGAGTAGTATTCGATCTAATACCTCGCCGCCATAGGAATGCGTGTAAGTGGCCGGACACCGAGGGGTTAAATGCATTGAATATTCGATGCGCTTAACCCCTTGGTGTTTGGCCGCTTACACGCATTCCTATGGCGGCGAGGTATTAGATCGAATACTACTCGCTCATCTCTAATCTTCTCCAACCATCTTAGTGGTGACAACTGTTGTCTTCACTGGTTGCCAATGGATGCGACCATGAATGCAGGGATTTTCTATGGTCTGGCACTTGTCAGAAACTCAGCTACGATCTCCTTATTCCTCACACAGATGCAGAAAGGGACGCTACATGCAGAGAGAAAAACCTGGCCTAATAAAGAAAATCAGTGACAGACCAAAGTTCTTGAATTGTTGGTCGTGTCCAAAGACAACTGGTAAAAATAACAGACAGGTTAAAGAAAATCTGTAAAACGCTGAAACATTTGTAATTAGATCTGCAAAGATGTTTAACTAATAATTAACATGTTTGTGCGAAAGCATGCTTGTCAAAAGAGGTGCCATTAAGATTTCTTGAAGATCAGGATGTTTTAGGGGAAAAAGTGTGAAGCTAAAAGGAGGCCGAGGGCAGCTTTTACATTGTTTTATTTTTATTTTTTCACTAAAATCAAAGATATAAGCGAAAAGCGATATGGGTATATTCAGATGTGGCAGTAAAGTTATTACCAGTAATAACCATACCAAAAAACCCCAGCATTCGAAGTTGGCATGTGACTTTATAACAAAGCGATTTGCTGCACAGTTTTTACAGATGAAACATTTCCATTACACCTGCTTCACCCAGAAATACTGCAGCAAATTATCAACTCCACCTTATATGTATCCTTAGGGTATATTTATACCCAACAGATTTGTTTCAGAAATTTAGGTACAACAGACTAGTTTTATGAATTTTTAAAGTTCTATGAAAGTCTGCAGAGAAATTCAGCGGCATTCTGCACTGTAAAAATCACCATGGAAAAAAAAGACAACCCCAAAATACACTGTGACTAAGGCCCCATGTTGTGGAAACACAGCTTTTTTGTTGCAGATTTTGCTGCGGTTTTGGACCCAAAGCCAGGAGTGGATTGAGCAGAATGTATGCTCAATCTGAAGGTATGCTCTCCTTCTGTCTCTACCCCCCTTCCCTCATAGATTGTAAGCCCTCGCGGGCCAGTCGGTCATTGTTAGTTTTATATCTACCTGTATATTCTGTGTACTGTATGTAACCCCCAAATGTAAAGCACCATTGAATTAATGGTGTTATATAAATAATAATGTAGAAGTATAAGAACTTCCTATATATTCCCAATTCCTTTTGTAGCCAGTCTCGACTCAACTGCAAAAAAAATATAAAAATCTGCGTCGGTAATCCGTTCAAGGGTGTCCGCATGGGGACCCTCCTGAAAGGACTACCAAACGCATTAGCAAGCAGTGTAAGCACACAGACCCCATAGACTATAAAGCTGAAAAAAAAAAAAAAAAAAAGCCTCCCATTGACTTCAATGGGAGGCTTTATTTTTCAGCGCTGAAATTCCACACCAAATTCCTCACCATTTTCCTCCGTGTGAATGGATCCTTACACTGAACATGTTAGTGCAGGAACAATATCTAGGCAAAAATCAATCCTAATAATAAAATAACTGAACTAGATCAGTCACACTAATCTATCTGAGCTGAATGTGATGCGGCACATCTCGTAGTATCCCATTCGTGTGAGATTACATATTTCTCTAACACAAAGTATATAGTAAATCCTCATGAGATCACAGTGAATCACCTATCCATACACACACATACATACCTGCACCTCCGCTCACACTGCGAGCACCGGCTCATCTGCTACTTTTCCTGCCACAATTAAGCTGAATTAATTAACTGAAGTAGGAGGTAAAATCAGCCATGGATAAGATCTGACCTGGACTTCTGGACTGGCCCTAGGGGCTCTGTAATAATATAAGGGTAAGTTCACACAGGGTTTTTTGGACCGGATGTTGATGCAGAGGCTGCCTCAGAATCCGGTCCAAAAAAAGGCTAGCCTCGATCGGATGCAGATGCAGTGCTCTGACATCCAGTCACGGCATTCCGCTCCGGATTAGGCCCAAAAAAAAATGGGCTTAGTTGGGAGGGAGTGTCACGCCGCGTTGGATTCAGCCACGGAATCCACGTTAAGATACGGCAGCTTGCTTCTTCTTTCCGCGAGCGGTAAAAGACTGCTCGCGGAAAAAAGAAGTGAACGGCTTCCATTGAAGTCAATGGGAGATGTTTTTTGGAGCCCGATTCTGAGGTGGATTCCACTTCAAAATCCGGAACAAAAAACCCTGTTAACAAGGTATACATATTTTATGGTTTTCACATAGTCATAGCGATCACAAACCATCAGTTTCAGATGAGTCGTCCAGTAAGATGGTTTGATTTCTTAAGATTATAGGAGCACAGTACTGAATGAACATGGGTTATCGTAGATGACAGAGGATTTCTGGAACATAAATATTAACCTCTTTCCAACACAGCAATTTTTTTACATTTTCTTTTTTTTAATTCCTGTCTGACATTTTTTTTTTTTGCATTTTTTTTTTGTTGCAGATTTTGTTGCCTTTTCTTGGAGCCAAAACCAGGAATGGATTGAGCCGAAGGTTTAATAGCTTCCAATATTTTTCTCATTCCTTCTGTATCTACTTCTGGCTTTGGCTCAAAGAAGAAAAACGCAACAAAATCTGCAACATAAAAAGCTGTGTTTCCATAATATGGGGCTTAATGTTTGTGGGGCAAATTGTACTTTGTAATGGTACTATTTAATATTCTGTACAATGTATCGGAAATCTGGGAAAAAAATTCCCAATAGGCTTTTATTAGAGAAAAACTACATTTGGCAACTTTTTTTTACAGGTTTATGGCGCTCACTGTACAGCCAAAATGACATGTCACCTGTATTCTGTGGATGGTACAATTACAGTGACAACAAATTTATAGTTTTTTATTTTTTTTATTTTAACCTTTTTTTTTTTTTTAATAATTCTTTTAAGGTTTTTTTTTTTTTATATAGTTTCGTGTGTATGGATACATAAAGTGTCTTTTTTGTAGGGTGTACTTTTTATTTATACCATTTTGATGTTTTTTTTTATTGTTTTGATCTTTTTTAATCCAATTTATCGTTCAAATTTTTTTCTCACTTTAGCGTTCTGAAATTTCCCCAATGTGGGACTATTAAATGATTATCTTATCTTATCTTAATATATGGGAAAAATATTTTTATAAGCTTTGTATAAGCTTGTAGACATGGTATGTTTATATAAAATACCTGGTTACTTTGATCCCCAATGGGTCCGATCACTAATACAATGCTAATGTATTGCAAAATCTCTAGACCGTCATGACAAATGGATCTCACTTCGAGGGCTGCTAGCAGAAAACGGAACCCATTGAAGTCAATGGGAGGATTTTTTTCAGCGCTGAAATTCCACACCAAATTCCTCACCATTTTCCTCCGTGTGAATGCACCCTGACATGAAATTGCATGCATAAAAGAGATATGATGTTGTACATTATCACTACTAATATTAACCCACTCTATGGCAAGAGTATGGAATCACGTCCTGTTTCTTGCACAAAACTCCAACAATGCTTGATTTAAAGGGGAAGTGATCTTTCACAACCTTGTTTTCTTCAGATATAGATACACAGCGAGTAAACATATGTAACCTACAGCCATACATTCAGATTCATCTGTTAAATACAGTATACAGTACAGGACAAGACACACTTGTATATATCATGATAACAGAAGCCTATTGATGCTGTACAGCCTATGCCCCTGCATACAGTTTTGTGGTACATTGAAGAGAAGTGCTTACCATTGTCCATCACATATTTATTCCTTCCCTTCCTTGGAATCTCAGGTTAAGTCCGCTGATCTCCTGTATAAAATATTTCAGAAGTAATAAATAATACCATATAATATTTGTTAGAGCATTCTCAAGAGCAGCATACAAAACCTGAGAGATCTCCCGGACTAGGAGCTGCAGATTGTCTGGCAGTACATGACATATGTCTGACCACACTGGTCACAGTGGGAAGGGCACAATGATGACATTAGGCCTGGGGGCTCCATTGCATTCCAGATGGCTCCATTTAGGCTCATGTTACCATTACTTTACCCTCTTAACATAGGAAAGGCAAAAAGCTACACCGATTAGAATAACCCTTGTTTTGCCTTAGGATTGACATAAATGGATTGGACACCTGATGACAAAATTACTTTTTCATCAGATCAAATGTGTAAATCCCAACATCTGAATACCAAATAAAAAGGTATTTTAGCCTCTTCCCTGGAAACTACATCAACATTTCTGATTTTATGTACATTTATATATATCTCAACCACACTTCTTTTTGCAAGTAAGTTCAGGGCACAGTCCTGCAAAAACAGGAAAGTTAATGGTTAAATCTACATGGCTATATTGTCACATTATAAAATCCTGTCTGCTTTCTGTACGCATTGGTCTCCATAAATCTGGATAGTGATGCCTACAGGAATGAGGCAGCCAGAATTTTATGAGGGAGGGGGGGATTTATTTATTTCGATTACTTATATGGTACCATCATATTCCACGTCACTTCACAGATATCATTACATTTGTGGGAGAAAACCAGGAAATGTCAGGAAAGTCCCAGAAACACAGGGAGAACATCCAAACTCTATGCAGATGCCTAGGAGACAACAGGTCTAACTACTGGGACACCATGGTACCACAGCAAGTCCTCCGATGGCATGAGATGCTCAAGCCTCCTAATAATTTGGTCACATCTTGGGAGGTCCTGTGCACCAGAACTGAAATCTGTAGTAATGTCCCATGGGATTAAGGCCTCGTTCGCATCTGCATTTGTATTCCGTTTGGGGAGCCTGCATGAGGACCCCCCCCCCGAATGGAATGCCGAATGCAACTGCAAGCGGTGTGCAGTGAAAGCATATGGACCCCATAGACTATAATGGGGTCCGTGTGCTTGCTGCCAGATTTCCACAGGTATCATGCGGACAGGAAAGTAGTTCACAATCTACTTTGCTACCCGCATGATTCATGCAAGCAGCGCGCGGTAGGCACACGGACCCCATTATAGTTTATAGGGTCCGTGTGCTTTCAACTGCACACCGCTTGCAGTTGCGTTTGGTATTCTGTTCGGGGGTCCCCATGCGGACTCCCCAAACAGAACACCAAACGCAGATGTGAACGAAGGGTAAGCGGTATGCCTCATGTAAATGTATCTCTAGCTGCTTTTGTCCACCATTTTGGATTTTTGAAGATAACTATTAAAAAAAAATCAATACCATTGACATTGATATAATGGGGGAATTTATGAAGACCAGTGTTTTCTATTGTTGGTGTGAGCTATAATAAATTTGCTGGGTTAGGATTAGAGATGAGCGAGTACTGTTCGGATCAGTCGATCCGAACAGCACGCACGCATTGAAATGAATGGACGTAGCAGGCACGTGGGGGGTTAAGCGGCCGGCCGGCGTCAAAGCGGAAATACCAGGTGCATCCATTAATTTCAATGCGTGCGTGCTGTTCGGATCGGCTGATCCGAACAGTACTCGCTCATCTCTAGTTAGGACATCTCTGCTTAAGCCCACCCAACTAAAGTCCTGCTCCACCTAATTTCACAAAAAGTGTTGAACAAAGTACAGACTGAAAGATATGGTGTGTCTTTGGCGCAAGAAAAGGTTGTGTATTAAAAATGTGCTAACATCCATCCACGCCAGTAAGCTGGTGGAGATGGGTTAGTAAATCCCCCCTTAGCTGAAATGTTTGCCAAAAGTTATGAGGGACTTCAATCTGATTTTTGCAATAATGGTAAAAAAAAAAACCTCTTAAGACTGCTGCATTTAGTATAGTTGCAGTATCGCCAACACATCACATCACACATATACACGTTATGGCGTGCAATACAATGCCAACATCCCTTGAGACATTGCTATGCCATCTAGTGTTTGCACGCCATGGAGCCCCTGGCTGTAATTATTAGCTGTGTGAGAGCCAGCATAAGGGTTAATTGACAGCTGCTTTAATTGAGGTGTGTCACATGACCAAGTCTATAAAATCTATGCAGACAAGGTAGAGGGTCACTAAAAACATGCATGGGGCAAAGAAAAGGTTTATGCAAGTGCTGCAGCATCTAAAGGACTTTAGAATAATGTATGACTATAACAAACGCTTGAGCACATTTACAGAGTGGCCCTTCACGGAAAACTGCAAGTGCACCCCTGAGAATGTAAGCGAGGGCCTGGGGGACGGTGGTTTGTAGATGTTCGTGGATTATGGGGAAAGTATATCATCTATGTATATATATCCAAAAAGAACGGTGGGAAAAACTGTTGCGGCAATGCTTCATGGTTTTTCCTGCAGCACATTTCAGAAAGTCTGTAGAGGTTTTCTCTGTGGGTTTTCTCCTTCCATTATACCTATAGGGAAGCTGCCAGTGTTTCTGTAGGTATAATTGACATGCTGCGATTTCCAAAACCACAATGGTTTTGGAATTTGCAGTGTGGTTGCCTTGTGTATTTTTCTGCAATGTGTGCATGGAATTCTCTAGTAAAGTGCTGTGGTTTTATACTTTATTTGAAATCCTTTCATAAAATGTGACCAAGGCTGGTAATAGGGCTGGACTAGCCATGTAGCAAATATTGTCACATGTCGTCTCTCCAGTCACCCCATAGTATTTTGCTTTGTTATACTCTGAAGTGTTGTGCCCCACCCATTCGGGACCTGCGTTGTAAGAGGGTTTTACACTACGTGTGACTCTTGTGGCTGTATTATGGCCCAAGACCTCCCATGGTTCATCGTAACAGACTGAGCACACCATAGGCTGAATAACTAGAGATCTGTGTTTTGCACTTAGAATGCCTCTTACATAACACCACCTATTACACCAGCCTGAAAGTCGCAGTCTTGAGTGTTCCTTAACACGGGGTAAATACAGATCAAAGGTTTTGTTCCAACGTCTGAAATGGTAATGGACTGCAGAAAGGATATAGACCCTTCTTCATACATTTTGAGACAGGAAATGTGTATACATAGAGTAACTTTTTTTTATTTTTTTCTCTCTAGTCCCCCTCCGTTCTTGAACAAGAAGTGCTGATAGTTTTGGTGTCCAATATGCCATGTATACTGTCAGGTGGGCGGTGTCAGGTAGGAGCAGACGAGGGGTGTGATTCTGAGCTCTTACACTACCCACCTCAGATTGGTGCTGAGTCTCACCCCCTCGCCTGCTCCTGCCTGACACTGCCCATATGACAGTACAGAGCCTGAGTCCCATAGGCAGCACCAAAACTAACTGCATTGATTGCTCAGAAATGGAGGGAGATAAAACAAATTCCAACTGTGCTGAGCTCAGTAGAATGACATATATTAATAGATGCTAAGAACTGTGCACTTGGTAGAAAAGTGGTTGAAAAGTCCTCCAAGCTGGAACACACAGACTGAAATGTGGCAATGAATGGTTTTAACAGGGTGTAAAATTGGCTTCAAATGTCAGATGCTTTATCCTATACCAAAAAGGGTGTACAAATAAGGTGCAGAATAGCTGCTTTCTTTTAACCCTGTGGCTTTATATATCTGTTTAGATGGCCAAAGCCGGCTTTGTGCACTGTCCAACTGAGAACGAGCCTGATGTTGCTTGCTGTTTCTTCTGCCTGAAGGAGCTGGAGGGCTGGGAGCCAGACGATGACCCTTTGTGAGTTTCATTTAATAATGGATTCCCCCCCCCCCCCTTGGGGTGATGAGAATGGGCAGGCATGGAATCTTCAGTTGACATGTATTATCTGATATTGCTTTACGGAATGCGCAGCTTGGTATTTACCAGGTGTAAGGTCACTCCCACTTAGTATTGAATATGTTTGAATTTCTTTATAAGTGAAAACCAGGATTGGAACAGACTGAGAAATTAGAATGGATTCATGTGCATTTTCCCCTGGTTTTGGCTTACAAATGCTGCACTAAATGTTTCCTTTATAATAGTAGTGTAAAGCTGTCAGAAGTCTTGGCTACCCTTCAGGGAGTCCTGGTTATCCTGCCCATACAGTGACAGTTTTTGCTGTTTACTATCTATTCCAGGAGCGGGGTCTAGGCTGTCCACTTGGGTGGCAAGAGCTGCTATAGGAGCAGTTTCAAATGGAATGGTTTTTTCCCAGCCATGTTCTCACCCCTCAGGACTGGATCCCTACAGTAGGGATTCTCAATGGTATGTAGCACTCAATCTCCTTCCCATAATCCATGTATGGAGAATGTACAGCCTCCCAACGTTTAGAGAACAGAAAGAGGGTCAAAATATGCAGCACCTGTAGCGTGCTGTGACAAATGTAGCTTCACCCACTTCTAAATTAAATCCACGCATTCCCATCCATTTCTTTGTGCTCCCCACACAGTATAGTGCTTCTAGAGTCACCCTAATATTATATACTCCCACCTTATGTTCTCCTCAAATTGACCCCACAGTATAAAGTCTCTCTCCTGGTGCACACACAGTTTAGTGTCCCCCTCCAGCTGCCCAGTTTATACTGGGGCCAACTATAGGGATGCATTAAACTGAGGCAGCTGGATAGGGAGCTTAAACTGTGGGGTTAGCTGGTGAGGGACATTAAATGGGGGGAAATAAGCTGAGGACATTGCACTGGGGGCAACCAGAGCAAGTTATTAATGTACCTCCTCTAGTTGTCCCCAGTTTAATGCCCCCCCCCCCAAAAAAAAAAAATAAATAAAAAAAAATAAAATAAAAATCTGCCCACAGGTTAATGCCCTTCATCTGCCAAAGTTTAACATAAAAAAACAATGATACACTCCTTTCCTCACTCACCTGCTGCGCACTCTGCAGTCTCTTGCCCTGGGGTGTTCAGGGAACTACAGGTGAAATGTGAGTGACATCATCACATAGCGTCTACAGCTCCCAGAGCCGGAGCAGAAAGGGGACACAGTCTGCTCCTTCAACACTGTGTTCAACTCATCTGTGGAATATGGGACTGTCCTGCGGAATCCGAGATGGTTGGTAGGTATGCAGTTAAACATGACTCCTGCTCAGGAGCTAAGTGCGTACTATATAGCTGCCGACACTCTTTACACAGCAAGGACCCAGGAGATGACCATATCCAAGACATCTATGGGTGGCATTTGACCACAGGCATCTGAGTTGGTTTTTTTTAAACTTTCTTTATAAATATGGATTTTCTTACAAACCAGACAATAATGTAATATATTTGGTCTCTATAGGACTGAACACTCCAAACGTTCTGTCACCTGTGGCTTCCTCTCCCTGAATAAGAACACCGATGACCTGACGATGGAAGAATTTCTACGGCTGGAAGTTTTTCGCATTAAGACGTTTTATGTAAGGACTTGTATACACAGCTATACTATGAGTGCAAGTTGTACAAATCCATAATCTACGGGTGTCCATTGTACCTCCCTGTGCTACTGACTTCATATGGCATTTTCCATGCACTAGATGCAGTTTGTCCCTTTTTAATGCTGTCTGAGTCTGACCAACAGGCCTTTTTACACTGTCCATGTAGTTAAACCACTTACCACATCAGCCTTACTCTTAAGGAAGGTGCTGTATCTTTAAAGATGGTGACCGCCATAGCCACCAGGTCTCCACTGTACTGATTCTGATCAGGCCCCTAAATAGATTTTAAGTTTGCACTCTTATTGTCTAACCAATATTAAAATTTAGCCACTGTAGAGTGCCCTAAGTTAGAGGTGCTTTCCAGGCAAAATTTTTCAGAAGGTCAGTTAGTGCTATTAATAGGTTAAGAAGTTCACCCAAATATCTTTAGCATTGTTTTGAGGGGTTTCTGGGTTTCTCTGTGAGGTCCTGGCATCTTCTGCATTTGTTTATATGGGCATTTTCCTGTTCTGTATGTCCCTACAACTACCAGTGAAGCCCAAGGCATCATCAGAGCTGACTCAAACTATATCTCTCCCTCCTGGTTTCTCTAGCTAGCCCACCCACTACTAGCCCTTCCAAACTAACTCAACCCCTTCCCCCCAACCAATCATACTTTACTGTCTTCTGGTCCGAAACTTCTGGGCTGCACAATAGTACCAGAGTGCTGGCATGTGCTCTAGAGTGTGCGTTACCCTGTGTATTGTATGCCAACTGCTCGCTCTACTGCGCATTCCGGCTCTATTGGTCAGGCAGGGGTGGCCAGTAGACGTTAAGAGGACGTGTTGGCCACCCAGAAGAAGTGATGCCCTGTGCTCAGAAGATCTGGACCAGTAGACAGGCAAGTGTGATTGGGGTTGAGGGCGGGATGAGTTAGGTGATGTTAAATTTTTGGAAGGGGAACTAAAAGCTCCCCCTAACATCACCAGAAAATGTGCCTGGGACGGTCATATGACCACCCTGGAGATCTAAGTGTTACAAAAATCTGTATTTACCAAGTAATTTAAAGGTAGAGGAAGGGTTTAGATTATAAATATCCTGGAAAACCCATTTAGGCTGAAGACCCACATTGCGGAAACGCAGCTTCTTTTGGTGCAGATTTTGCTGTGTTTTTTGAGCCAAACAAAGGAGTGGCTACAAAAGGAATCGGAAATATATAGGAAGTTCTTATACTACTACCCTCTGCTCAATCCACTTCTGACTTTGGCTCAAAAAAAAGTGCAACAAAAAAAGCTGAGTTTCCACACCATGGGGTCTCAGCCTTAACTTTGTTAGGTGTATAACTACCCCTGTAGTGTGTGTGTGTGTGTGTGTGTGTGTGTGTGTGTGTGTGTGTGTGTGTGTGTGTGTGTGTGTGTGTGTGTGTGTGTGTGTGTGTGTGTGTGTGTGTGTGTGTGTGTGTGTGTGTGTGTGTGTGTGTGTGTGTGTGTGTGTGTGTGTGTGTGTGTGTGTGTGTGTGTGTGTGTGTGTGTGTGTGTGTGTGTGTGTGTGTGTGTGTGTGTGTGTGTGTGTGTGTGTGTGTGTGTGTACAAGAGAACTGCCATTTCATGTAGCCCCAATGATGTGTCTAAATCTATAAGGAGTCTCTGTGTATTCTTGGTTTCTTCTAGCGCAAGTTTACCACAGTTGTTGCAGAGTATCTAGATGAGGAGATGACTGCTACGACCAGAAGACTGCTAGAATACTTTGCCAACCAACATAACTGCTCTCTAGAAATGGATCTGGAGCGCTGACTATTTTATTCCAGGAGATGACTTTGTTTCTGGCTATTCTCTTTTTAAAATCTTCGTTCTTTCTTGATCCAATTCTAAATCAGTTCTTATTGCAGTAACTTATAAACAAAAGCATATTAATAAACATATTTTATACACTTTGGTTTTTTCATATTTAGTCTTGCAGGATTTAATCCACGGATAGGTCTGGCCTCTGGTGGCAGGGAGTGCTATACACGGAATCACTGTACTTGCCTCCTTGTGATGGTGACTGTAGTTGCTTGCAGCCACCATTAGGGGGAGCCTAACTCCACGTTTTACAACCTACCGTAGTATTATAACTGGAAACAAAAATTACTGTCTTGTAAGTAAAGGTCCAGTGTGGTTCTGAAGAATAACCAGGTCGATGGTCTCTTCTAGAAAACTGAACATCTGCATAAGGCTGGATTCAGAGCAGATTCAGTTTCCGTTCAGGGATTCTGTCCCCCATTCCACTTGAAAAATTCACTTTTCTCCCTACACTTCTGGGTGGAAAGCAGGTGGACCCCATTAGTCTAAATAAAAATCATGACATCAAGGGAAAATAATAGAAAAAGAATATACCATATTCCCTCTGCAAAGGTCACTGTGTAGAGATTATGCTCCTAAATCCAAAAGTTACTAGAAAACTCTGAGAAAGTGGATAGGAGTACTAGGTATAACATTAACATACCTCCCAACCGTCCCGATTTCCGCGGGACAGTCCCGATTTGGGTGACATGTCCCGCGGTCCCGGTTGGAGGGAGATATGTCCCGATTTCAACTCAGATCTGCGTCCAGAGGACGCAGATCTGAGTTGAACACATATGCGGCTGAAGCAAGGAGCTGACACAGGTCAGCTCCTCGCTTCGCCGCTGCCCGCCTGTCTCCCTGACACACGTGGCTGAAGCTGCTCGCGTGCTCGCTTCGCCGCTGCGTCTCTCTCTCTCGCTGACACATGCGGCTGAAGCGAGGAGCTGACCTGTGTCAGCTCCTCGCTTAGCTGCTGCCGACGGCTCCTGGCTTGTAGACGCGATGTACAAGCCAGGAGCCGGCGGCAGCAGCGAAGCGAGAAGCTGACACAGGTCAGCTCCTCGCTTCAGCCGCATGTGTCAGCGAGAGAGAGACGCAGCGGCGAAGCGAGCACGCGAGCAGCTTCAGCCGCGTGTGTCAGGGAGAGAGGCGGACAGAGAGCGGGGAGGGAGCGGAGGAGAAGGTAAGTTTAATGGGGAGGTGGAACGTGAATCTGGGGCCAGATGGAGAGGACGGCATGACACTGGGGGCAGAGATGGAGAGGACATGAATCTGGGGGCAAAGATGGGGGACAGGAATCTGGGGGCAGAAATGGAGTGGACATGAATCTGGGGGCAGAGATGGAGGGGACATGAATCTGGGGGCAGAGATGGAGGGGACATGAATCTGGGGGCAGAGATGGAGGGGACATGAATCTGGGGGCAGAGATGGAGGGGACATGAATCTGGGGGCAGAGATGTGGGGACATGAAACTGGGGGCAGAGATGGGGGACATGAATCTGGGGGCAGAGATGTGGAGACATGAATCTGGGGGCAGAGATGGAGAGGACATGAATCTCAGGGCAGAGATGGGGGACATGAATCTGGGGGCAGAGATGGAGGGGACATGAATCTGGGGGCAGAGATGTGGGACATGAATCTGGGGGCAGAGATGGAGAGGACATGAATCTGGGGGCAGAGATGGAGGGACATGAATCTGGGGGCAGAGCTGGAAGAGGGACATGAAACTGGGGGCAGATGAAGGGTGTATATGAAACTGGGGGAGAGATAGAGGGGGGACATATAATTTACGGGTGACTGTAGGAGGATTATACTGTGTGCGGGCACATGAAAAAATTAACGAGTGGGCGGGGTCAACACAAAAGTGGGCGGGGCTAAATTTGCCTGGGGGCAGAGATGTGGGGACATGAAACTGGGGGCAGAGATGGGGGACATGAATCTGGGGGCAGAGATGGAGGAGACATGAATCTGGGGGCAGATATGGAGGGACATGAATCTGGGGGCAGAAATGGAGTGGACATGAAACTGGGGCAGAGATGGGGGGACATGAATCTGGGGGCAGAAATGGAGAGGACATGAATCTGGGGGCAGAGATGGAGGGGACATGAATCTGGGGGCAGAGATGTGGGGACATGAAACTGGGGGCAGAGATGGGGGACATGAATCTGGGGGCAGAGATGGAGGGGACATGAATCTGGGGGCAGAGATGTGGGGACATGAAACTGGGGGCAGAGATGGGGGACATGAATCTGGGGGCAGAGATGGAGAGGACATGAATCTGAGGGCAGAGATGGGGGACATGAATTTGGGGGCAGAGATGGAGAGGACATGAATCTGAGGGCAGAGATGGGGGACATGAATCTGGGGGCAGAGATGGAGAGGACATGAATCTGGAGGCAGAGATGGAGGGACATGAATCTGGGGGCAGAGATGGAGGGACATGAATCTGGGACAGATGTGGGACATGAATCTGGGGGCAGAGATGGAGAGGACATGAATCTGGGGGCAGAGATGGAGGGACATGAATCTGGGGGCAGAGCTGGAAGAGGGACATGAAACTGGGGGCAGATGAAGGGTGTATATGAAACTGGGGGAGAGATAGAGGGGGGACATATAATTTACGGGTGACTGTAGGAGGATTATACTGTGTGCGGGCACATGAAAAAATTAACGAGTGGGCGGGGTCAACACAAAAGTGGGCGGGGCTAAATTTGCCTGGGGGCAGAGATGTGGGGACATGAAACTGGGGGCAGAGATGGGGGACATGAATCTGGGGGCAGAGATGGAGGAGACATGAATCTGGGGGCAGATATGGAGGGACATGAATCTGGGGGCAGAAATGGAGTGGACATGAAACTGGGGCAGAGATGGGGGACATGAATCTGGGGGCAGAAATGGAGAGGACATGAATCTGGGGGCAGAGATGGAGGGGACATGAATCTGGGGGCAGAGATGTGGGGACATGAAACTGGGGGCAGAGATGGGGGACATGAATCTGGGGGCAGAGATGGAGGGGACATGAATCTGGGGGCAGAGATGTGGGGACATGAAACTGGGGGCAGAGATGGGGGACATGAATCTGGGGGCAGAGATGGAGAGGACATGAATCTGAGGGCAGAGATGGAGAGGACATGAATCTGAGGGCAGAGATGGAGGGACAGGAATCTGGGGGCAGAAATGGAGTGGACATGAAACTGGGGCAGAGATGGAGGGGACATGAATCTGGGGGCAGAGATGGAGGGGACATGAATCTGGGGGCAGAGATGGAGGGGACATGAATCTGGGGGCAGAGATGGAGGGGACATGAATCTGGGGGCAGAGATGTGGGGACATGAAACTGGGGGCAGAGATGGGGGACATGAATCTGGGGGCAGAGATGGAGGAGACATGAATCTGGGGGCAGAGATGGAGAGGACATGAATCTGAGGGCAGAGATGGGGGACATGAATCTGGGGGCAGAGATGGAGGGGACATGAATCTGGGGGCAGAGATGTGGGGACATGAAACTGGGGGCAGAGATGGGGGACATGAATCTGGGGGCAGAGATGGAGGGGACATGAATCTGGGGGCAGAGATGTGGGGACATGAAACTGGGGGCAGAGATGGGGGACATGAATCTGGGGGCAGAGATGGAGGAGACATGAATCTGGGGGCAGATATGGAGGGACATGAATCTGGGGGCAGAAATGGAGTGGACATGAAACTGGGGCAGAGATGGGGGGACATGAATCTGGGGGCAGAAATGGAGAGGACATGAATCTGGGGACAGAGATGGAGGGGACATGAATCTGGAGGCAGAGATGGGGGACATGAATCTGGGGGCAGAGATGGAGGGGACATGAATCTGGGGGCAGAGATGTGGGGACATGAAACTGGGGGCAGAGATGGGGGACATGAATCTGGGGGCAGAGATGGAGGGGACATGAATCTGGGGGCAGAGATGTGGGGACATGAAACTGGGGGCAGAGATGGGGGACATGAATCTGGGGGCAGAGATGGAGAGGACATGAATCTGAGAGCAGAGATGGGGGACATGAATCTGGGGGCAGAGATGGAGAGGACATGAATCTGAGGGCAGAGATGGGGGACATGAATCTGGGGGCAGAGATGGAGAGGACATGAATCTGGAGGCAGAGATGGAGGGACATGAATCTGGGGGCAGAGATGGAGGGACATGAATCTGGGACAGAGATGTGGGACATGAATCTGGGGGCAGAGATGGAGAGGACATGAATCTGGGGGCAGAGATGGAGGGACATGAATCTGGGGGCAGAGCTGGAAGAGGGACATGAAACTGGGGGCAGATGAAGGGTGTATATGAAACTGGGGGAGAGATAGAGGGGGGACATATAATTTACGGGTGACTGTAGGAGGATTATACTGTGTGCGGGCACATGAAAAAATTAACGAGTGGGCGGGGGTCAACACAAAAGTGGGCGGGGCTAAATTTGCCTGGGGGCAGAGATGTGGGGACATGAAACTGGGGACAGAGATGGGGGACATGAATCTGGGGGCAGAGATGGAGGAGACATGAATCTGGGGGCAGATATGGAGGGACATGAATCTGGGGGCAGAAATGGAGTGGACATGAAACTGGGGCAGAGATGGGGGGACATGAATCTGGGGGCAGAAATGGAGAGGACATGAATCTGGGGGCAGAGATGGAGGGGACATGAATCTGGGGGCAGAGATGTGGGGACATGAAACTGGGGGCAGAGATGGGGGACATGAATCTGGGGGCAGAGATGGAGGGGACATGAATCTGGGGGCAGAGATGTGGGGACATGAAACTGGGGGCAGAGATGGGGGACATGAATCTGGGGGCAGAGATGGAGAGGACATGAATCTGAGGGCAGAGATGGGGGACATGAATCTGGGGGCAGAGATGGAGAGGACATGAATCTGAGGGCAGAGATGGGGGACATGAATCTGGGGGCAGAGATGGAGGGACATGAATCTGGGGGCAGAGATGGAGAGGACATGAATCTGGAGGCAGAGATGGAGGGACATGAATCTGGGGGCAGAGATGGAGGGACATGAATCTGGGACAGAGATGTGGGACATGAATCTGGGGGCAGAGATGGAGAGGACATGAATCTGGGGGCAGAGCTGGAAGAGGGACATGAAACTGGGGGCAGATGAAGGGTGTATATGAAACTGGGGGAGAGATAGAGGGGGGACATATAATTTACGGGTGACTGTAGGAGGATTATACTGTGTGCGGGCACATGAAAAAATTAACGAGTGGGCGGGGTCAACACAAAAGTGGGCGGGGCTAAATTTGCCTGGGGGCAGAGATGTGGGGACATGAAACTGGGGGCAGAGATGGGGGACATGAATCTGGGGGCAGAGATGGAGGGGACATGAATCTGGGGGCAGAGATGTGGGGACATGAAACTGGGGGCAGAGATGGGGGACATGAATCTGGGGGCAGAGATGGAGAGGACATGAATCTGAGGGCAGAGATGGGGGACATGAATCTGGGGGCAGAGATGGAGAGGACATGAATCTGAGGGCAGAGATGGGGGACATGAATCTGGGGGCAGAGATGGAGGGACATGAATCTGGGACAGAGATGTGGGACATGAATCTGGGGGCAGAGATGGGGGGACATGAATCTGGGGGCAGAGATGTGGAGACATGAATCTGGGGGCAGAGATGGAGGGACATGAATCTGGGGGCAGAGATGGAGAGGACATGAATCTGGAGGCAGAGATGGAGGGACATGAATCTGGGGGCAGAGATGGAGGGACATGAATCTGGGACAGAGATGTGGGACATGAATCTGGGGGCAGAGATGGAGAGGACATGAATCTGGGGGCAGAGATGGAGGGACATGAATCTGGGGGCAGAGCTGGAAGAGGGACATGAAACTGGGGGCAGATGAAGGGTGTATATGAAACTGGGGGAGAGATAGAGGGGGGACATATAATTTACGGGTGACTGTAGGAGGATTATACTGTGTGCGGGCACATGAAAAAATTAACGAGTGGGCGGGGTCAACACAAAAGTGGGCGGGGCTAAATTTGCCGCACATTTTGTCCCTCTTTCGGTTCTTCAAAAGTTGGGAGGTATGCATTAATTTTTATTAAATATCATTAAAATAGGGAAGGATGATTACCAACAAAAACAGGGAAGTAATCCCCTCACAGGAAAGATACGTAATAGCATATGTAGCAACATGTAATGGTAGAACAGTATAGTATCACCAAATAGGTATGCTCAAAATTTAAGAAAATTACTCCATAATCATAGCATAGGCCTATAGAGAAGTTGATCATTAAATAAGTATATGAAATATTGTGAAGTCATATAATGGTGAAATGATTAACAAAGGTGGAAAAATATAGAACAATGACATGTGTAACTAAATACCATTAAGCCTCAGATGTAGCACAGCATACAGGAAGTGTACGGATAGAGTGAAGGTCACAAGTGTGACAGTGAAATTATAACATAAGAGTCAGAGCATCCACAATAAAGGTAGCAGGACAATCCTGTCTCAATGCAGAAACAAGAGTAAAACGGCCAGAGCAAAGTAACAAGTATGCAGTAAAGAGATATGTACATACCCATAGAAAGAATAAGAATGAACCTGGGGTCAGGGTGGATATCCCCTCCAGGTTCATTCTTATTCTTTCTATGGGTATGTACATATCTCTTTACTGCATACTTGTTACTTTGCTCTGGCCGTTCTACCTATTCCTTCATTGAGGCAGGATTATCCTGCTAACTTTATTGTGGATGCTCTGACTCTGTTATGTTATAATTTCACTGTCACATGTGAACGCCACTATTCGTACACTTCCTGTATGCTGCGCTGCATCTGAGGCTAAGGGCTCGTTCACATCTGCGCCCGTACTCCGTTCTGCAGGTTTCCGTTTCCTGCACAAAACAGAACAGGAGACGGAAAGCTGCAGGCATCTCTCAAGCCCATTCATTTGAATGGGCTTGAAAAGTGTCCGGCCGTGAGCACCGGTGAGCATTTTATGCTCTACGCAGCAAAACCTTTTTATTTATTTATTTATTTTTTTTTAAACCGGACACAGTCGGATATGCAGTACGGTGTCCGGTTTAAAAAAAAAACAAAAAAAAAATGTTTTGCTGCGGAGAGCTCAAAATGCTCACCGGTGCTCACGGCTGGACTCGGCATGACAGGTTTCCGTCTTCTGCATAAAGACAGAAACCTGATAATGGAGTCCAGATGCTGGTGTGAACCCAGCGTTAATGGTATTTAGTTATACACATGTCATTGTTCTATATTTTTCCACCTTTGTTAGTCATTTCACTATTGTATGACTTCACTATATTTCATATACTTTTTATTATTTATTGATCGACTTCTCTATAGGCCTTTGCTATGTTGAGTAATTTTTTTTAAATTTTGAGCATACCTATATAGGTGATACTATACTGTTCTACCCATTACATGTTGCTACATATGAGATTATGTATTTTTCCTGTGAGGGGATTATTTCCCTGTTTTTGTTGGTAATCACCCTTCCCTATTTTAATGATATTTAATAAAAATTAATGTTATACCTAGTACTCCCATCCGCTTTCTCAGTGTTTTACCATTGTAGTTTATGGGGTCTGCAGGCTTCCACAGATAACTGCTTTTGAAACAGACTGGGTTTCCGCTTTTCCCAAGTGAACCCAAATAACAGAAACCCGAGCACAAGTGTGAACCTAGTGTAAAGTTATTAAAGTGTATATTTCAGAAGTAACAAAGTCCAGAAAGACTAGATGTTGTTGGCTGTAATGGGAATGCTAATATTGTATGGTCCAGTACAGATTATTAATACAGCCTTAGCACTTATTCACACGTGCAATTCTTTAAAAAAAAAAAAACTTGGAAGGCTCTACTGTAGTTGTATCTAATGCTGGGCAAAGGAATGTACAGGAATTTCTGAGACCTACCACATATGAACATAGAAAAACTAGAAAATATTACACTATAAAAACATGTCAACAGAATGGAGAAACTTGGTAAACTCAGCGTATGACTTAACCAGATTTCAGAATATTCATGTGAATTTTGTTGCAATATATAATCTTTTACGGCTACAGGAGAACGTTTAGTATGAATTTGTATGGAAAATGCTGAGCCAACATAGAATGTTACAATAGTTTCTCAAAGGATTGCATTTCTTTACTATTTACATCATATCCACTAGATGTCGCTGTAACTCTAATCCTTGAGTAGGTGCTAAGTGGCAAAGTATCTGCAGAGTTAATCTGTCAAGGAAATTGTGCAGAATGAAAGATTTCACGAAAACTGTGAGAAATCAGTGCAGTTTCTGCAAGGAATCTGTATTGTGCCCTGAAAAAGCTGACTATTAGAGATGAGCGAACACTAAAATGTTCGAGGTTCGAAATTCGATTCGAACAGCCGCTCACTGTTCGAGTGTTCGAATGGGTTTCGAACCCCATTATAGTCTATGGGGAACATAAACTCGTTAAGGGGGAAACCCAAATTCGTGTCTGGAGGGTCACCAAGTCCACTATGACACCCCAGGAAATGATACCAACACCCTGGAATGACACTGGGACAGCAGGGGAAGCATGTCTGGGGGCATAAAAGTCACTTTATTTCATGGAAATCCCTGTCAGTTTGCGATTTTCGCAAGCTAACTTTTCCCCATAGAAATGCATTGGCCAGTGCTGATTGGCCAGAGTACGGAACTCGACCAATCAGCGCTGGCTCTGCTGGAGGAGGCGGAGTCTAAGATCGCTCCACACCAGTCTCCATTCAGGTCCGACCTTAGACTCCGCCTCCTCCGGCAGAGCCAGCGCTGATTGGCCGAAGGCTGGCCAATGCATTCCTATGCGAATGCAGAGACTTAGCAGTGCTGAGTCAGTTTTGCTCAACTACACATCTGATGCACACTCGGCACTGCTACATCAGATGTAGCAATCTGATGTAGCAGAGCCGAGGGTGCACTAGAACCCCTGTGCAAACTCAGTTCACGCTAATAGAATGCATTGGCCAGCGCTGATTGGCCAATGCATTCTATTAGCCCGATGAAGTAGAGCTGAATATGTGTGCTAAGCACACACATTCAGCACTGCTTCATCACGCCAATACAATGCATTAGCCAGTGCTGATTGGCCAGAGTACGGAATTCGGCCAATCAGCGCTGGCCAATGCATTCTATTAGCCCGATGAAGTAGAGCTGAATGTGTGTGCTAAGCACACACATTCAGCACTGCTTCATCACGCCAATACAATGCATTAGCCAGTGCTGATTGGCCAGAGTACGGAATTCGGCCAATCAGCGCTGGCTCTGCTGGAGGAGGCGGAGTCTAAGATCGCTCCACACCAGTCTCCATTCAGGTCCGACCTTAGACTCCGCCTCCTCCAGCAGAGCCAGCGCTGATTGGCCGAATTCCGTACTCTGGCCAATCAGCACTGGCTAATGCATTGTATTGGCGTGATGAAGCAGTGCTGAATGTGTGTGCTTAGCACACACATTCAGCTCTACTTCATCAGGCTAATAGAATACATTGGCCAATCAGCGCTGGCCAATGCATTCTATTAGCTTGATGAAGCAGAGTGTGCACAAGGGTTCAAGCGCACCCTCGGCTCTGATGTAGCAGAGCTGAGGGTGCACAAGGGTTCAAGTGCACCCTCGGCTCTCCTACATCAGAGCCGAGGGTGTGCTTGAACCCTTGTGCAGCCTCGGCTCTGCTACATCAGAGCCGAGGGTGCGCTTGAACCCTTGTGCACACTCTGCTTCATCAAGCTAATAGAATGCATTGGCCAGCACTGATTGGCCAGAGTACGGAATTCAGCCAATCAGCGCTGGCCAATGCATCCCTATGGGAAAAAGTTTATCTCACAAAAATCATAATTACACACCCGATAGAGCCCCAAAAAGTTATTTTTAATAACATTCCCCCCTAAATAAAGGTTATCCCTAGCTATCCCTGCCTGTACAGCTATCCCTGTCTCATAGTCACAAAGTTCACATTCTCATATGACCCGGATTTGAAATCCACTATTCGTCTAAAATGGAGGTCACCTGATTTCGGCAGCCAATGACTTTTTCCAATTTTTTTCAATGCCCCCGGTGTCGTAGTTCCTGTCCCACCTCCCCTGCGCTGTTATTGGTGCAAAAAAGGCGCCAGGGAAGGTGGGAGGGGAATCGAATTTTGGCGCACTTTACCACGCGGTGTTCGATTCGATTCGAACATGGCGAACACCCTGATATCCGATCGAACATGTGTTCGATAGAACACTGTTCGCTCATCTCTACTGACTATAGTACAGACACCTTATCTACACACAGACCTCTATCTATACTCCAGTAATGTTATTCACATTGCACTGTATGTGGACCCTTTAGGTCAAATGTATGTCTGCTATGTACAGAGGATGAAACAAGTATGTAATATAGAATCTGGGACCTCTTGGGTCACATGATCTGATATCACTATAATAGGGCTCTTTGACCTCTTTCAGGGGTGCTTATTCTACACAAATTCTGTCTGGGTCCTGAAGCTCCTGCAGGGGGATCTGAAGGAAAGTTCCTGATTCTGGGGGTTGAATTTCTGGGATACATTTCTTATTCTCTTCTGGAGGCTAGTCTTGGGTCAGTATTATGAGAGTTTGGTCTAGTCTATAGCTATTTTAGGGATTTTTTTTTTTTTGGGGGGGGGGGCATATTTTGTGGTCTGTACTTATTTGTGAGGGGTCTGTATTAGGTTTTCTGAAATCTGTAGTTATTTGGGAGGTCTGTTTATTCTGGATTTGGCCTGAGGTCTTGTATTCGTTCTGTGATGGAGGAGGTTTATGCTACTTGTGTTTGGCGCACGGTAGAATAGCGATTGAATAATGACTTCTCTTTTTGGTATCTGATCCAGTTCCTGCTCAAAATGGTCTGTCCATATAGAAAATCCCTGCACTCAGGTCTTACCAGCCTACTTGGGAACTAGCACAAGTAGTACTTAAAATTGAGGCAGTGAATAATCACCAGACTGAAAAAAAATAAAAAAATTGCCACCTGCACACTAGAGAGAGTGCCATTTATTATACGGGGTCCTAGGAAATTGGCACTGATTGTAACCAAAGAAAACTGGCTTAGGGCATCTATGCTCACTGTAGAGGGCAAAACCATTCCCTCTATACAGTCCTCATTATAAGGAAATATTCTGGAAAAAAACCTTTATATTCTGGCAAACCTTGAACCCCAATACGAGCTGTGCCTCCTGATAGACCACCATCTGTTTTCCTAGAAAATTTAATTCCAATGTTGGCGACTATGACATTGAAACCTAGTAATGATAAGCTTGACCCAGCCATTGTAAAACAAGCTTGAGGATAAGATGAGGCTCCTGAGCTAAAATCAGAAGGCATAGAAGACATCTGTCCGTGGGGCCGAGGAGACTTCTGGAATTTCATCACAGGGCTGTGCCATATGTGTCTTGGGGGACTGAATGCATGGCTAAACTCCTATGGAGACCCTTCCCCAGAGCAACTGGGCTTACAATGCATCGGGATCATTCTATGAAATACTTCTCCTTGGAGTTGAATAAAGTTGTCTGTGTAACTTGTGTGAGGAAGGACAGAAAAATAGTCAGGTTATTTAATAGATCTTTATTGAACATATTAAGACCGACACTAGTCAATAATTGGATTTTTATTTTCAGCTGCTTGGCCTGTACAAGAGGAGTCTCCATCATGTTGTGGAAAAGACAACTTGACGTTCTGGTGGTAGTCCGGGAAAAATAGTCAAGTCACTCACGTCGATGACTGCACGCTTCATGTTCTTATGATGGCTGCCTTCCCTTGTATGGCCGACTTCAAGATCTTGTTAAGCTGTCTCTGTTGTTGGTACTGCTGTGACTAAACTTGCTTCCTAGGTAAGAGCATGGTGCGCTCTCCCAGTCGCTAGGAACTCTGAACCCCAAGTAGAAGAGTAGAAATACTGTACACCAGGCATTGCTCTTTGGTGATGTAGCACCTCCATCCGCTTTACGGCCTGTTTGGTAACTGAATGTGTGCTTCTCTGATGGTGGTATAAAAAAAAAAAATCCTTCCTATATTCCAGCACCTGCCTGACTGCTGAAACTTGTGAGACCACCACCCTCTAGCTCTAACATCTTTTCCCCCAGCTTAAGAGTTATGATCCAGTTGACCTCAGGATTCATTATGCATTCTTCACATCTAGTACATTTTCCAAAGTTGGCTGGAAATGGTTCTTTGAAGTTTCTTTGAAGATACTTGCACTCCCTTCTGTGGAATCCCCTTTATTCCCCAAAGGTGCATCCATGGGCACTGCAGCAGGGAAAACTGATCACCATTCATCATCAGGACTGATTATCTCGACCGTAGGCACTGAGCTAATCTCCAGCTCAGGAGGCCTAGTCTTGAAGATGCATGGTCGAGGGCGTAGCACCACCACATAGTGGACAGTCTCCAACTTCCACAGTAGCTTTCTAGCCCTTTTTACAGTTTGACACCACACCAGCACCTGATTACCCATATGTAGTGGCAACTTCCTTAATCGTTGATAATGTATGTAAGGCCATTTGGCGGTGGACCAGATTTTACAATGCCTATATTCTTCTGCAGTGCTTCCCCATCATCTCTGGGGCCTCCAGGTTTTCTGTTCCTTGTCTATGGGTATCATCATGTCAGATGGGCACCCCCTGTTCTGTCCAAACAGGAAGTGTGAGAATTATAATAAGAAAAATTCCAACAGCTCACCACTATGTAGCAATGGATAAATGTAGGTGCGGGACACTAAGCCAAGACTCGAAGGTAGAAGACATGAAGAAAACGATGATTCCCGCACCAAATCAAGATGAAAATCTTCTTGGAAATTAAGACATAACTTGTAATACAGAAACACATGATGTGTTTGTAATTCTCCATTAAAAGTTATGTCTAAATTGACAACAAGATTTTCATCGTGATTTGGTGCTGGAATCATCGTTTTCTTCTAGAAGTGTGAGAACGCAGTAATGGCATAGACCATATTGATGTATACACACAAAAGGTCTGTAACATAGTTCAGTCACTTCTGTTCCTCAAGGATGTACACCTGCAGATGATACTGCCTGACATTGTGGCTTCAGTAAAATTTTGGTATAGATAATCTACTGCTAGTCAACAGCCTCCAGTTTGTCATGTCTAAGTAGACCGATGAATTGTTGGCAAACCCAGGATGTTAGCAAATCCCTGTCACTGCCCATATCATAGCTAGTAGCTCCACCTTAAAGGAACTATCGTTGTCTGGGTTTATCTGTGCTGCCCCCAACCCCTTTAGATTTATTTCTGTCTTCAGAATGAAACGCTTGGTGAAGTCCTTGTTGCAAAACGGGAGCACTGATCAACAACCTCTTCAGTTCTCTGAAAGCATTGAATTCTCTTCAGTTCTCTGCCTCCATACTCAAAAGAAACAGTAAACAGTCTTCTCTTGGTACGTCCCAGTCAAAAGTGTGCATAGAGGAATGACCACCTCAATAAATTCCTTGATGAGCCTGTGTTAGTAGTTTACCAGTCCCAGTAAGGACTGCAGCTCACTGCTGTACTGCCTGGATCTTTGAGTCCATGAGCTGGATCCATTCTTTGGTTGCCCTGTGTTCCATTAGCCAAGGCTCTTGTGAAGGAGATGGTGAATACTCTATAGGGCTTCTTCAGTCTTTGTTCCTCAAGGTGTATAAGGACCTGGTTCAGTCGCTCTAGGTGCTTTTCAAACTTTAACAACAATATAATGACATCATCAAGGCCAATAAGCAAGCACATGCGATTCAGCTCTCCCAGGCATGGCATTGTTGATTTTGAAGGGCATTCTCAAAAACTCCAATAGTCCCATCAGGGTGATAAAGGCTCGCCCGTGTTTTTTTTTTTTTCCTCAGGCATAGACACTTGCCAGTATCCACCCAACACAAACTGCCAGGTCTTATGTAGGACAGCCAAAGAATCATCAATGAATCATTAGTTCTGTTTTAGGAGCACCTTGACTTCCTAGTATAGGGCTGAAGAGACCTGTCAATACCACTGCCAGATAGGCTGAGTTTTACTATTCAAATTCAGGTTCTTTCCACAAGAAGGCATTACAGTATGAACTGAGTACCTGGGCCAGCCCCGCTGGTTATCAGAAACTAGTTTCACACCCTCCTTTACTGGACAGGTCATAATGGTGGCTTTGGTAGTATTGGTGAACTCTACATAAGTCCCTCAGGATCTTGCACTTTCTGTACCAGGTACACTTCACCCTCTCAAGGGACAAAGGTGACGTTAAGTTAATCAATGTTCATGATCCCTACCCAAATTTGTCCATCTTGTATAGCACACAGAGTCCACCCCATCACCACACCCTCCTTCTGCAGCATGGGTTCCAGCATGACAGTGGCACCCTGTAGTTGAATGCTAGTGTCCATGGCCAAGGGCACAAGGACTTCATGACCTGCTTGTATTTACAAGGGTACAAATGCAGGGGCCAGTCATCCTTCTCAGGTTAGTGAGAACTGCCTGGTCTTGGCAGTTACAACATACTTTGGACAACTACCTGTGGGGGTTTCTGGTCTGGGACCCCAACTCTCTGGCCATCACTTTGTCCAGCTCCTTTAGCTGGCACATACCTAGGAGATCACTGGAAAATTGGGGTCCATCATGTCTTCTACCACCTCTACACCTTTCTTCTTCAGTGTCCACTCCCATATCTCAATATCAGTACAAATTACCCCAGCTTTCTGGATAGGGTGGTTGTTGGCTGATTTAAGTTTCTATCACTGGGAGCTCACCAGACATACAATCGAGAAGAACGATGCTTCAAAAGTAGGGTGGCTCATGGTATTGGCCTGCAATCTGGTGCCGAGAGTTATATTTTATCTATTCTGGCCCACACCACTAGGCTTTCCTCCACTAAGTCCACAGCTTCAACATTGGAGCAGCCTATTGTACTCCCTGTGATTTGTCACAAAACATTAGTTTATCCAGCAGGGTATCAGTCCTTGGAGGGGGTTATCATAGGCCAGTTCTACTCCTGATAGCATGCCCATTCAGCTCCCAGTCTGCGCTGGCTCAGGCCGTTTTCTTTTTTTTTTTTTTGCAGCACCAAGAAAATAAGAACTCCTTAAACATGTGTTCTATCGAGGTCTGTCTACACTACTCTTAGGCTGTCATAAAAACGTCTCTCTTACTGTCAAAATATCTCCATAAATATCATCCAGCAAGTCCAGGATTTGGTCAAATATCTTTTTGCAGTCAACAAGTTGCAGCATCTCTGTCTTCTTGGGCTCTCCCATTTGACTTACTCAGGGCTAGCTCTGCTTCCAGGTCGGCAGCCATGTAGTGCAATCTTGTCGCTGACTTTCCTCCCAATTCTTTAATCTCCTTCACTACAGCTCATGTTGTCACACTCTGTAGTCGAGTTGATATTTGAAGTTGAGCTAGTGCTTGGGATTAGGAGGTGCCGTCAGTGTCTCACTCTAGGAGGGCCACACTCCGTCTGGAGGTCAAACAGGAACAGTATTCAAAAAGTTCAATATCAGGATCCCCATCTTCAACAGCCTAGCCCATGTAAGCAGAGATTCCCTCTCTCTAACATATAAAGTTGGAGCTGAAAACTTGTTCCTCTTGGTTGTATTTGGGGAAAAAATTCACTTGTGGCTCCAACTGATGGCTGCACTAACTGGTTCCTAGTATGGTTGTTTTGCATGGTCACTAGAGATGAGCGAACACTAAAATGTTCGAGGTTCGAAATCCGATTCGAACAGCCGCACACTGTTCGACAGTTCGAACGGGTTTCGAACCCCATTATAGTCTATGGGGGGAAATGCTCGTTTCAGGGGTACGCAATATTCGATCAAATTCTACTTACCAAGTCCATGAGTGAGGGTCGGGCTGGATTCTTCACCCTGCGCAGCGTCCCCGCGTCCTCTTCCGGCTTTGCATTCACTCTGCTAGGCATCGGGCCTAGGCAGAGCCGACTGCGCATGCGCAGACATCCGCAGTCGGCTCTGCCCAGGCCCGATGCCTAAGCAGTGAATGCAGAGCCGGAAGAGGACGTGGGGACGCTGCGCAGGGAGAAGACTTGTAAAGGTAAGAGAAGAACCAGCGTTGATTGGCAATGTATAGCATTCTGCCAATCAACGCTGGTTCTGCATCGAATCTTAACTTTGAACAGCTAGTAGTATTCGATCGAGTACGAGTATTTCGAATACCGTAGTATTCGATCGAACACCTACTCGATCGAGTACTACTTGCTCATCTCTAATGGTCACCCTTTGCTGAAGCTGGCTCCATCTTCCCAGCTGGCACTGCTGAACACGAACCTGCTTCCCGGGCAAAAGCCTCCCTGCCCTGGCTCCATAGCCACACAGCACGTCTTTCTTCTCTGCTGCCCGAGTAGGAACTGAACTCGTGTATCTCTGATGGTTATGTGGAGACCTCCACTGGTCTGGTCTTCCTTGAGTCCCAACACTTGCCTGACCACTGAGACTTATAAGACCAGGGGCCCCTTTATGTATGTTAAGTGCTCTACATCTGCTTGTTTTTGTAATAACATATGGAAACCTATGGAACAGAGGAGTCACAAGATTCTATAGTAGTATTTTGGTTTAGAAACCAAAGCCATTTCCCGTTTTTGACACTTATACAATCGCCCCATATATTTGTAGGGTATACTCATATTGGGGAATATTGCTACACTGTTACCGCATCACAATAATTTTCACATGTTCAGTAGAAAGACTAGTTATTGTATAGTGTTATCGGATAAGACTACAAAAATCATAAGGGTCTGGAGTGTAATGTGATCTGGATCTGCTAGGCTGTGATCCTGGAGAGTCATCAAAGAGTCACTATATGTTATAAAATAAAATCAACTTCTGGCATTTACACTCCAACTTTCCCCTGCCCAGAACCTAGCCCCCAGTCACCTGTGCCTCCTCTCTGACAGATGGCAGGGAGCCCACCCCCCTCTCAAACTGTTGCAGCTAAGCCATCTGTTCTGTGTGTCCTGTTAGGGCTGCTGGGCTCGAAGGGGATGAGATAGTCAAGAGGTGCAGAAACTAATCATTTTTCCCATATAACTAATATATTAGTATTAAAGCTTGTTTTGTGGATAATAGAATAATATATGAAGAACATCATTTGATCTTGCTTATATAGTTTTTCATTGTAAAAGATGACAATAAAATCCATAACTTACACCTCTCACTGATATCGGAAAGAAATGTAAGTAAATATATTTAATATATTAATATATTACTAATATCAATCAAATAGGTTGACAGAGACTTAAAAACAATTCTGCAAATCTGACTGTGAATTGGTGAAATACATGGGAAAATTCATCATTCCCTCTACACCAGAAAAGTGGCATAGAGGGATGATATTGAGTTGTATGTTTGGCACAAGGTTCTTTCTTGCGCCAAACATGCGCCTCAAGCCTTTATGCCTTGTCCTGACAGATATATTATAACTCATGACAGTTTTTACCTGAGGCAGGGATGGGAGGCAGATTCATGAAGAGACGTCAGAAGTTTGATACATTTCTTGGTCCCTGCGTCAATTGTGCCGTTTATTAAGACTGGCATACGATACGCCAGTCTTAATAAATTTGCCCCACTTATTTATGATTTGAAACAATAATAATTTCTTCCTTGTTTTTTTTTTTTTTTTTGTAGCTATTATTGTTGCTGTATCATACCAAAAAAGCCACTAGACTGACACGTACATACATGAGGCTCACTTGTTTCTTCCCTATCCACACGAAGATCTCTTTTTTCTCTGACTACTGGGTATCTCAGTGCTGAGAGTTCCCTGAGTGTAACATGTAGATTCAGTATTGATGTGCATGTGTTGCCAATACTCCAAGTATTTCAATGAAACTTCCGGCATAGAGATTGCTGTCACTCCCATCAAAGTAAATAGAAAGATGGTAGATCATGTACTACACGTCCTCTCCATTCACATGGATCATGCTCGTCATCATTGGGGGCCCAGAAATTGGATATCTAGTGATCAGACACTTATCATGTGTTCATAGTGTGAATAAAAATTATTTCCTTCATCTACTTAATCTGAAAATCTGTTAATCATAGTCACAAGAATCATCCTATAGGTCAGGCTAAGAGGGGGGAAAACTTTGTTATCATTTTTGGGAATGTATTTTCCTTGGAAAAAACTCACATTGTATTAGACCATAAAATACAAGTATAGAATGAACTTGGGAACAGTAACAAGAACAAGGGATTTTCCTATCAAAATAAGTCCAGTCACTAGGGCCCACCACTCTCGATAATGGGAGTCCTTGGCTACTCAGTTTGCTCCACTCTTTTGGACCACTGTCCGCTCTGGTAAATAGTTGAGGGTTCTAAAAGGTTTTCCACCCTTAGACAGGGTACAAACTCAATGGTGTACTCTATAATATATTGTGTTGAGCCCCTCTTCTGTTTCTGAGAACATTCATAGTAGATATCCATGCATATCCATATCCAGAGCCTCCTCCATCTCCAGCATTCAGTTCACTAACATATGAAGTATAGTGTGAAGTTCCTATACAACAGCGCCACACAATCCTGTGCCCATAACTCCATACATACAGTCATCTTATAACGGTGCTACACAAAGTCCAAATAATACCATCATTCAATTTATATCAACATTACTACTGAGTTTTTTCCCGCCATGCTTTTTTTCTGCACCTTCTTACGTGGAGCCTTACCCTTAATAAAGCCAAAGTGCCACATTAATTAAATTAATTGATTAAACTTAATTAAACTTATATGATGCCCCTGTTTCCTCCTAACATAAATACTGCACCCCTAATGACCCCTTCTATAAATGATGCCCCCTAATAGCCCTTATGTAAATGACCCCTCCAATCATCATAATTACCCCTAATAAATAATACATAAATAAATACATAATAATTAGAGATGAGCGAGTATTGCTCGGATCAGCCGATCCGAACAGCACGCTCCATAGAAATGAATGGATGCACCTGGTATTTCCGCTTTGACGGCGGCCGGCCGCTTAACCCCCCGCGTGCCGGCTACGTCCATTCATTTCTATGCAAGCGTGCTGTTCGGATCGGCTGATCGGAGTACTCGCTCATCTCTAATAATAATAAATAATAAATAAATCCCCCCTCCTAACAACCCCCTTAGGGCTAGTTCACACGGGATTCCGCATGTGCACATTCTGTTGCGGCTTTCCCCTCCAGATTAGGCCCAAATTAATGGGCCTAGTCTGGAGGGTGGTTTCGCGAGGCGGAAGTCCGCGTCTGAATTAGCCGCGGAATCTGCCTTAAGAGAGGGAAGCTCGCTTCTTTTTTCTGCGAGCGGGAACAAACCGCTAGCGGAAAAATGAAATGAGCATCTCCCATTGATTTCAATGGAAGGCAGGGGTTTTTTTTAGCAGGATTTTGACGCGGATTCCGCGTCAAAATCCTAACCATTTTGCTCCAGGTGAACTAGCCCTTATGTTATTAAAATACCCAACCCCGTTATACTCATCTACTTTGATGAACAGAACTGCCACCATATCCTCCCTGGCCATGCACAAGACGTCTGTGTCTCAGCACGGAGGTGTGATGCTGGGACATGATCGTGCCCGCCTTTGCTCAAAAGAAGATATCTTGCCTGTGGTCTCGGTGTCTTGTAAACCACGGGACTGAAGTGGTTTGCGGTTTACCAGACATTTACTTGCAAGATGTGATTTAACTAGCTCGGTGTCTGCAGACTTGTATTAATGGCGACCCCAGGGTGGGCCCCTATAATGTCAGTGGGCCTCCTCTACTCCCCATACTAGCTATGCTAATGATCTTCATACAGTTTCATTTTTTCAGAACATTCCTGTTTATACAGCAAAATGTTCGGCAGGCAAAATATTTTTTTGTGTTGTGAAAAAGGCACAAAATTTGGGCCAAATAACGGGAACAAGCGTTCCTCCATTCCTGATAACCATCGGCCTGTGTAATATACTTTAGGAGTTTATGACCCACAAGAAAATTGTTATCATGATAAATCCTAACGCTAACTATATCAGGTATACCTGTATGTGTGAAGTGTTTGCCTTATTACTATCTATTGATATTGCTAAAGCATTTAGGCACTGTAGAGAATAATACTATTGCATGGAATGGCGGCAGAACTATATAAATCATACTTGGCCACTGTATGGCAGTACTATTTGAGCAACACATTGGTGTTTGGTGGAGTGTATGATTGTATGTGGGGTACATGCTCCTTATGGCAGCCTTTTTCAGCAGATAACTCAATTGAAACACATTGTTCTAAGGCGATGTTCATATCTATAGTGGAGGGTTCATCCAGGAGATTCAGTTTCTGCAAAGAATAACCCATCACGCAGAACTACTGGACGCCCAACAGGCAATGGGGTCATTGGTGTCCGTCATTGGTGGTCATGATCAGCTCGAATTCCATTTTCATACAGAACAGAAAACTGGGCCTTATAGCGCAGATGTGAACCTAGCCTAAATACATTATACATGCTTACTATGTAAAGCTCACATCATGCCACATGTACAGAAACAGAAGTAGATTAGAATAATCTCCACTAGAGACTGAACGCTCCCTGTACAGCAGGCACATTTATTTGTCTCAGTGACTTGAAAATATAGCGTATAAAGGTGTCTACATGGAATAGAGAAATGTGGGCATGTGTGTGGTTCACTATGAGAGGAGAGCATTAAGAGGAGGGGTCAGGTGGGACCAAGCTGATTCTCTGCCATCTGTCTAGTTCTCTAAAACTCAGTGGAGAACTCTAGACCTATGGCTGTGTTCACGAGGGGAGAGATTGAGACCTCTCAGGAAATATCCCATTGTAGGCCACACCTGAGCACTGCTCTACACCCCCAAGAGAAATAGGGAGGCTGTATTCTTCCCTTTATGCTAATATGGGATGAGTGCCATCACTGCTTCTGAGGGCAGACCAATGCTTGGTGCGCTTTACAACTATATAACCTTTATAGGAACTGGAAAGAAGTAACTTAAGGCAATAGCAAAGCAAAAACATTACTAAAGCCATAAAAATGTCCTAAATATTTTATGCTAAAGAAATTGGCTGACCAGGCGTCAGGAACTGCAATCTTTGATGTTATAGAGGTAAATCCATGATTTGGTCTGTGGTTATCTGGTTATCAGATGTATATCGGGAAGCCAGGGATGGTCAGTGGATGACAGCTGTACCTCTTCTAATCTTCGGGTTATCTCTACTCTATCTCTAAAAATTTCTCAATAGAAAGGAACCAAAGAAGTTGCTCATCTTAAATCTCACCTGGTACATGGACGTTAAACATTTTTAATAAGACTTCTCTATACATTCTTTCACCACTATTGTAAGCACAAAATCTAATCTAAAATACAGAGATAGAAAATTGCATAGCTACTAGAGATGAGCGAGTAGTATTCGTTCGAATATCGAATCCTATTATAGTCTATGGGAAAAAACGGGAATGTTGTTCCGGTTTGACACCTTGGATCCTCCAAGTTCCGGAAGTAGCAGGATGAGGAGCACAAGGAGGTTTTTGCATTAAATTCAATGGAATTTTCCCACATGGTATTCGACCGATACGAGTATTCGATCGAATACTACTCGCTCATCTCTAATAGCTACATATACAGTTACAAAACTAGGCAGGATGGTATAAGGCTTCCTCATGACATGGTGCCCTTAGATAACTGCTTTCAGAAATTTTCTAAGAACACTGCTAAGACATTTTTCATCCACCAAGACAGCTGGTAGAAAGTAAAAGAGGCTAAGATAGTCCTGTGAGAATAGGAAACAGATTCCAAGTGATCTTAACCAAGAACTTGGTACTGCGAGCCTAATCCTTCTATGGATCCCCCAAACTGACTGTATACCCTCTAAAGACAACCTCCACCCACATGATTTCTACCACAAGACACTTATTCCTAGATACTGGAAACAAACCAATTCTCGAATTGTCTTGGTAAGGTATGAAATACTCCATCAGATTTGCTGGATGGAGAAACCAGAAACCCCAATTCTTAAATACCGGGCAATTGTGGCAGGACGTTTGGGTCCAGTCACTTGATGCATTATTTTTTTTATCATAGTTTATTCATGCAACTGCGGGGATGATATTTTAAAATGTATGAAAAACCAGATTGTCCCATGGGGAAAACATTTTGACAAGTGGCTTGTGGTAGGTTAAAAGAATGAAAGAAGCATTAGACTCCCTGATCCCTGCCTTTCCCATTCTGATGTTCCCTGTTCCCCCATCAGTCTCTGCTTCCTGATCCCCCTTGACACTTGCGATAAAAGGACTGATCAACCAATCAGTGACCACAGTTTGACATCCCTCAGTCACTGATTGGCTGAACCACATTTCCTGCAGGTACCAGGGAGGCAGAAATAGGTAGGTGACCCACACAGCGCTGAAACAGGGATGGTAAGGTGAGTAGTTCTTATTTTTAACCCATTATAAGCCAGTTGACAAAATTGTATCCCTTCTGGGCAAACCCTTTAAAGTCAACTATGTTGACAACACCCAGTAGGAATGATGATTGTACCCACCAATGGACTGAGTCCAGCAGTGAAAGAGTTACTCTTTGTGTGCAGATTTCTGCTATGGCTTATAACTTACTGTGGTCAAGTAGGCAGACATAATGTACAAAACAGACTTAACAATTTTTGAAGCCATTTTTACGAGGGATATCCAGAAATCTACAAAAATAACAATTTTATATTATACTGTAGTGGTATTATCAGAATTTTTCAGTTAGTTAATGGAGAGTTCCAAAAATGTGCAGAAGACTCTGTGGGGAAATTTTATTTTCCCCATCACTGGCCTACAATATGGGGTTGCAGTTTATTATTCAATCAAAGGAGGGTTTTATTTATATGTTGTAGTTCCCCAATATTAGTGACTTTATCAGTTAACCATAGAAAACTACGACAAACTAATTTGCAAGAGTTAAAAACCTCAAGGAAACAATCCAAGATCAAATCTGCTGCTATATTATGCTACTATGCTATATTGTTTTAATTAGGAGACTAGTAATTGGTTACATCTGCTGTGTCTTCTGCTTTTGGTCTTGTAATATTCTACATCATAATATAATTCTACACTGAAAATAAGTGCAGGATTATATGAAAAAATTGGAGTAGCAAGTGCCAAAATAATGGAATGCCAGCGTATATTGGAACATATAGATTTTTAGATCATTTTTATGCCATTGAAGGCGTCCTTTTAGAATACCTAGATTGTATACTAGCTATTATTATTAGAGATGAGCGAGTAGGTATTCGATCGAATACTACGGTATTCAAAATACTCGTATTCGATCGAGTACCACTCGCTGTTGCAATGTAAAAGTTTGATGTAGAACCAGCATTGATTGGCCGAAAGCTATACAGTCGGCCAGTCAACCCTGGTTCTTCTCCTACCTTTAGAAGTCTTCTCCGTGCAGCTTCCCTGCGGCGTCTTCCAGCTCTTCCGGCTCTTCATTCACTCTGCCAGGCATCGGGCCTGGGCAGAGCCGACTGCGCATGTCTACTTGTAGTGCGGGCATGCGCAGTCGGCTCTGACCAGGGCCGATGCCTGGCAGAGTGAATGAAGAGCCGGAAGACGCCGCGGGGATGCTGCACGGAGAAGACTTATTGGAGGATCCAGCCCGACCCTCACTCGTGGACTTGGTAAGTATAATTTGATCGAACGTTGCCTACCCCTGAAACGAGCATTTTCCCCCCATAGACTATAATACGGTTCAATATTCGTTTGGAGTAGTCGAATATTGAGGGGCTACTCGAAACAAATATCGAATCTCGGACATTTTACTGTTCGCTCATCTCTAATTATTATCAAACTTAGAAAGTAAAAAAATAAAATAAAAGCAGAATTTCATAAAATATATAAATAAATAAAATATAAAATACTAAAAATATAATATAAAATATTATACTCGAGTATAAGCCGACTCCCCTAATTTTACCACAAAAAACTGGGAAAACTTATTGACTCGAGTATAAGCCTAGGGGGGGGGGGGGGGAATGTAGCAGCTACTGGAAAATTTCAAAAATTAAAATGGTTTTTGAATGCAGTAGTTGCTGGGTGCTAGGAAAGGGTGTTTTGGTTGTCTGTCTGCCCCTTCCCCGAGCTTGAGGACTGTTTTTTGTCCCCCCCCCCACACACACACACGGAATTAAGCCTGGCTGAATATAGGGTATCTGCAGTGCTCCTATTAACCCCTTCCCGACGGAACAGGAGCACTGCAGATCCCCTATATTCAGTAGACCGGGCACTGTCAGACACAGGGATACCTAATGTGTATGTGTCTCACAGTCATTTTCTACTTTTATATGTATTCTAGGGAAAGGAGCGATTTAGAACTTTTATTTATTTTATTTTTTTATTATATTTTTTAAAGCTTCTTTTTTTTCCACTATTTTATGGGAGATTCTATACATTACTATTGCGGCTGGTCATAGACCACCAACCCCCGCAAAAAAAAAAATATTTTTTTTTTTTTTTTTTGCTTGACTCGAGCATAAGCCGAGGGGGGCTCTTTCAGCACAAAAACTGTGCTTAAAAATTCGGCTTATACTCGAGTATATATATATATATATATATATATATATATACACAGAAATAAAACGACTGATTGTAAATGGGGGTATCATAATCCTCCAGTACAGATGTACTATACAAGGCAGTTGTAGGACGTGTGGGTGAGAGTGTGTGTTTGTGTATGTATCAGCGTCAGGAGGGGTTGTTTCAATCCCATGCTGAACATGAAAGCTCAATTCTCAAATCACACCCCCTCCCACTGGGAATAGCATGCAGCCATTGCCTGCGGCCATAAATTAGGGAACCATTACGGTGAACCATAGAAAGAGACAAGTTTCCCACCAGTTTCTTACATAGCAAATAACCTAGACTTTTCAACAGTATGTTAATTTATGGATGATGTTTTAGCCAACAGTGCGAATTTATACTGTACTGTAAGTCTACTATATTCAACACAAACACCAAGCCTGATCTAAAGAAAATATAAAAAAGAATAATTCATTATTTTATTTTACTTTAGAATTTAAAATATGATGAATTCTGAAGTTACCAAAATGTGTTATATTACATTATTAAATAGAAACTTCTGCCTCTCTATAGGACTGCACATCATTCTCCCTCTGCGGCTACAGAACATAATGCTTCTCATTTCCTGCCAAGTAATCCACAGCATAACCCCCAAGAGATTTAGCTTTTGTATTAGGACTTAATGGTCATGATCAGGATCTTAACTGTGATGTCATTACTCGTATAAACAAGAAACATACATTGAAAAATAAAAGTGTTCATATAAAGATGGGCATCATCATTCTGCTCAGAAATATGTAGTGTTAGGAAGCATATCACACTAAAGTCCAGGTTTAAGGACGTCCTAGTATAATAAATACTATTAGGGCTAGGGCAAAGGTTAGGCTCCTAGGGCCACTTTATAGAGAATACAATTTGGGATAAGGTAAACAGTGTGCTGCTATGTGCTACTATTGCTGTATTTGACTTTATATACAGTACATACATAGCCACCAGTGTTGCACAGACAGTAAGGTGCATGTTCAGGAGAGACAAATATACAGTATATGTTAATCGATAAGTCAGGGATGCTTACTGACTGGTTATATATCCAGCAGATATCACATGGCATAATATGTTGTCTAATCTGTATCAGAAGCAACAGTTCAGCCAGCTATGTGAAGTTGCTGCAGAGATTCTACAGCAGCACAATATTAGGATATCAGAAAAAGCAGAAAAAGGAATCCATTCATGTCAATGGGAGGCTTTTTTTTCAGCGCTGAAATTCCACACCAAATTCCTCACCATTTTCCTCCATGTGAATGGACCTTTAGGCTATGAAAGTTGCCAGGGCTTACAGGGGTTTCCATCATTTTAAAAATATTCTAAAAGGATAGAATATGGTAAAAATAAATATGTTATGCTCCCAAAACTGACAATTCCTTTGCCTGACCATCTGCTGTTCTTTGCCAGGATCTCTTTGGCTCTAGGTGAGTAATTTTGTCACTACACCAGCAACACCACTCCAGGTAGAGATGGGCAAACTGACTTGTACTGAGCCGGTTTCGATCTGAATGTTTCAAATTGTTTTGATTTTTACAAAACAGAACAAATGGAAATTTGTATTGGGTGAACCAAAATAGCCACTGCATTATACTTTGATAGGTGGAAGCCCAGGAAAGGTGGCAAAAAAAAAAACAAAAAAACATTCATACTCTCTTTCCATTACCTCTTTATGGCCTCCTCCCGGCCCCTGGCTCTACTCCAGTGCCCCCCCCCCTGTCTTGATGACTTGACCTGTAGTGATGTACTTCACTGCTGCATCCAAATTCTGGCCTCAGCATTGATGCCGATGTAATAGGGCACAAAACCACAGAGGCCAATAATTGGTCACAGTGGTCACATGTATGTTGGTGGGGGATGAACAGACAGACCTCACATGGATCAACTGTTTGGAGGTGCATCTGGTCTGTGCACTATGCAGTGCACAGAGCTGGAAGCAGTTGGCTCCATATACTGTACAATGGTCGGGAGGTGGTGCTGCAACTGAGCTCCCATTATTTATTTAATGAGGAGGACCTTTCATATCCTTGGAGATAGACACTGTCAGCTTTGCTGGTATGAGCCCAGGTGCTGCAGATATTGGTGCGTTTCCGGCACTGATATCCCTCCATTGTCAGAAGGGTGGGCTTCAAAATCGCTGAGCTGTGAGGAACTCCTTTTTGACAGTACAAGGCTATGGAAGAATATCCTATATTATGGTACAGACAAGCATAATATTGGCTAAATTCACCAACAGGTTTTTTTTATACAAGTAATTGTAATCAAAGTTGCCAGTTTGCAGTAATACTACATGTTGGTCCAGACTCACCAATCAAATAATCACCAGAACATTTGTTTTAAAAAAATTTGCCTTCCTATTTACTTTTCAATAGCAAAACTATGACTTTTACATTGTCATTGGCCTCCATAAATTGCTGATCAGTGAGGGTCCAACCACTGAGAACCCCACTGATCCTGAGAATGGGGCTGTTTTACCATATCTGTGAATGTAATATGGATGCAGAATTGGCACCCCTGCTTTATACACTTCAATGGGTGCTGGAGAAGCTTCTGCAATTTCTGCTGCTTCCATTAAAGTGAACTGAGATAATAATTGTATACTATTACTACAGAGAGGGCAGGAATAAAAGCTCTAGCAATAGCTAAGAAAAGGACAATAAGGTGAGGGTCCCACGTTGCGAACATGCAGTGATTTGGCTTCGGTGGAAACATTACATTACTTTCAAAGTGATCACATTCTGGCTAATCCCTTCCACACATTGCAGAAAACACTGTTGTTGTATGTATAGGTATATTAGGGGCAGAAAATCCGCAGAGGAGAACTCTGTATTTCCGCGACAGTCTTTTCTGCAGTGTTTTTTGGCTGCAGCTCACCACGTGGGACCTTAGCCTACTTTGAAGAAGGGAGGAATGGCTGATCTTCTTTTTCACATAAAGACGTCTTTATGCTTACAGTTATATTTCTCAGTTTTATTTGTAACAAGAGGCAAAATAGGATCAAATAATAAAGGAAAAAATAAGCAAGGTTTTGCTGGGATATTTTTCATGTACTTTTGTGTTAAAAAAATGGATTATGAATGGAAGGAGCTTTTCATTTTAAAATTGATGTGAAGTAGGATGGACACCTTCTTCTGACCCTCTGATAGATTAAAGCACAGGACAGGAAATCGCAGTGTGAATGTAGTCTAAATGCACCACATTGAGTATTGCATGTATGATAGACACGTTTTATTGCCTTACACGAAAAAGGGGGAGTGGCTTAATCCAAAAATAAGTGGTTTATACCGCTGCTATCATTATACTTGGGGGTCTTTTCGGACCCCCGAGTATAATGATTGGTGGATCAGGAGAGGTGAGAAACATAAAAAACACTGTTACTTACCTCTCCACGATCCGGGCAGACTTCGGCCTAGTCGTCTGACGTCTCATGACCCCGGCCTGCGTCCCGGGTCATGTGACGTCTGACGTCATTGAAGATCAACTACTTCGGAGGCCAATAGTGTAGGAGACGGGAGATAAGTATGCAACAGAGTTTGAGAAGACCCCAGAGTATAATACAGTCCTATGAAAAAGTTTGGGCACCCCTATTAATCTTAATCATTTTTTGTTCTAAATATTTTGGTGTTTGCAACAGCCATTTCAGTTTGATATATCTAATAACTGATGGACACAGTAATATTTCAGGATTGAAATGAGGTTTATTGTACTAACAGAAAATGTGCAATATGCATTAAACCAAAATTAGACCGGTGCAAAAGTATGGGCACCCTTATCATTTTATTGATTTGAATTCCCCTAACTACTTTTTACTGACTTACTGAAGCACAAAATTGGTTTTGTAACCTCAGTGAGCTTTGAACTTCATAGCCAGATGTATCCAATCATAAGAAAAGGTATTTAAGGTGGCCAATTGCAAGTTGATCTCCTATTTGAATCTCCTCTGAAGAGTGGCATCATGGGCTACTCAAAACAACTCTCAAATGATCTGAAAACAAAGATTGTTCAACATAGTTGTTCAGGGGAAGGATACAAAAAGTTGTCTCAGAGATTTAACCTGTCAGTTTCCACTGTGAGGAACATAGTAAGGAAATGGAAGACCACAGGGACAGTTCTTGTTAAGCCCAGAAGTGGCAGGCCAAGAAAAATATCAGAAAGGCAGAGAAGAAGAATGGTGAGAACAGTCAAGGACAATCCACAGACCACCTTCAAAGAGCTGCAGCATCATCTTGCTGCAGATGGTGTCACTGTGCATCGGTCAACTATACAGCGCACTTTGCACAAATAGAAGTTGTATGGGAGAGTGATGAGAAAGAAGCCGTTTCTGCAAGCACGCCACAAATAGAGTTGCCTGAGGTATGAAAAAGCACATTTGGACAAGGCAGCTTCATTTTGGAAACAAAAATTGAGTTGTTTGGTTATAAAAAAAGGCGTTATGCATGGCGTCCAAAAAGAAACAGCATTCCAAGAAAAACACATGCTACCCACTGTAAAATTTGGTGCAGGTTCCATCATGCTTTGGGGCTGTGTGGTCAATGCCGGCATCGGGAATCTTGTTAAAGTTGAGAGTCGCATGGATTCCACTCAGTATCAGCAGATTCTTGAGAATAATGTTCAAGAATCAGTGACGAAGTTGAAGTTACGCCGGGGATGGATATTTCAGCAAGACAATGATCCAAAACACCGCTCCAAATCCTCAGGCATTCATGCAGAGGAACAATTACAATGTTCTGGAATGGCCATCCCAGTCCCCAGACCTGAATATCATTGAACATCTGTGGGATGATTTGAAGCGGGCTGTCCATGCTCGGCGACCATCTAACTTAACTGAACTTGAATTGTTTGTCCAAAATACCTTTATCCAGGATCCAGGAACTGATTAAAAGCTACAGGAAGCGACTAGAGGCTGTTATCTTTGCAAAAGGAGGATCTACTAAATATTAATGTCACTTTTCTGTTGAGGTGCCCATACTTTTGCACCGGTCAAATTTTGGTTTAATGCATATTGCACATTTTCTGTTAGTACAATAAACCTCATTTCAATCCTGAAATATTACTGTGTCCATCAGTTATTAGATATATCAAACTGAAATGGCTGTTATAAACACCAAAATATTTAGAACTAAAAATGATTAAGATTAATAGGGGTGCCCAAACTTTTTCATAGGACTGTAATTGTTTATGGGTGTTCACAGTGGGGCATAATACTGTGTGCAGGGGCCACTATGGGGGATAATACTGTGTGCAGGTGCCACTATTGTGGATAATACTGTGTGCAGGGGCCACTATGGGGGATAATACTGTGTGCAGGAGCCACTATGGGGGATAATACTGTGTGCAGGAGCCACTATGGGGGATAATACTGTGTGCAGGGGCCACTATGGGGGATAATACTGTGTGCAGGAGCCACTATGGGGGATAATACTGTGTGCAGGGGGATAATACTGTGTGCAGGGGCCACTATTGGGGATAATACTGTGTGCAGGGGCCACTATGGGGGATAATACTGTGTGCAGGGGCCACTATGGGGGATAATATTGTGTGCAGGAGCCACTATGGGGGATAGTACTGTGTGCAGGGGCCACTATTTGGGATAATACTGTGTGCAGGAGCCACTGAGCCACTATGGGGGATAATACTGTGTGCAGGGGCCATTATGGGGGATAATACTGTGTACAGGGGCCACTATGGGGGATAATAGAGCACGCAGGAATGCGTAGGAGGGGGTCGGTCGAGGTCTTCGGCGTCGGTGTCGGTTGGGGGGGGGGGGCATGTCAAAAGTTCGCCATGGGGCCCCGCCATTCCTAGTTACGCCACTGCTTAAGATGTAACAAAATGCACCAAATTGTGACAAACTTTGGTACATAACTGTGGCGCGTACCTCCTGTGCAAAGTCAGACAAATAATATGCTTTCAAAATTACATAACCGGTTATTAGTAGGTGATCTGGAATTATTGCTTTGTGAGTGTAGCGGTCAAACACAGCTATTTACAACATAGGTAGTCTATGATAGTGCAGTCAGCATGCCTCACAATACATTAATATTGTGCCACCAGGAGCAGTGAAAGATTGGCACCATGAATGTGTAGCCACTACATAAATTTATCATATTAAAGCGGATCTCCAACTGCAAATGTTTTCTTATTAATATCCCATCTACAGTATAGGTCATCTATATGTGATCTGTGGGGTCTGACACCGGAGCTCTGCACAGATCAGCTGTTACTGAGCCTCGAGGTACTGGAGACTAGTGCAGTGGATGTGAAGTACGTGCAGGCTGCTTCATTGCACATCAGTCATGTCCACTACACAGCTGAGGTTCTCAGAAATATGTTCTGTGGTCCTACTGTATTGATTTCATTGGGTTGGAGAACTCTACCATGTAGCATTACGTACATCTCAGAGAGTGTGGAATTATCTATATTGTCCTATCATGTGGATAGGTCAACCATGAAAACTCCATTAGGGGACGGTAAATTGTTCTGGGACACAACCCTGCTTATATGACATTGTTTTGCAGTAGTAAGGCATTATAAGCTTTCCTGCTTCGCTATATAATCTCTATAATGTAACTTTCTTGTACCATATATAAAAAGAGTAGTAAATTTCATCATGTAGTGCTCGCCTCTGCTGTCTATGCTGGACATAGTTCTCGTGTTCCATTCAGTCTTGTCAGAAACAGGGCGCACTACAAGATCCCCTGGCAAGTCAGTACCTAAGTCTGTATATTTGTAACTGACAACTTGCTACTTATTGTATGCCATACTGTACATAGCATTGAATTCAGTTGCGCTTTTTCTACCTATTATTTTGAGTTGACTACAGTATTTTTAATGACAATATGATGCATTATACTAGTACAAAGCTCTCGGACTAAATCTATGCAGATGAGAAGATCAGGTGACAGCAGTGCCACAGGCATATATGATATTGCAATTAAGAAAATTAATAATTAGCTGCCTCACATCAGGTGGGAGTGGCAAATGATCATTTTAAATAAGGCTTGGGCACCAAGTAGTGGCCTCCCCCCATTGGTTGCACCTCAGGTGTGGTATTAACCTTGTTATGTAGGTGGCATGGAGAGGAGGGGTGGGATTGGGAGTGTGTATCTGATGCCTTGTCAGTCCCTCCCAGGCTGTGCGGGGAAACAAAAGCTGACTGTCACTGTGGCTGAAGAGAGACAGATGGTGTGTTGAATACTCAGGCTGGCACATCTATTTTCACAGGCTGGGTGTGTAGTTTTCCCAGGCCTTTTATGAAATCTATCCCTTCTTTTCACTCATAATTATTGCTCATATAGATTTCTAGCAATATGTACACCATATCAGATTCTGCTAGACTGTCTTACTCTCTGCACTGCACGTTACCCCTGCCCGTATACACGTTATTTCACTATAGATGCTGTGTTTGGGGGTTAAAAACAGAATAGAAGTGAAATGATGGTAAAGTCAGGAAATCGGAGAAATGCTAAGTTACAAGATCTTGGAAGAACAGATCCAGACAAACAGACCCTGTAATGGGTAATCTCTAAGGACAGGGCTACAACTTCCATAGCAAAACCAACCCAACATCGCAATGTACAGTGTTAGTGAATGGAGTCATATTACGACACAAGGATGCCGTGTGCATTGCAAAAAGTCAAGCAGTGTTCAATCTGCACGCTCAGGGTCGCAATGCAATTCCACTCACTAAGCTTAATGAAAGAGTCACAAGGAGACGCAGAGATCTTTGGTCTCGTGATGGGAGTCTTAGCCAAAGTCACCATGTAACCAGTGGCGCTCAATCTATCGCACTATGATGTACTCAGAAGTCGGCCTTGACTCCATCAGCGGCTGTACGTAACTTACTGTCGGGGTTAAGGCATGGGGTTAACATGTGATGTGTTTGCCTATGACACAAAGCATAATTATATCATTAGTATAATAATACAAGTTCCACGTGTCTGATGTGACAAGGCTTCAGACGCGGACACTTTCTTCCAATCATTTTTTTCTCTTCCTTAGTTGTGGAAAGAAGTACCATAACGCATCTATAATACAACCGGATAATTTCGTGCAAAGGTTAAACAGGAGATAGTTAAAAATAAGTGTGTAAAGATATACCAAATGTATCATCCAGAATGAGCTATTTGACAAATCTGTGCATACTTAGACTAAAATATAGACAGTGTTAGTAAATCTGCTCCACTGTATGTTTGTAGTGTTTTATTACTTTTTTTTTTTTACTTATTTGCTTTCTTTGGCCTCTAGAGTGTTTTATTTATTTATTTATGTTTTTACATGTAGCATACTCTTGGGCTCCGTTCCCACGGAGTAATGCACCTTGCATTCAGACACGTATACACGTGTCAGAGTGTGAGCGCTCAAAACAGATCCCATTCACTTCAATGTGTGCCGGCTCAGGGGCACTACGCATTGAAATCAATGGGTTAAAAAGCCTCACATTGATTTCAATGTGTAGCACCGTAAGCCAGCACACATTGAAGTGAATGGGATCTATGTTGAGCGCTCACACTCTGACACGTGTATACGTGTCTGAATGCACAGCGTGTTACTCCGCGGGAACAGAGCCTTGGTTTGGGTTTTATCACATATTTTTATAGACATTCTTATAGTAAAAAACAATGCCTAAAATACATGTCAAAAAATCTGAACAAAGAGTAATCAAAAATCCATATTCAGGAGGGGTGTTATATATATGAATTTTATTTTAAAGGCCCCCAAAAAAATCACAAAAATGCGAAAAGTGTGTAAGAATGCCAAAAAACCCCTGAGACTGAGGCCACACATTGCACATAAGCCAAGGCCAAAAGTGGCTTCAAGAGGAACGAGAAATGTAAGGATAAGGCCCCACATAGCGAGCCGCAACCAAAAAGCGCTGCGGGAAAAACGAAGGTGGAAACACGTCACGTTTTTTTCCCAGAGTTTTTCACCGAAAGTCCATAGTGTTTTCCTCTGCGGACTTTCTGCTTCTACTATAGCTAACCAGAAACTGCCAGCGTTTCCGTAGGTATAATTGACATGCTACTATTTACAAAAACGCATCGGATCTGGAATGGGTGGATGGGATTGGCCAGAATTCCATCCACTTTTCAGGTATTGTAAAATGAAGTGATGAAGTTGTCTGATTTTTTTTGCTGTAGTTTTCAGTTGTGATTCCCAGGTGCATGACCCAGCTTGTAACCTTCACGTTGCAAAACCTCAGTTGAAGACGTAGCAACAATCGACACGTTGGTCTGTGGATTTGTGTCTGCAGTGTGTGGATGGGATATGTTTAAATCCCTTCTTCAATATTGCTACTGTACATAACAGCAAGTTATCTAGCTGGAGGTTGAGGCCATATGTTATGGAAAAGCTGCATATTTTTTACAGATTTTGCTACAGTCTTATTATCTAAAGACAAGAGTGGCATCAAAAGGAATGGGAACTATAAAGGAAGCTCATATCCTTCTTAGTACCCCTATATATGAACTGTCCACATAGCTGATGCAAAAGCCATTTTCGTTATGAAGAGGGAACGTCAGCCATGACTGTTGCAAAATAGTCGAGCAATGTTTGACTTTTTTGCAACTAGAAGTCGCAGCACATTAGGGGTTACAGCGTGACTTTATTTAACTAACATGGGGGAAAGAGTCACAAGGCGATACAGAAATCTTTGCTCTGGCGACAGGAGTAAATGCAATAGTTCTATTGCAAATCGCTCTGATTCTCTGCAAACCTTACATCTTGGAATAAATTCCACCTCCTATAATGCTGTAAATTGTGAGATTTAACCCATTATTTCAATTAGCTTTCATTAGAATATATGATTAAAATGTGCTGTTTACCAAAGAGGGAGAAGCTCTCCTCTTCACCTATGGAATATCTTAAGACAGATGTTGGGATTTGATGCCATTGAAACGCGGCAGTCTGCAAAGCCTCCAGCATTAATTAATGTCATATGTGAGGACATCATCTATTTATCTAGTTAGGATTTGTTTCTCAGCCGTATGCATTCCTCAAGACTCCATCGTCCAGATGGCATTTCACATGTCAGAGAATTACTTGTTTTCTTTCTGTCAACTTCAAGTCACTTAATCATAGAGGAAGACATTAGACATAGTCAGTAAAATATATATAATAGAGATGAGCGAACACTAAAATGTTCGAGGTTCGAAATTCGATTCGAACAGCCGCTCAATGTTCGTGTGTTCGAACGGGTTTCGAACCCCATTATAGTCTATGGGGAACAGATACTCGTTAAGGGGGAAACCCAAATCCGTGTCTGGAGGGTCACCAAGTCCACTATGACACCCCAGGAAATGATGCCAACACCTCTGGAATGACACTGGGACAGCAGGGGAAGCATGTCTGGGGGCATCTAACACACCAAAGACCCTCTATTACCCCAACATCACAGCCTAACAACTACACACTTTACACACTCAATACCACCTCTCTGACAGTAGGAAAACACCTTGAAACATGTGTATTTGGCACTTGCAGTGAGGAGAGCTTGTCACCAGCAGTGAATTTGGCCCTTGTAGTAAGTTGAGGTTGGCACCAACATTTGTTTTGAAAATCAGGGTGGATTGAGCCTCTAACCAGCAGAGTTTGGGCAAATTCATGGTGGAGGGAGCCTCTAAAAACCCCAGTTTGGACCAATTCATGGTGGAGGGAGCCTCTAACCAGCCCAGTTTGGGCAAATTCATGGTGGAGGGAGCCTCTAAAAAACCCAGTTTGGACCAATTCATGGTGGAGGGAGCCTCTAACCAGCCCAGTTTGGGCAAATTCATGGTGGAGGGAGCCTCTAACCAGCCCAGTTTGGACCAATTAATGGTGGAGGGAGCCTCTAACCAGCCCAGTTTGGACCAATTAATGGTGGAGGGAGCCTCTAACCACCCCAGTTTGGACCAATTCATGGTGGAGGGAGCCTCTAAACAGCCCAGTTTGGGCAAATTCATGGTGGAGGGAGCCTCTAAAAAACCCAGTTTGGACCAATTCATGGTGGAGGGAGCCTCTAACCAGCCCAGTTTGGACCAATTAATGGTGGAGGGAGCCTCTAAACAGCCAAGTTTGGACCAATTCATGGTGGAGGGAGCCTCTAAAAACCCCAGTTTGGACCAATTCATGGTGGAGGGAGCCTCTAACCAGCCCAGTTTGGGCAAATTCATGGTGGAGGGAGCCTCTAAACAGCCCAGTTTGGGCAAATTCATGGTGGAGGGAGCCTCTAACCAGCCCAGTTTGGACCAATTAATGGTGGAGGGAGCCTCTAACCAGCCCAGTTTGGACCAATTAATGGTGGAGGGAGCCTCTAACCACCCCAGTTTGGACCAATTCATGGTGGAGGGAGCCTCTAACCAGCCCAGTTTGGACCAATTCATGGTGGAGGGAGCCTCTAAAAAACCCAGTTTGGACCAATTCATGGTGGAGGGAGCCTCTAAACAGCCCAGTTTGGGCAAATTCATGGTGGAGGGAGCCTCTAAAAACCCCAGTTTGGACCAATTCATGGTGGAGGGAGCCTCTAACCAGCCCAGTTTGGGCAAATTCATGGTGGAGGGAGCCTCTAAAAAACCCAGTTTGGACCAATTCATGGTGGAGGGAGCCTCTAACCAGCCCAGTTTGGGCAAATTCATGGTTGAGGGAGCCTCTAACCAGCCCAGTTTGGACCAATTAATGGTGGAGGGAGCCTCTAACCAGCCCAGTTTGGACCAATTAATGGTGGAGGGAGCCTCTAACCACCCCAGTTTGGACCATTTCATGGTGGAGGGAGCCTCTAAACAGCCCAGTTTGGGCAAATTCATGGTGGAGGGAGCCTCTAAAAAACCCAGTTTGGACCAATTCATGGTGGAGGGAGCCTCTAACCAGCCCAGTTTGGACCAATTAATGGTGGAGGGAGCCTCTAAACAGCCAAGTTTGGACCAATTCATGGTGGAGGGAGCCTCTAAAAACCCCAGTTTGGACCAATTCATGGTGGAGGGAGCCTCTAACCAGCCCAGTTTGGGCAAATTCATGGTGGAGGGAGCCTCTAAACAGCCCAGTTTGGGCAAATTCATGGTGGAGGGAGCCTCTAACCAGCCCAGTTTGGACCAATTAATGGTGGAGGGAGCCTCTAACCAGCCCAGTTTGGACCAATTAATGGTGGAGGGAGCCTCTAACCAGCCCAGTTTGGACCAATTAATGGTGGAGGGAGCCTCTAACCACCCCAGTTTGGACCAATTCATGGTGGAGGGAGCCTCTAACCAGCCCAGTTTGGACCAATTCATGGTGGAGGGAGCCTCTAAAAAACCCAGTTTGGACCAATTCATGGTGGAGGGAGCCTCTAAACAGCCCAGTTTGGGCAAATTCATGGTGGAGGGAGCCTCTAAAAAACCCAGTTTGGACCAATTCATGGTGGAGGGAGCCTCTAACCAGCCCAGTTTGGACCAATTAATGGTGGAGGGAGCCTCTAAACAGCCAAGTTTGGACCAATTCATGGTGGAGGGAGCCTCTAAAAACCCCAGTTTGGACCAATTCATGGTGGAGGGAGCCTCTAACCAGCCCAGTTTGGACCAATTAATGGTGGAGGGAGCCTCTAACCAGCCCAGTTTGGACCAATTAATGGTGGAGGGAGCCTCTAACCACCCCAGTTTGGACCAATTCATGGTGGAGGGAGCCTCTAAACAGCCCAGTTTGGGCAAATTCATGGTGGAGGGAGCCTCTAAAAAACCCAGTTTGGACCAATTCATGGTGGAGGGAGCCTCTAACCAGCCCAGTTTGGACCAATTAATGGTGGAGGGAGCCTCTAAACAGCCAAGTTTGGACCAATTCATGGTGGAGGGAGCCTCTAAAAACCCCAGTTTGGACCAATTCATGGTGGAGGGAGCCTCTAACCAGCCCAGTTTGGACCAATTAATGGTGGAGGGAGCCTCTAACCAGCCCAGTTTGGACCAATTAATGGTGGAGGGAGCCTCTAACCACCCCAGTTTGGACCAATTCATGGTGGAGGGAGCCTCTAAACAGCCCAGTTTGGGCAAATTCATGGTGGATGGAGCCTCTAAAAAACCCAGTTTGGACCAATTCATGGTGGAGGGAGCCTCTAACCAGCCCAGTTTGGACCAATTAATGGTGGAGGGAGCCTCTAAACAGCCAAGTTTGGACCAATTCATGGTGGAGGGAGCCTCTAAAAACCCCAGTTTGGACCAATTCATGGTGGAGGGAGCCTCTAACCAGCCCAGTTTGGGCAAATTCATGGTGGAGGGAGCCTCTAAACAGCCCAGTTTGGGCAAATTCATGGTGGAGGGAGCCTCTAACCAGCCCAGTTTGGACCAATTAATGGTGGAGGGAGCCTCTAACCAGCCCAGTTTGGACCAATTCATGGTGGAGGGAGCCTCTAACCAGCCCAGTTTGGACCAATTAATGGTGGAGGGAGCCTCTAACCACCCCAGTTTGGACCAATTCATGGTGGAGGGAGCCTCTAACCAGCCCAGTTTGGACCAATTCATGGTGGAGGGAGCCTCTAAAAAACCCAGTTTGGACCAATTCATGGTGGAGGGAGCCTCTAAACAGCCCAGTTTGGGCAAATTCATGGTGGAGGGAGCCTCTAAAAAACCCAGTTTGGACCAATTCATGGTGGAGGGAGCCTCTAACCACCCCAGTTTGGACCAATTCATGGTGGAGGGAGCCTCTAAACAGCCAAGTTTGGACCAATTCATGGTGGAGGGAGCCTCTAAAAACCCCAGTTTGGACCAATTCATGGTGGAGGGAGCCTCTAACCAGCCCAGTTTGGACCAATTAATGGTGGAGGGAGCCTCTAACCAGCCCAGTTTGGACCAATTAATGGTGGAGGGAGCCTCTAACCACCCCAGTTTGGACCAATTCATGGTGGAGGGAGCCTCTAAACAGCCAAGTTTGGACCAATTCATGGTGAAGGGAGCCTCTAAAAACCCGTTTGGACCAATTCATGGTGGAGGGAGCCTCTAACCAGCCCAGTTTGGGCAAATTCATGGTGGAGGGAGCCTCTAAACAGCCAAGTTTGGGCAAATTCATGGTGGAGGGAGCCTCTAACCAGCCCAGTTTGGACCAATTAATGGTGGAGGGAGCCTCTAACCAGCCCAGTTTGGACCAATTAATGGTGGAGGGAGCCTCTAACCACCCCAGTTTGGACCAATTCATGGTGGAGGGAGCCTCTAAACAGCCAAGTTTGGACCAATTCATGGTGGAGGGAGCCTCTAAAAACCCCAGTTTGGACCAATTCATGGTGGAGGGAGCCTCTAACCAGCCCAGTTTGGGCAAATTCATGGTGGAGGGAGCCTCTAAACAGCCCAGTTTGGGCAAATTCATGGTGGAGGGAGCCTCTAACCAGCCCAGTTTGGACCAATTAATGGTGGAGGGAGCCTCTAACCAGCCCAGTTTGGACCAATTAATGGTGGAGGGAGCCTCTAACCAGCCCAGTTTGGACCAATTAATGGTGGAGGGAGCCTCTAACCACCCCAGTTTGGATCAATTCATGGTGGAGGGAGCCTCTAACCAGCCCAGTTTGGACCAATTCATGGTGGAGGGAGCCTCTAAAAAACCCAGTTTGGACCAATTCATGGTGGAGGGAGCCTCTAAACAGCCCAGTTTGGGCAAATTCATGGTGGAGGGAGCCTCTAAACAGCCCAGTTTGGGCAAATTCATGGTGGAGGGAGCCTCTAACCAGCCCAGTTTGGACCAATTAATGGTGGAGGGAGCCTCTAACCAGCCCAGTTTTGGCAAATTCATGGTGGAAGGAGCCTCTAACCAGCAGAGTTGTGGGAAAGCAGGGTGGAGGGAGCCTCTAACCAGCAGAGTTGGTGGAAATCAGGGTGGAGGGAGCCTCTAACCAGCAGAGTTGGGGGAAATCATGTTGGAGGGAGCCTAGTATTAGCAGAATTGTGCAACGCTTATGGTGGATGAGTATGAGGATGCGGAGGAATTGGAGAGGTTGAGTACAGACATGGAGTTTCATGTTGGGGTGCTTTACACAGGTGGGCACAAAAATGAAGGCTCTATCCAGTGGTGGTTCATTTTTATCAAAGTGAGACGGTCGGCACTCTCAGCTGACAGACGGGTGCGCTTGTCAGTGATGATGCCACCGGCTGCACTGAACACCCTCTCAGATAGGACGCTGGCGGCAGGACAGGACAGCACCTCCAAGGCATATAGGGCAAGTTCAAGCCACAGGTCCAACTTCGACACCCAATACGTGTAGGGCGCAGAGGGGTCGGAGAGGACAGGGCTGTGGTCGGAAAGGTATTCCCGCAACATGCGCCTATACTTCTCACGCCTGGTGACACTAGGACCCTCCGTGGCGGCACTTTGGCGAGGGGGTGCCATCAAGGTGTCCCAGACCTTAGACAGTGTGCCCCTCGTTTGTGTGGACCGGTGAGAACTTGGTTGCCTACTGGAGGAACTGCCCTCCCTGCCGCCAACGTCACATGCTGGAAACATCTCCATCATATTCTGCACCAATTGCCTGTGGCAAGCATTGATGCGATTGGCCCTCCCCTCTACCGGAATAAAAGACGAGATGTTGTTTTTATACCGGGGGTCAAGGATAGCAAAGATCCAGTACTGGTTGTCCTCCATGATTTTGACAATACGCTTGTCGGTTGTAAAGCACCCCAACATGAACTCAGCCATGTCTGCCACAGTGTTAGTTGGCATGACTCCTCTGGCCCCACCGGAAAGTTCAATCTCCATTTCCTCCTCATCCTCCATGTCTACCCATCCGCGCTGCAACAATGGGACGATTCGAAGTTGCCCGGAAGCCTCCTGTATCACCATCACATCATCGGACAACTCTTCTTCCTCCTCCTCCTCCTCCTCCTCCTCCATTAAACGCAGTGAAGCGGACAGATGTGTGGACCTACTCTCCAGCTGTGACGGATCGGATGCTATCCCTAACTCCTCTGTGTGATCTGAGTTATCCCTGATGTCAATCAGGGATTCTCTCAGAACACACAAGAGCGGGATTGTAAGGCTCACCATCGCATCCTCAGAGCTCACCCTCCTTGTGGACTCCTCAAAGACCCGTAGGATGTCACAAAGGTCTCTCATCCATGGCCACTCATGGATGTGAAACTGAGGCAGCTGACTTTGTGGCACCCTAGGGTTTTGTAGCTGGTATTCCATCAAAGGTCTCTGCTGCTCAACCACTCTATTCAACATCTGAAATGTTGAGTTCCAGCGTGTGGGGACGTCGCACAAAAGCCGGTGTTGTGGCACATGCAGGCGTTGCTGGAGAGATTTTAAGCTAGCAGCGGCTACTGTCGACTTGCGAAAGTGGGCGCACATGCGCCGCACTTTCACCAGTAGCTCTGGAACATTGGGGTAGCTCTTTAGGAAACGTTGCACCACTAGGTTGAAGACGTGGGCCAGGCATGGAACATGTTGGAGTCCGGCAAGCTCCAGAGCTGCTACCAGGTTCCGGCCGTTATCACAAACGACCATGCCTGGGCCCAGGTGCAGCGGCTCAAACCATATTGCCGTCTCATCGAGGAGGGCATCCCTCACCTCGGAGGCAGTGTGCTGTCTGTCCCCCAAGCTGATCAGCTTCAGCACAGCCTGCTGACGTCTACCAACGCCAGTGCTGCAACGTTTCCAACTCGTAGCTGGGGTCAATCTAACAGCGGAGGAGGAGGCGGTGGCGGAGGAGGAGGCGGTGGCGGAGGAGGAGGCGGTAGAGGAGGAGGAGGAGGGGGGTGTTCTTCTCGTGTCCCTGCCAGGAATGTTAGGCGGGGAGACGAGGTACACCGGGCCAGTTTGGGAAGCAGTCCCAGCCTCAACTACATTCACCCAGTGTGCCGTCAGTGAAATGTAGCGTCCCTGTCCGCATGCACTTGTCCACGCGTCGGTGGTCAAGTGGACCTTTGTGCAAAGCGCGGAACTAAGGGCCCGCCTGATGTTGAGTGACACGTGCTGGTGCAAGGCGGGGACGGCACACCGGGAGAAGTAGTGACGGCTAGGGACGGCATAGCGAGGTGCCGCAGTTGCCATCAGGTCCAGGAAGGCGGGAGTTTCAACAAGCCGGAACGCCAACATCTCCTGGGCCAGCAGTTTAGCGATGTTGGCGTTCAAGGCTTGCGCGTGTGGGTGGTTAGCAGTGTATTTCTGCCGCCGCTCCAATGTCTGAGAGATGGTGGGTTGTTGTAAAGAAACGCCTGATGGTGCCTTTGATGGTGCAGGAGAAGGAGATAAGACAGGACCAGGGGAGGATGAGGTAGAAGTCAACAAAGTGGCGGAGGCAGATGAAGTGGTGTCCTGGCTCGTCCTCTGGAGTGCATCGCCAGCACAGTCAGCAGTGGCAGTGGCAGAGGCAGAGGCAGTGGCAGAGGCAGTGGCAGTGGCGTGAACGGCAGGCGGCCTTTGTCCTGCCGTTGCTGCCTGCCACTGATTCCAGTGCTTGGATTCCAAATGACGGCGCATTGAAGTGGTGGACAGGTTGCTCTTCTCAGAGCCCCTAATCAATTTCGAGAGGCAAATTGTGCAGACAACACTATATCTGTCCTCGGCGCATTCCTTGAAAAAACTCCACACCTTCGAGAAACGTGCCCTCGAGGTGGGAGTTTTTCGGGGCTGGGTACGAACTGGAACATCTTGGGAGATTCCGGGTGTGGCCTGGCTTCGCCTAAGCTGCTGACCTCTGCCTCTGCCTCTAGCTACCCTTTTTGGTGCTGCACCTGCCTCAATATCCACACTACTTTCCCCGCTTGACATCCCCCCTGTCCAGGTCGGGTCAGTCTCCTCATCATCCACCACTTCCTCTTCCAACTCCTGTCTCATCTCCTCCTCCCGCACAATGCGCCGGTCAACTGGATGCCCTGACGGCAACTGCGTCACATCATCGTCGATGAGGGTGGGTTGCTGGTCATCCACCACCAAATCGAACGGAGATGGAGGAGACTCTAGTGTTTGAGCATCTGGACACAGATGCTCCTCTGTTAGGTTCGTGGAATCGTGACGTGGAGAGGCAGGTTGAGGGACAATGAAAGGAGCGGAGAACAGCTCTGGGGAGCAGGGACAGTTTGGGTTATTGTTCTGTAAAGCTTCGGAATTTTGGGAGGAAGGAAGACAAGACTGTTGGGTAATAGGAGGAGAGGAGGCAGAGTCTGACTGGCTGCTGGACAATGTGCTGTAAGCGTTCTCTGACAGCCATTGCAAGACCTGTTCCTGGTTCTCGGGCCTACTAAGGTTTGTACCCTGCAGTTTAGTTAATGTGGCAAGCAACCCTGGCACTGTGGAGTGGCGCAATGCTTGCTGCCCCACAGGAGTAGGCACGGGACGCCCTGTGGCTTCACTGCTACCTTGCTCCCCAGAACCATTCCCCCGACCTCGCCCACGGCCTCGTCCACGTCCCTTTCCGGGAGCCTTGCGCATTTTGAATTCCTAGTTAGAAATTGGCACTGTATACCAGTAGTAAAAATTGTGGGTGCACGTAACCCCAATATATTCTTTGAATTCCCAGTCAGACACTGGCACTATATGGCAGTAGCAAGAAATGAGGGTATTTGTATTCCCAATATACTCTTTAAATTCCCAGTCAGACAATGGCACTGTATACCAGTAGTAAAAATTGTGGGTGCACGTAACCCCAATATATTCTTTGAATTCCCAGTCAGAAACTGGCACTATATGGCAGTAGCAAGAAATGAGGGTATTTGTATTCCCAATATACTCTTTGAATTCCCAGTCAGACAATGGCACTGTATACCAGTAGTAAAAATTGTGGGTGCACGTAACCCCAATATATTCTTTGAATTACCAGTCAGAAACTGGCACTATATGGCAGTAGCAAGAAATGAGGGTATTTATAACCCCAATATATTCTTTGAATTCCCAGTCAGACAATGGCACTGTATACCAGTAGTAAAAATTGTGGGTGCACGTAACCCCAATATATTCTTTGAATTCCCAGTCAGAAACTGGCACTATATGGCAGTAGCAAGAAATGAGGGTATTTGTATTCCCAATATACTCTTTGAATTCCCAGTCAGACAATGGCACTGTATACCAGTAGTAAAAATTGTGGGTGCACGTAACCCCAATATATTCTTTGAATTACCAGTCAGAAACTGGCACTATATGGCAGTAGCAAGAAATGAGGGTATTTATAACCCCAATATATTCTTTGAATTCCCAGTCAGACAATGGCACTGTATACCAGTAGTAAAAATTGTGGGTGCACGTAACCCCAATATATTCTTTGAATTCCCAGTCAGAAACTGGCACTATATGGCAGTAGCAAGAAATGAGGGTATTTGTATTCCCAATATACTCTTTGAATTCCCAGTCAGACAATGGCACTGTATACCAGTAGTAAAAATTGTGGGTGCACGTAACCCCAATATATTCTTTGAATTACCAGTCAGAAACTGGCACTATATGGCAGTAGCAAGAAATGAGGGTATTTATAACCCCAATATATTCTTTGAATTCCCAGTCAGACAATGGCACTGTATACCAGTAGTAAAAATTGTGGGTGCACGTAACTCCAATATATTCTTTGAATTCCCAGTCAGAAACTGGCACTATATGGCAGTAGCAAGAAATGAGGGTATTTGTATTCCCAATATACTCTTTGAATTCCCAGTCAGACAATGGCACTGTATACCAGTAGTAAAAATTGTGGGTGCACGTAACCCCAATATATTCTTTGAATTACCAGTCAGAAACTGGCACTATATGGCAGTAGCAAGAAATGAGGGTATTTGTATTCCCAATATACTCTTTGAATTCCCAGTCAGACAATGGCACTGTATACCAGTAGTAAAAATTGTGGGTGCACGTAACCCCAATATATTCTTTGAATTACCAGTCAGAAACTGGCACTATATGGCAGTAGCAAGAAATGAGGGTATTTATAACCCCAATATATTCTTTGAATTCCCAGTCAGACAATGGCACTGTATACCAGTAGTAAAAATTGTGGGTGCACGTAACCCCAATATATTCTTTGAATTCCCAGTCAGAAACTGGCACTATATGGCAGTAGCAAGAAATGAGGGTATTTGTATTCCCAATATACTCTTTGAATTCCCAGTCAGACAATGGCACTGTATACCAGTAGTAAAAATTGTGGGTGCACGTAACCCCAATATATTCTTTGAATTACCAGTCAGAAACTGGCACTATATGGCAGTAGCAAGAAATGAGGGTATTTATAACCCCAATATATTCTTTGAATTCCCAGTCAGACAATGGCACTGTATACCAGTAGTAAAAATTGTGGGTGCACGTAACCCCAATATATTCTTTGAATTCCCAGTCAGAAACTGGCACTATATGGCAGTAGCAAGAAATGAGGGTATTTGTATTCCCAATATACTCTTTGAATTCCCAGTCAGACAATGGCACTGTATACCAGTAGTAAAAATTGTGGGTGCACGTAACCCCAATATATTCTTTGAATTACCAGTCAGAAACTGGCACTATATGGCAGTAGCAAGAAATGAGGGTATTTGTATTCCCAATATATTCTTTGAATTCCCAGTCAGACAATGGCACTGTATACCAGTAGTAAAAATTGTGGGTGCACGTAACCCCAATATATTCTTTGAATTACCAGTCAGAAACTGGCACTATATGGCAGTAGCAAGAAATGAGGGTATTTGTATTCCCAATATATTCTTTGAATTCCCAGTCAGACAATGGCACTGTATACCAGTAGTAAAAATTGTGGGTGCACGTAACCCCAATATATTCTTTGAATTCCCAGTCAGACACTGGCACTATATGGCAGTAGCAAGAAATGAGGGTATTTGTATTCCCAATATATTCTTTGAATTCCCAGTCAGACAATGGCACTGTATACCAGTAGTAAAAATTGTGGGTGCACGTAACCCCAATATATTCTTTGAATTACCAGTCAGAAACTGGCACTATATGGCAGTAGCAAGAAATGAGGGTATTTATAACCCCAATATATTCTTTGAATTCCCAGTCAGACAATGGCACTGTATACCAGTAGTAAAAATTGTGGGTGCACGTAACCCCAATATATTCTTTGAATTACCAGTCAGAAACTGGCACTATATGGCAGTAGCAAGAAATGAGGGTATTTATAACCCCAATATATTCTTTGAATTCCCAGTCAGACAATGGCACTGTATACCAGTAGTAAAAATTGTGGGTGCACGTAACCCCAATATATTCTTTGAATTCCCAGTCAGAAACTGGCACTATATGGCAGTAGCAAGAAATGAGGGTATTTGTATTCCCAATATACTCTTTGAATTCCCAGTCAGACAATGGCACTGTATACCAGTAGTAAAAATTGTGGGTGTATATAGCCCCAATTCTATTGCTAGGGGACTTGCAGGGTATTTCTGGGGTGAAGGTGGGGGGGCACACCGTTGGAACGGGTATCGGGGTATATATCGGGTATACGGGAATACACTGACAGTGTATTCCATTCAGGATCCTGGGAAAGCTGGGTTGCGGCGATTGAGCCCGCCAGTGCCACGTTACACTGACAAGCTTCTCCCTGGAATTTAGCTCTTACAAGAGCTGTTGGTTGTCTTCTCCTTCCTATCCTAGCCTGTCCCTGCCTACCCAGAATCTAACCCCTAGCTAGCTGGACGGAAACCTCCGTCCTCGGTGAATTGCAAGCTCAGAATGACGCGAACCTGGGCGGCGCTGTTCTTTTAAATTAGAGGTCACATGTATTCGGCAGCCAATGGGTTTTGCCTACTTTTTTCAACGTCACCGGTGTCGTAGTTCCTGTCCCACCTACCCTGCGCTGTTATTGGAGCAAAAAAGGCGCCAGGGAAGGTGGGAGGGGAATCGAGTAATGGCGCACTTTACCACGCGGTGTTCGATTCGATTCGAACATGCCGAACAGCCTAATATCCGATCGAACATGAGTTCGATAGAACACTGTTCGCTCATCTCTAATATATAACTTATCTTTATGTCATATGTAATAGCTATTAAAATCACTGTACTCTGCAATATATGTAATGTATATTTAAGGTTTATATAGATTTTTCCATGATGATTTATTAACACTGGGTGCTAAGTTCTTCCTCTTCTTTCTGATTTGATTTAAGAAAAAAAAAATATTGCGAAATTTTCTTAATATTTTAAATTTAATGTTTAAAATTTTTGAGTGGTGGAGGTCACAGCAGGAAGGGGGATTCTGGTGCCTTGTCCCTGATATGCAAGTGCTCTTGAATTTAGGTAAATGAGAATGGATATCAAGGGGAATTGTTTAGCAAAAGTAATAGAAATGGATTAGAGATGAGCGAACGCTGTTCGGATCAGCCGATCCGAACAGCACGCTCCCATAGAAATGAATGGAAGCACCTGGCACGCAGACTTTGCCGGCGGCCGGCCGCTGAACCCCCCGCGTGCTGGGCGCTTCCATTCATTTCTATGGGAGCGTGCTGTGAGCGTGCTGTTCGGAATGGCTGTTCCGAACAGTGTTCGCTCATCTCTAATAAAGATATTATTTCACCAATGAATTTTATAAATATGTTGGCCCGGTGTACAAGTGTAGAACAGGAGACAGGGCAGAAAGAGGTTAAAGGGATATACCATAAATGTCTGGTATATGCGGGTCCAACACCTAAGAGTTGCATTTATCTTGTAAATAGTGGTCCCGAAACCTGTCTTAGGCCGGGGCCCCATGGGACGTAAACGCCGCAATTTGCCTGCAGTGAAGACGCTGCGGGAAAAATCGCGGCGTTGTACAGTGCAGGCAAAGTGGATGGGATTCATGCGAATCTCATCCCCACTTTGCGGAAAAGATCGCAGCGTGGACAAGCTGCGATTTGCAAAGCCGTTGCCACTTTGCAAATCGCAGTATGTCAATTATATCTACGGAAACGCCGGCGGCGGCGATATAAATTTTAAGAGAAAGTCAGCAGAGGAAAACTCTTTGAACTTTCTCTTAAAAGAACCGCAATGCGTTCAGGCAGCAGATCTTTCCGCAGCGCTTTAGCTCTGAAATTACGGCCTGTGGAGCCTTAGCCTTAAAAAGGGGTTTTCCCATCACAGTGTTTCAGCAGCTTTGCCTGCAGTCTGTTCTTCTCACTTCAAGTATTTCTCACCCCCTCTTCTCTCTTGCTGAATGGGCTTGAGAAGGATCACAATACTTATGAAGATCAGATTATATGCACATGCTTGTACAGAATGGACTCAGTGTTATCTGTGTGTTTACATAGAGAGGTAACAGACCAGGCTTTATCAGCAAACTGTAATTAGCTGAATAATCGTCCTTCCGGCAAGAGCAGTGAGTAAGTGACGTCACTTGTCATATAGGTCCCTGGTTGTAGCAATGCTGTGAAAACAATGGGAGGAATAATTTCACACAGCAGGAAAACAAAGTAGAATTTCTAAAGCAATATATTTAGGAAAAGTCTTCAGTTTACATAAGCTACCAGTATAGATAGGTTCCTTGAGATGGGAATACCCCTTTAAGGCCTCAGCGAGTGGCTCTATCCATTTACTTTTAGAGAACAGCTAAGTAAGGAGTACAAATAAATGTCTCAGATCAGAATAGATATCTAACTTGGCTAGGCATAGTTCTCAACTGTCCCAAATCTGCTTGAACGGTCCCACAACGTTGTAAATTTGGGACTGCCTTAATTAAAAATGAACATGATATACAAAAACCCTGCCCAAAAGTAGGCAGTCCTGCAGAGGTTTGGGATGATTCCGGGCTATTTTGGGGCATCCCCATATAAATATGGCTGGGTTGGGGTCAGGTGGTGTTACTTAATTCTCCTATTAAGTGGGCTAGGCTTCTTTATTTGCCAAGTTTAGTTGTTCCCTCCCCTTCCCCTTTGTATGACAAGAGCTCTGGAGACTTGTACAATACAACACAATATTGGTTTATTGGGATTTAGGCTACCAGGTGTCATCATACAGGAAGCGGGCACTGCAGGTTTCATTAATGGTTACTGCAATAGATAAAATGTGGCAGAACTCCAACCAGAAAAATAAAACATTGCTGAATGGGCATCATAAAAGAAAACACTTACAGTTTGGTATGGTCATTCCTGATGGCAAGGAGTGACAGGGAATTAAGAAGCCAAGAAAAGTAAACCATTCGGACTACAGTCACATCTGCGGCAGGTGTCTATCTGGTGCAGATCTTTGCGAAATTGCTGGATGAAAAAGTGATGCAAGCCCGAGTTTTTTGTTGGTGATTTAAATTAAAAAACCATAACCAGTAGAAGCACAAGAGACGCTATTATAGTCAATGGAGTGCCGCAGAATCCATTTGTGTCTGTCATTTCACCCATCCATTGCTGTCTTTTTTTCTGTTCTGTTCAATGGACCAAAAGAATGGATTAGACAGTGCAAATGTGAATATATCGTCAGAGAAAAACTGAAATAGTCTTTAATGTACCTCTGTTTTCTTAGATTACAGGACTTTAGTCTTGTCTACAATAGAAATGAACAATGCAATATATGTATTAAATTGTATTTAAAGTGACTGTCCAGTTATGATCTCAGAGTACAGGGAAGTCAGTAGTTATAGGGAATTATTGCCTATTTATTTTACTCAGTGTTTTGCTGCCATGATGCATTTTAGCTTCAGTGACGGGTATTTGGAGACACATCCCTGTCTCATCATTGGCGCAGGTTACTGCCCACTTCCGGCACCCTGCAGCTCTTCTTCCTATTATTTGCTGTTGTGTATTAGCACAAGCCCATCACAATTAAATCATGGAGTCAGTGTATAGAAACGTCCCTGGGTGAAAAGCTACTCCAAGGAAGATTTCATCAGTTACAAACAGGCAGTTGTCAACTTCAAGAATGCACTCCACAAATTTGGTCCAGTATGGGTCTTCAGATCATTAAGTCTAATCCTCTTAAGACCTCCTTCTCCAAACATCTCTTATCTGCTCTTCACACATCTACCTCCAAGAATTCTCCTGATCATCCCCTGTACTCACTGCCATGATACATAAGACTGTCCCCTACAATTACTACGTTCATGAGCACCCTGAAGACTCCCCTTCTTCAGGACAGACTGCAACCTGCTGCAACCACCATCTGAACAGCTTCTCCCCTCACCTACTGTCTATATCCCCTTTCCCTCATAGTTTGTAAGGCCTGTGAGCAGGGCCCTCTGTCCCACTGTACCAGCTGGTCACTGTTAGTATTGTAATTGTTTTGTGCATTTTGTGATTTACATGTAAACCCTCAAATGTGCAACACCATGGAATTAATATAGTAATGTACAACACCATAGAATTAATATAGTAATGTACAACACCATAGAATTAATATAGTAATGTACAGCACCATGGAATTAATATAGTAATGTACAGCACCATGGAGTTAATATAATAGTTTACAGCATGATGGAATTAATATAATAATGTACAGCACCATGGAATTAATATAATAATGTACAGTACCATGGAATTAATATAATAATGTACAGTACCATGGAATTAATATATTAATGTACAGAACCATGGAATTAATATCATAATGTACAGCATCATGGAATTAATATAATAATGTACAATACCATGGAATTAATATAATAATGTACAGCACCATGGAATTAATATAATAATGTACAGCACCATGCAATTAATAAAAGAATGTACAGTACCATGGAATTAATATATTAATGTACAGCACCATGGAATTAATATAATAATGTACAGCACCATGGAATTAATATAATAATGTACAGCACCATGGAATTAATATAATAATGCACAGCACCATGGAATTAATATAATAATGTACAGCACCATGCAATTAATAAAAGAATGTACAGTACCATGGAATTAATATATTAATGTACAGCACCATGGAATTAATATAATAATGTACAGCACCATGGAATTAATATAATAATGTACAGCACCATGGAATTAATATAATAATGCACAGCACCATGGAATTAATATAATAATGTACAGCACCATGGAATTAATATAATAATGCACAGCACCATGGAATTAATACAATAATGTACAGCACCATGCAATTAATAAAAGAATGTACAGCACCATGGAATTAATATATTAATGTACAGCACCATGGAATTGATATCATAATGTACAGCACCATGGAATTAATATAACAACGTACAGCACCATGGAATTAATGTAATAACGTACAACACCATGGAATAATGGTGCTCCAAAAATAATAAAGTAATTTTAAAAAAAAGTATTAATAATTTCTTACATACAATTAGTAAACAGGTGACAAAATTCTGTTCTTAACATGCATGTGAGTTCGTAAAGAAGTATTCCCATCTGAGACATTTATGGAGCCTGCTTCCATCTCGAAGGCTGAGGCCCCACCTTGAGGAAATGCTGCATTTTTTGTTGCAGAGTTTGTTGCCGTTTTTTTGAGCCAAAGCCAGGAGTGTACTCAGGAGAAGGTAGAAGTATAAGAACTTTCCACATATTTCACATTCTTTTTGGAGCCATTCTTGGCTTTCGCTCAAAAAAACACAACAAAATCTGCAACAAAAAAAGCTGTGATTCCGCAACGTGGGGCCTTAGCCGGAAAGTGGTTTTCTTTCAACCCTCACTACTGTAGTGAGCATAATGGCAAAATGGCGTTGCCCATGCACCGCTTTTAAAATGGATCCTCAGTTAGCTTTGACTGAGGCCTCGGTGCATTTCATGCCCATGATCAAGGTCTCTTCTGTAAATATGACTGGCAGTGGCAGCCATAGTTTGATACCCAACACCTGCAGCACCTGCTACAGCAGATGTCAGGAAAGGGCTAATATTCTGTCCAATGTACTGGGGAGCTGTAAAAAAAATTCTGAATGAGGTGTAAATGGAAAAAAAACCTAATTTTTCCCAATTTCTTTTGATGTTTTAAAACCTTTTAGAAAATTTAAAAAATTGCAAAATACAAAAATCTCTTTGCTTCGCCGAATTCTGTCACCAGTAACTTTTTGATATTTCCATGTACAGAGATGGGTATAGCGTATTTGTGTGCATGAAAAGGAGTATTTTTTATTGATACCGTTTGGGGGAATGTCAGATGGTCTGATCACTTATTCAATTTGAAAAAATGGGAATTTGTCTATTCTGAGTTTTTTTTTTCCCACTGCTGCCTTCACCATATGGAATAAATATTTTTATATTTTAATACGTCACCCTTTTTTGGATATGGGGATACTTGAAGTGTCTACAGTGTACAGTATATATAACAAATGGACACTCGTACTGCAGATGTTTCTAACAACATATCATGATGGCTATTTCTCAAGAGCAAGTGCCAGACCACGGTCCACAGAAAGAAACAAGGGTGTGAGGAAAAGCCTTGCAATTGAATTGACATTATTTTGCGTTTTTTCAGTCCCCTTCAGTCATTCTATTGGGGCGTATGGCAGGATTTGCCTGTTGGCGGTGCTTTTGTCTTGTGTTCAGGGTCAAAGTCTCTTTTAGAAGTAGAACAAATAGCATCTGATATATACAGAAAAAACACAAAATCAAAGAGCACAAGAAGTCTGTGAACGTGGCATTTGCTGCCGATGCCAGTATGTAGTTCATTGTCATCAGGGCACCTGTTATTCATAATTCTAGATCTTTTCAATGCAACAAGTTTTGATATCATGTAAAAAGGACATTTATTTTAGTGATAAATATAATTGAATGATAAAATTTGGTAAAACTAAGAATAGTTCGAAATCTGAATTCCACATATTGTACCCATACCCATGTACCCATATTGTAAGCCGAAGCTACCAAAATGTTTGTAGGACATGCGGTGGTTTGTCAGCATGAATGTCACTTATAGACTAAACACATAGGACTGTAGGGCAGTCCGCAGATTGCAATGGTGCCCTTTTTATTGCGATCCAATGCTCCAGCACGAAGAAATTCAACATTTTATAAATGATAAATGAAATTGAGTCCCCAAGTGGTGTATTTGGGTGTTCCCTCAAATTCAAGTGGCACAACAATGTGAGGGAATACCCTAAGTAGTGCTTGGGGACTAATCAGCTTCCCCCACAGTTTACAGTCCTCCTGCAGTTGCCCCCATAGTTTAATGCCCTCCTCCAGCTGACCCCACAGTTTAATATCCCCTTCCAACTATCCCCACAGTTTAATGGGGGGGACATTAAACAAGGGGCAACTGCAGGTGGACATTAAACTGTGCGGCAGTTGGAGGGGGACATTATGCTGTGGGGGCAGATGGATGGCGACATTAAACTATGGGGATGGCTGGAGGGGGATATTATATTGTGGGTGCATTTGAAGGAGTCATTAAACTGTGGGGGCAGATGAAGGGGGGCATTAAACTGTGGGGATAGCTGGAAGGGGACAATAAACTTTGTGGGTAGCTGAGGGGGACATTAAATTCTATGGGGCCACATGGGAGGCATTATACTAAGTGAGGGTCACTTAGGGGACATTATAATTTTTGCAAGTTGGGTATTTCTAAGTTGTAGTATGAAACCTTTGCAATGTACCCACCAATGTGTTAAAATGGCTCTGGTCCTATATACCGCTTGTTATTTAGGAAGTTGCATATCTTATGTGTTTCTCTCTCTATATTATGATGCTTCATTTTAATTTTTGCTGTGCATGATGGAACCTGGATCTAAGTAGCATGGTAAGAGTCATGTGTGAATGCTAATCTTCATGTCTACTGTATGTTGTAGGATTTAAATGAAACTGTGATGTACAGCCGTCTGTGGATGGGACCCCTTCATTTTATAGGGGTTATTTTGGTGTCCCAGAATATGATTTAGGTTTCTTTCAAAACCATGACTACCTTTCCAAAACTACCTTTCAAAAGTAACATAAGTAACTCTTTTCCACCAATGAGGTCTTATTTGCTTATTCTTTACCCAGAAGTCTTAGCAGAGCATTCATGTTCTAATTAATCCCGGTACTGTCACATTACTTCTCCTGACTTACTGATGTGCTAATATACCTATGCTAACTAGAATTACATAAGCTAGGTATATACAGTCCTATGAAAAAGTTTGGGCACCCCTATTAATCTTAATCATTTTTAGTTCTAAATATTTTGGTGTTTGCAACAGCCATTTCAGTTTGATATATCTAATAACTGATGGACACAGTAATATTTCAGGATTGAAATGAGGTTTATTGTACTAACAGAAAATGTGCAATATGCATTAAACCAAAATTTGACCGGTGCAAAAGTATGGGCACCTCAACAGAAAAGTGACATTAATATTTAGTAGAGCCTCCTTTTGCCTCTAGTCGCTTCCTGTAGCTTTTAATCAGTTCCTGGATCAAGGTATTTTGGACCATTCCTCTTTACAAAACAATTCAAGTTCAGTTAAGTTTGATGGTCAGGATCCAGGAACTGATGAAAAGCTACAGGAAGCGACTAGAGGCTGTTATCTTTGCAAAAGGAGGATCTGCTAAATATTAATGTTACTTTTCTGTTGAAATCAAATTTTGGTTTAATGCATATTGCACATTTTATGTTAGTACAATAAACCTCATTTCAATCCTGAAATATTACTGTGTCCATCAGTTATTAGATATATCAAACTGAAATGGCTGCTGCAAACACCAAAATATTTAGAACTAAAAAGGGGTGCCCAAACTTTTTCATAGGACTGTATATAAATGTCTGTATATATATGTATTATTTCCTCTGGATCTCTGCTACTGCTGAACACATAAAATCAGACCAATTCTGCCTTTTGTTTGGACAGACCCTTCTGGTTCTGCTGCTCAGTCCAGCGGTTATAAAGATAAGCAGGACATGGATAATGTGGTACTTCCCCCCCGCAAACAAAACCACAGTGTAACTTTTAATCAGATTCTTTGCTGCCTGATTACAACTTTGCAAGGGATTGAAGGCTTTTCAGATGAGTTTATACAGGATTATTACTGTGGAAATTCTGATTAAAATCTCCCCAAAACCCTGCTCCGACAAGATTAAACCCAACCATAATCCCACAAAGCCGGCAAGCCTTCCTATACCGCTCCAGCTCATCTGCTGCTACTTTATACAGCGAGGATTACACTGCTGAGCTCCCTTGCCCTGTAAAAATATGTAATGGATATGAATGAAAAACAGGTAGTAAACATACTAAACATGTGGATGCCAGGAGTGATGCCTAAATCAACATTAAAGCCTCACTCCAGCTAGATATATCCAGGGCCGGTTTTAGACAAAGTGTGGCCCTGGGCAAAACTAAAAGTGGGGCCCCCATAACCTGATATACCAACACCATTATATTCAGTCATTTCATAAGTCAGGGCTGCACTTCCAGCGGCAGTGATATAGTCTCAAAAGATAAGGAATTAAAAAAAAAAATTGGAAAGATATATAAAGTTGTGAAACTGCTGTTTATGTACCGCTATACTGGGGAGAATTATTACCGCTATACAGACAATTACCAGACAATACACATCATGTATAGACCAACACCATCTACATACAAGGCCTAGATAGTACACGACCTCCACATTGTGACTACCGCCATAACATTACATAGTGAATCAAAGACCATAGCCGTGCACTACACAGACTTCTAACCTAATAAACATCACATCAATTAAATGATTTTCTGGCCACAAACTGATTCTTTTATATTCATAACCTATCCACAGAACAACTCATCAGTAGTATGTTAGTATGTGATCTGTCTGGGTTCAGCACCCAAACCCCACACAGATGAGCTGTACTAGAAGCTTCCTGGTGCCAGGCTCTGCTTGTGGACAGGATTCAGCACCACTACTATTCAAGTACGAGGATTGACGCTATACAATAGATGGCGCTGCTGTGCCAGTCCTATTACTTGAATAGTAGCGGTGCTGCATCCTGTTGGATGCTGCTAGAACAGACAGACCCTGACAGATCACATACTGAGGTCCTACTATGTGGACAAGTCATTAGTATCAAAAATCAGTTTGTGACTAGAAAACTCTTTTTAAAATAGTGATGTAATAATACTCTTTTCTACCCCCAATAATAACAAAACCCTTTCTTGGTCATAGGCAATACAAATCACCACCTTTTGTATCGTCTTATGAGTTATTATAGCGCCCGCTTATAAATAATAGTACCCGCTTATGAATAATAGTAAGTTACTAATAATTATTTGTTCTTATAAATAATACTCCCCCCCCAATCAGGAATAGTTTCCCCTTATAAGTAATAATTCCTTTTTACAAGTATAAATAATAATTTCCTCATCTTCATTAATAATAATCCTTCAATACTAACTATAATTCCCCAGCTGGTCTTATTATTAATAGTTCCTCCTTATAAATAGCCCTCTTATATATATAATAGTTCCCCTAGCCTTATTAATAATAGACCCTCCTTATATATGTATATATATATATATATATATATATATATATATATATATATATATAGCCCCCATATTAATAGTCCCCCACCCAACCTTATTATTAATAGTTCCCCCTAATAATAATAGTTCCACCAGCCTTACCAATATAATAATAATAATAATAATAATAATAATTATTATTATTATTATTATTATCTTAATAATATTATAAAGGTGAAAGTATGTGTGTTTGGATGTTTGTGTGTTTGGATGTTTGGATGTTTGTTCCTCAATCACGCAAAAATGCCTTCACCAATTTGCGTGAAATTTTCACAAAACATAGTTCCTAGGCAGGATTGAACGATAGGCTACTTTTCGTTCCACTCACGCATATACATTTTGCCCAGGACACCCCCAAACCCCAAACTCACAGCATGAGCTCTACAATCTCACACATTTTTGACCACTCACACAAGCCACACACTCCCTATTGGCCTCTCAAGCCTAGCCCCTAACCCCACACTACAACATGTCAATACACTTGCCCACTTACACCCTCACCTTCATCTCCATCCAGGGGGAAACCTCTTCAAGGCTCTGGATCAGCCATCTTACGCTCCCCGACTCCGCCCACTACTTGCTCTTGCTACGAGCATGCACATCTTCCCCCTCTATACAACGTCTTTCTGCACGCCACACTGTACGCACAAAATCCTCTGCAGGCCGACACACTCCTCAACGCCAGTGGGAGCCTTCCCGCACCTCCCCAGCCCTCCACGGCTAACACACAGCCTTCCCGAGTCTCCACCAGCCCTTCGGCCCCAGGACACTGCCTACCCGCCCTTCCACAGGCCCTCCAGGGCAAGGAGACTGGTAAGTCGCCATTCCGCCAGAGGCTACGCACTTCTCTCCTCACAGCTCCGTAGTATCGTTCTAACACTTCACTGCCTCTGCAGGCCGACACACTCCCCGACGCTGCTGGGAGCCTTCACCCACCTCCACAAGCCCTCCACGGCAAGGACACTGCCTTAACTTCGATTCAACTTTTCTTACACTGGGTAGGACATTTCGCTCTAAATCTCTTGACAATTCTCTGATTTCATGAATCCTGTGATATAGTCAAACCCTCCAGTGTCAGACGCAGCAAAGCAAACCAACAGCATTCTGGATCCCATCTTTGTAAATGGACAATTAAGGACAGACACTAACAGTAAAGGACACTACAAGATGTCCCATTTACAATAATGCAAATTGTAACAGACACAGCTAGGCCTGCGCTGACGCTGTGTCGCGCAAACCAGGAACCCTGCCGCGGACCACGTCACAGGTACTAGGGGTGGAAGGGGGCACCTTCCTGGGGCGCCAAAGGGCCACGGGGTAGGTGGAAGGAGTGACCACAAGGTGAAGCGGGTAGGGAGAAAGGGGGGTGGCGGCTGCCAGGAAGGAGAGGAGGTAAACAGTTCCAGCGGGCCGCACGGGGTAGGTAACAGGGCCCGGAGTAGGTAACACGGAAGAAGGGGGCATGCTGTTAGGGGGGGGGAAGTCGCCACGTTCCTGGGTCGCAAAGGGGCACGGGGTAGCTGGAAGGAGTGACCACAAGGGGAAGCGGGTAGGGAGAAAGGGGGGTGGCGGGCGCCAAGAAGGAGAGGAGGTAAACAGTTTAAGAGGGCCGCAAGGTTCGCACAGAGGGTCCATGGACCCTCGGAGGTAGGAAGGCCCCCCTGCGGACACAACAAAAAGGAACAAGCCTGCGCTCCCAGCCAGGTGTGTCACGCAGACAGTCAAGGTTCCGCGGACGAAGTCGCGGGTAAAAGCTAGTTATTAATAATAATAATAATAATAATAATAATAATAATAATAATAATAGTAATAAAATATATATATATATATATATATATATATATATATATATATATATATATATCTTTATTAATAATAGATTTTCCTTAGAAATTGAAATGTTTTATATATGTATATATAATATAGAATGGGAGCTATACATAGGGAGTAACTATTAATAAGGCTGGGGGAAATATTATTAATAAAGTTATATGGAGATGGAGACTGCTGTGGTCCGATCTTAGACTCCACCTCCTCACAGATGAGCCTCTGGCAAAACCATTGTTGATTGGCCGAATGCTGTACACTGGCCAATCAACGCTGGTCAATGCATTCCTATGAGAAAAAGTCAGCTCCCTCGTAACAGCAAGCTGCCAGCTCTCCCTACTAGCAAGGACAAGCCTGCTGCAGAACCAGCGTTGATTTGCCGAATGCTATACACTGTACTGTACGCTGGTTCTGAATCGTATATTTACTGTGAATAGGGAGTAGTATTCAATCGAGTACAAATATTTCGAATACCATAGTATTCGATCGAATACCTACTCGATTGAATATTACTCGCTCATCTCTAGTAACCTTGTGATTTGTACATATGGAACCATGTAACCATGTAATTTGTGCATACGGAATCATGTAAACATATGATGTGGTGGTCAAATGGGGCACAGGAACATAATGAGGTCAGTGCGCCCCTACGCGACCGCTGAGGACCAATCACAGGCCTCAGCAGAGATGTCAGGAAGATGGCTGAAGATGCTGCATATAGAAAGAGCCATGATGCCCAGGGTGAGGAAAGGTGAGTATCAGTGTTTGTTATTTTTATTCACCTTCCCTGGGCATCCGATTATTATACTTTGGGGTCTGAGGAGACTCCAGAGTATAAAATTAGCAGCGGGGGAAGGGGGGCTGTTGGGAGCATGTACTATGCTATGCTGGGCATATACTATAGGTGGGGGACACTGCTGGGCATATAATACTGTCAGGGGAAACACTGCTGGGCATGTAATACTGTGGGGGTGATGACACGTCATTGAACATCCCCTTTATTGCTTTCTTCCCTACTTTTCTTTTTTAGAACCCCTTCTACTTCTGGCAGGGTTAAGCAAACAGAAAAGAAACAGGAAAACACCCAAACTGCCTTGTGTGAATCTGACATAATAACAGTAATATATACAAACGAGGCTACTGAAAAAGACATGTGTGGGAACAGACGGTATCAATACTAAGGATATAACATTTATATATCTTTATTAAATATCCATTAAAGGAATACGTACAAAGGACACACATATAACAATAAATTAAGGGGATACGGTAATCATTGTACTCGTTTACCAATGCCAAGGTAAGTGTGAAGAAACTGAAGTAATAGCTATCAAATATCGGGGTATACAAGAGGTAGAAACGGTGGCATTGCAAATTTTCATATAGACATAATGCTATAATGAAGTATCACCACCAAACCACTAACCCACTTAGATGTTATGCATATGGAAAGTAGTATATCACATATACCAGGCAAGAGATGGAAACCCGATGCGCGTTTCACCCACTACCGTGGGCTTCGTCAGGGGACTGAGCTCCTTTTTATACATGTGTGGGACCCATCTTCATGTATTTTTAACCTTTTGAATTAAAAGTTATTTTTTAAAGTGGCATGGAGTAACTCTTCTACCTTCAAACTGACTTTCACTCTGAAATCTTTGCTATATCTGTCTTGATATGGAGTTCAGGTCACATGTATCAGATTACCCATGTCTAGGAGGTCAGGGGAGAGGGGAGGCCTGAGAACAGGGCCGACGTCAGCACCCGGCAACCCGGGCAAGTGCTGGGACCCCAAGCTCCTGAGGGGCTCACTGGGTGCTGACTGCCTCACTTTGTCTCCCCCTCACTCTACTTACTTTTGATGCTCCTCTGTGTCCGCGCAGGCTGACCGCCCCTCCTCCTCCTCCCGGAGTCTAGCTGCGCAGGGGATGATCCATTACATTAGTCTTCTGCAGACCCGTGTAATCAATCCCTGACTCAGCTCCAGGTATGTGCTGTGTGTGTGTGTGTGTACACGCATGTTCTGTCTTTTGTCTGTGTGTATACCTGTTCTGGCATGTGTCTGTATGTATATGTTCTGTTTTGTGTCTTTTGAAGAACAGAAAGAGGGACAAAATGTGCGCAAAGCGTGCTGCAGCAAATTTAGCTCTGCCCACTTTTATGTTGGCTCCACCCATTCCCATTCATTTTTCATGTGCCCGCACACAGTATAATCCTCCCCAGTCACCTGTAAATTATATGTCTCCCCTCCATCTCTCCCCAGTTTCATATACCCCCTTTATCTGCCCCCAGTTTCATGTCACCCCATCTCTGCCCACAGTTTCATGTCACCCTTCCATCTGTCCAGTTTCATGTCACCCCATCTCTGCCCACAGTTTCATGTCACCCTTCCATCTGTCCAGTTTCATGTCCCCCTTCTCTGCCCCAGTTTCATGTCCCTTCCCCCCTCTATCTCTGCCCCCAGTTTCATGTCCCTCCCCCCTCCATCTCTGCCCCCAGTTTCATGTCATTCTTCCCCCCTTCATCTGCCCCTAGTTTCATGGGCCCGCTTCATTATGTTCCCCCTCAGTGTTTAACATGAAAAACACAGTTCCTACTTTATTCGCCTATGTATTCAACTCATCTGCACCCGGAGGACATACCTCCCGACGACCGCAACTGCGGGACAGGACACCGAATCCGGGAATGTCCTGCAAAATCCGGGATGGTTGGGAGGTATGTATATGTTCTGGGTGTGTGTGTGTTCACATTTTCTGTCTGTGTGTGTGCATGTTGTGTGTCTGCGTACACATGTTTTGCCTTTTGTCTGTGTATAGTATTCACCAATACAGATTCCCTCTGATATCCAAAACTTGAACCAGAATTTCATATAAATTTGCTATGCTATGCTGTCAGAATTTACTGCAGTTTTGCATTATATTGATCAGGATGATCAGCACTATATTCCATAAAATTCTTGCTATATATGTAAATGATGAAGCCACATGAAAACTGTCCGGTGTCCGTATGCGGTCTCTCTGCCTGGAAACCATTTTTTTTGCACAGACACAAAGTCGTACATGCAGGACTTTGAGGAGGAAGGGAGGGGTGCACAGGGCACTGCTCAGTGCAGGAAGCTTTTACAAGAAGTGATCAGCAGCTCCTTCATCTGGCAATGATTTATCTGCTGCCGATGGTTTGTCCTAACAGTAGGGAAAGTATGGAGCCCCTAAGGGTGTGGGGGCACTGAGCAATTGCCCAGTTTGTCCCCCCCTTTAATGCTGGCCCTGTATATATTATGCCATAACCCTGTAGTACAGACCATTCTATTGTAAAGTGTAAAGTTATTCAGCCTCCAAACAGGCCCCCATCCGGTCATGTGATCAGCAGAATGACCTGATAATTCACACATCAGCTGGAAGTCTCTGATATCTATGTAAATCTATCAGAGTGTAACCTCAAGGCTTTGATAGACTTATATAGAACAAGTGGCTTCTGTCTGATGTGTAAAATGGCAGATATAGCATAATATATATTATTGGAGTTGGGCTTTGAAAGGAGTCTGTCACCAGAATCCAGCATATCAGCCCAGCCACGCGGATAAATATGCGACCTAAATCAAATGGTGTTTTCCCCCTTGTGAATCGGTGCCTCCATTTCTGAGATATCGCTTTCTTAATATGTTAATATGTAAATGAGCTCTTTGGAGCAATGAGGGCATTGGAGCAACAACAACAATGTCCTCATTGCTCCAAAGAGCTCATTTTCATATTGACAAAAACAGTAATATCTCTAATATATCTATCTACAGAGCTAGGTTGAACTTGATATGATGTATTCTGGTGACTCTCTTTAAGTATGGCCACATTCCAATATATTATCATGGGCAGTGCTGGAGAGTTCTCTCGCAGCATTGAGAACGCCTCCAGTGCTGTTTGAGCGTTGGGGTCCGCCCCCAGTGCTGCGAGAGAACTCATTTGCGTACCTATAAAAAAGATTTCAAGCAAACGGCGGTGTGGGAAGACATCTAAAGGTGGAGAAGAATAGCCTTTCTTACGGCTATTACTAAGTGTTAGTAAGAAAAATGTGTTTGAATGATAGGATCCCTTTAAATACACAGATGAAAATGGGACCCATTGTCTGGAGCCGTAGGGCAGTACTTGAAGTGAGGGATTGTCCAGCTCAGTCGTAGATGGCTGAGTGGGCCCCCACTACCATAGGTTCTAATAAAGGTGCACCATATGCCATATGGCTAATGTGCCTAAGGTAATAGGGTGTCCTTTTGGCTTCTATCAGGGTTATACCCATTTTTTTGCTGCATAGAATTAAATACAGGACTTGAATACATTCTCCTATGCAGAGACATCAGCATACAATACATACACCATGTAATATACTTTTTTGAACATGGAAGCCTACCAGGTACTCTACTATATTTGACATAGATCATCCTCTGCAACTTATTTTACAGATCCTAATCCTGTATTCAGGAACATTTTTATAGAGAATGGAGCCCTAGACGCTCTCAAAGTAGAGCTCACTCCTCCCCATTGTCAGTTTATCTTGTAATTTTAAAATTTTGCGTGGTCCTAAGAAGTGAAAGGGTTCTTATAAGACTCAATGGGTGTCTATGGCAGCATGGAGGCAATAGTAAACAGAGGTTGCTTCTAGGAATCCCATCCTGAGGGCCCCCTACGGAAATAGGGGTTCTGAGTAACTAGCCAGCTTGTCACCATCTATAACTGCCCATTGCTACTGTATACTAAGGAAATTGGACAGTATAACGGAATAACGGTTGGGGGGCTCCATAACACCCATGCTTAACAAAATGTTTATCCGTGTAATACAACAAATTTGCAATTGTCAATTTATATTGAAAATTCAGTATCTCTGGTCATGTACTGATGTAATATATTGTGACAGCTATCCATCATACATCTGGTGACATTTATGGTAATTCTACACTAGTAATGATTCCTACATTTTCATCAGATCTTCTACGCACTGTATAGTGAAGGAAATACAGTAATAGGAAACCTGCCTGCTGTGAATAATGTAGAACCTCTTCTAGAAATCTACAAAGACAGAAGAAAAAACACATCGGACATGAAATATTTAAATATTTAAATTACGGTGTTATTGGCGATGGGCCAAACAATTAACGGATCAGAGGGCCTGTATCAGTGCAGAATCTGCGCATGGTGTCAGTTACCACAGCAGATGGTCCCATGATATTGCGTGATTGCACTGATTCAAAGCATGGTGCAGCTGGAGGCAAGTTTTGGGACAAAGTAACCTTCCCTGTTCATGTACCCTGGCTGACGCCGCTGTCCTTAAAGTGGGGATTATTAGCCCTCACTGTATTACAAACAGAAAATCAAATCCTAAAGAAAATTGTCATTCAGATCTTATAGGATGGTGGTCGCAGACCTATCCAGTACATTGACACTACTGAATGAAACTCTCCGCAGCCTAGAAATAAACTTGGGACTGATGACATCACTGAAGCATGTGTGTTTACAAACCTGCTTCCGTGATGTCATCGGTTTCAAGTATTTATATAGTCCTAGATGAATTTCATTATATTTGGTTCCCTGTCGCATTAATACAAGGGTGTGATTTAGCAACACATCTATTCCAGGTTTTGGGTGTAGATGTGTAATAATGTAACGTAGATTTGGCACAAGCACCTTTTGTGTGCCAATTAATCATTTATACTCAGAGGTAGATATATTGTACTTATATTAGTAGTAAGCGTTCACACCACCGCCGCTGTCCGTCCCAGGGTTTCTGTTCTAAACCCCTGGGAAACCAGACAGGGAACAGCTTGCCACAAAGTCATACATGCAGGACTTTATGTCTGTGCAAAAAAAAAAAAAAACCCAAAAAACTGTTACTAGGCAGAAAGGCTGCATACAGACATCAGCGGGCACCTTTAAAAACCCATTCAAATGAATGGGCTTTAAAGCTGACTGTTGGCAAGCCGTTCCCTGTCCAGTTCCCCAGGGTTTAGCATGGAAACTCAGGGGCAGACAGTGGCGGTAGGGTGAACTTTTTTCTCTTTTTATATGTCGTCTTGATCCAAGGTCATTGTATGGATTTATTAGTGAGTAGATACATGTGTAATGTATAGTACAAGTAGGAATAGCCAAGATACAATACACACTGTGTGATCAGAAATGAACAGTCAATATGATAACACGTCTGAACAATCATAGTTACGTAGTCACATAGTAGATGAGGTTGGATAAAGACATTAGTCCATCAAGTCAAACCTATAATCCTACAATCCCAACAGTGTTGATCCAGGGGAAGGCAAAAAACCCCATGAGGCTCATGCCAATTTCCCTATTTCAGGGGAAAAAATTCCTTCCCGACTCCAATCTAGCCAGGGGTGTAGGTAGGAGGTTTAGGGAGGATCAGGAAGACGTGGCACCCAACAGGGAATGGCTCGCCCAGTAGGATACCCTATATTTGTCCACTAGGGCTGGGCGATTAATTGAATTAAATTGACATTTGGGGACATGATGATTTCTAATATAGCGCTATAAGGAAATGGTTGTGTTACAGTCTATCATGATATTTAGTAGTTCAGTTCACCAAACATAACTTTTTGCCATGTATAATTTTTAATGATTTCCAGACAATAAAGTTGTTGCAAAGCATGTTATAAAGCACGTAAATCCCCAGATGTATCATTATCACAATAGCCATATCTCACAGTTGTCGCTGTGCAATTTCCTATTGTCTCGTCTATGGGTCTGCAGAAGACGTCCTTTGGCTGGCTGCTAAATGTGTCTCGCTGGCTCCTGAGCTCTAGTCATTGGTGCCCTGTCTTTTGTTTAAGTGCTTTGTGGTATTTGTGTTGAGTTACAAATGTCAAGAAAATCATCATCTCTACATTAGTACATTATTAACACTACTGTAAGATTATGATAATAAGAGAGTTTAAAGGAAGGCTGAACCTGAAGTATTAGCCCTTGAAGTAAGTATTTCTGGAGAGATACATATGTGAGATCTTAGTGACACATATAAGAACCAATATATTCATCACAGCTTTATAATGGAATATTGCATTATATATTGTTCTAGGTTCACATACGCGCTTGGGTTTCCGTTTTTCGGATCCCCTTTCTGGACCTGAAAAAATGGAAACCCAGTCTGCCTGCAAGCCTCATAGACTATGATGGGGTCCACTGGGTTTCTGCCCAGATGTAGAGAAAAAAGTCCTTCCTGCAGGATTTTTCTCTCTGCATTTTTAAAGCGGAATGTGGAACGGAATCTTTTTACGTGGTGAGAGCTTCAGAAAAACTGCTAAAAAAAAAAAAAAAAAAATACAAATAACTCATGAATCAAATTTTGCAACTTTTGTCTACCATTTTTTTTTTTAATATAAAGTCTATGATAAAATCCCTCCCTGCTTTAATTCTTCCACAGTTTTCAACAACTCTGTTTGCTGTCAATGGATGAGAACATTCTTGTTTGCATCAAAAGATTAAAATTGTATCCAGTCTTGGCAATCTGTTGGGCTCTAAACAGTCAAGTCTCCAGGCTTAGGCCAGGTTCCGCTTGGGGACCCCCCCCCTTCCCTCCCGAACAGAAACCTATACGAATTAAAAAGTGGTTACCTTAGGAAACCCGTGGACCTCATAGACTATAATGGGATCCGTGTGGTTTCCGCTCAGTTTCCACACGAAACATGCAGCACTTTTCTCTCCACATGTTTCGTGTGGAAACCGAGCAGAAACCAGACTCATGTGCAGTCGGCTCTGCCATGCCTGTTGCCATTTTTTTGTGGCTGCTTACACGAGCGTACTGTGTAAGCGGCCACAAGAATGGCAGAGCCGACTGCGCATGCGTCCCATTTAAAGCCAGAAGAAGCCATCCGAAAAACACGTAGCGGAGAGGGCGTTCCAGAGGAAGAAGAGGCCGTCACTGGAGAGTTCTCTCGCAGCATTGGGGAAGCCCACAGCGCTGTTTGAGTGCTGGGGATCGCCCTCAGTGCTGCGAGAGAACACAATTGCATACTGATGAAAACCGGGATATCTACGAAACGGCGGCGCAGAGAAGACATCTAAAGGTAGGAGAAGAATAGCCTTTCTTAAGGCTATTCCTACGTGTTAGCGAGAAAAAATGCAGTTTTAATGATAGAATCCCTTTAAGGCTGTATTTTATTTTGCTCATTTTGTGCCTGAAGTGAAGGTTTATTTATTTTGCTGTTTTTTCTAAATAAACCTGTTTGCTACAGTTCAGTGTCCCTGTCTCTGACTGGTTGAGTCTGCACCACTGCTGCTACCGAACTACCTGAAGGCTGCACAGTATATTGAGTATCTGGAAACTATTTCTTAAACCTTTTCTTTAATGTTTTCCTACTTTCCATGATATTTTACTCCTCGTGCACAGACCAGTGTGTCTCACTAGAGCAGCTGATGTGCAATGACCAGAGGATGCTGTGCCTATGATTATAAGGGATTTTCAATTGGCTTCAGACATCTCCTCTCTCTGAAAGAGATTAAAAGTCATTTTGCAGAGGATTAAGCCTGACACAGTTTATAACCTCTTTCTCTTCAAACCTGCCATTTGCTCATATTAACATTCATACATATCCCTCCATGTGTTTAGTTATCTAGCAATGTTTAAGTAGTCAATTATATGTACTATAGCTTACATGATATGGTATATTGTAAGGGATAATAAGAACAGAAGAAGAAGGTGAAGATATCACAGTGCAATGCAAGTACAATATACTGTACAAGGGACAAATGTAGCCTATACAGCAGCTATAAATCATCCATATTCTGACATTCTCCATACTATATAGGTTACATGAGAAAATACCCTAGTAGTTAATAGTGTTGCAGTGTACTGTACTGAGCTGTATATTGCTGCTATCATATATGGTAAATCATACAAAAAGCGTGATATAGTCTACAGATATTTAGAATATTGTGGTACAGATATGGCATTCATCAGATGAACATTTGTAGGACACTAGTGGAATTTGTATATTGCGCCTGCCCTTCACTTTTTATAAAGCTCCTTTGCTATGTCTTCGGTGAAGAATACATCGGTAATTAAGAAAATAGACATTTTAATAAGAAAGGACAGTAGGGCTAGTGGGCAGTTTTCCAATAAACTTAGAAAGTGACATCTTCATGCTAGCTGCTATGTTATTAAAGCCATATTAATACCCTCATTATTATTTGGCTTGGTTTCAGGAAATATTGGCCTGGTTCCTGGAATATATTAATAATAATGAAGTCTGATGGAGATGTACAGTACTACAATGGGAACGCTCTATGCTAGGATTGTACAGGCGGCTGCTGTCTGACAAAATTGAGAGCAAACTCTTACATACAATTATTGGTGTCATCAACAGACAATAATAGCACCCAAAGTATAGTTTATCATTTGTAGGGGCCTATAACTCTTTATAGACCGTGAATTTTTTATATTGCTTTTAATGCACTAACTTGGATTAGCTGTTCTGAATTATTAGAAGTCATGTGACCACATGGTAAACTACAAGGTGGTGTAGATACATGAGTGCTAAAAGACAGCCAAGAGTGCAAGATGGTAAGATACTGTATGTGTGGTAGAATGGAGGGGTTGTAGAGTAGAAAGGATCATAGTCTGTGGGAATGGCTATTAATGAAGGGTTAGGATAGGATCCCACAGAGTAATTTGCTGCAGATTTGGGGGCGGATTCAACCCCCAAATCATCAGGAGATTGTACCCAGGATCTGTCCACCATTGTTTTCAATGGGAGACAGAGATCGCGGTAAGACACTGAAAAATAAGCGTCCTGCTTGATCTTGCTGCAGATTCTGTGGCTCCAGACTGCCCATTCATCAGCAGTGTCTGAATACGTGGCTGAAGAAGAAGAATTCCTCTTTATCTTCCATCATTTGAACGTACCCTTAGAGGGTAAATATAAAATGATACCCTCCATACAGGTTTGTTGATTCTCACTAATTTTTACTAAAATTGTTTTATCTCATTAACAGGTCCACATGCCCATGTATGCTCCAACTGTTTCTTCATCTCCAACATGTATTGTATGTATTGTATTGTATTGTATGTATTGTTTTTTTTTTTTAAGGAGACATATCATGAATGAACTGTGGACTCCTATACCAACAGATCAATATCATATATGAGAAGTCTTGTATCTTAGTAAATTTGGAGATTTCATGTGTGTGTCTAAGAATTTTAGTGTAGTGAGAATTATTTGGAGTTCACATTCCTATAGCTTCAGATAGCCAGAGGTTATGTTTTTAGTCCCTGGGATCATATTTGTGCAGCATTTTGATAATATTTTGTCTATTTTTCAAAAAAAGTAATCTTTAAATGATACTTTTGTCAAAAAATAGTATAGTCCCTGTGCATCAATACAGTCCCAATACACAGGGGCGTAACTACGGGGGTAGCAGCTGCTACAGGACCCGGGACACTAGGGAGCCGGGGCTGCCTGAAGATGGATGCGGAGTGGAGCGGAGCTGTCTCCTCCACAGTCCAGCCTTTAACAGTAGTGAAGCCAGCAGTTGCTGGCTTCACTACTGTACCTAAGCAGGGGCTGTCTGCTGTCCAGGTCCCTGCCTCTTGGCACTTTTATCATGACAGCGGCCAGGAGAAACTTCTATCTCCTGCTCACTGTCCCAAGCCCTGTGTCGGCATCTATCCAAGTAGGTTACAGGACCTGTTACATGACCTCAACAAAGGTCCTTTAACCAACTAAGATAGAATCAAAGTATTGTGTGGGCGGAGCTATCCGGATTGTACAAGTCAGTGTACAAAGAAGGGGGTTGTAGACTATCTGTGAGGGTGTGCAGGCTGTGAGCAGGAGAAGGGAATGGGGGGTGTAGACTGTCAGCAAGAGGGGTACATGGGTGTGCAGGCTGTGTGTGAGAAAGTCTGCACCCCCATTCTTTCCATTTTACACACAGCCTGCGCACCCATGTACCCCTCTTACTCACAGTCTGCACCCCCCATTCCGCCCTATGGGAGCAACAGGGGTATATGGGCTTGCAGGTTGTGTGTGAGAAGAGAGGATGACGTGGGGGCGCAGGCTGTGTGTGAGCAAGAGTGTGGTGGAATGGGGGGTTCCCCCCTCCACATCACCCTCTTGCTCGCACACAGCTTGCACGCCCATGTACATGTCTTGGGGGGGGGGGGGGGGGCCATGTCAAAAGTTCACCATGGGGCCCTGCCATTCCTGGTTACACCACTTCCAATACAGCTTTAGGGAAATTTGAGGATATATTATGCTCTGCCATATGGATCTACAGTATTTGTACTGTCTATTATGCATATACTTTCAGACATATGTTAAACATATATGAACAACCTATACAATCACCATAAATTTTAGATCTGTAGGGTCCAACAGCTGAAACACTGAAGATCAGCTGTTCCTGGACAGCATGGCTCCCAGAAATGGTTACGTGCTAGGAGCTGGGCTGCTCGCCCGCCACATAAAATGTAGAGGTAGGTTTAGGTACTGCATGCAATGTCCCATTCTAGTCTATGGGAAAGCATACTGCATGGAAACATTACTTGGGAAAGCGTTGTACAGGAATAGCTGATCTGTGGGGGTTCTGCCTGTTTGACCAATGTAGACCTATTTTTGTAGCCAAGTGGATGAAGTTTTAAAGCAGAAGAAGAAAGTCTTCTTAACCAACATGTACACAACATTCATGACTATAGAGCAGGCATGTCAAACATGCGGCCCGCGGGCTGCATGCGGCCCTTTACAGGCATATCTGTGGCCCGCACAAAAGTCTCAAACTTTGTCTCTAAACTTTAGAGACAAAGTTTGAGACTTTTGTGCGGGCCGCAGATGTACAAGGAAAGTGAGTGGTGGATTGGGGCGGCCCTGCTGGATGCAGCGCTGCTCCAGCGGCCGCCCCTCACCCTTCGCAGAGAGAAGGTCTCCCTGCCTGCTCTCTGCCTGCTCCGCTCCGCCCCTTCCTCCCCACATGCCGGGTGACGTGGCCAGGTAATCAGGCCCGCACCCGACGTGTGCCTGCATCCTACGCAGTCTCACAAGACCACTGCGCAGGCTGAAGAGCAGAAGCAGGTAAGCTTCTGCAGAAGAAATTGTGATTTTTCAAGTATTTAAATACTAGATTTATGATGATAGGGGGGGTTGGAGTGCTGGGAAAGGGTTGGGGTGCTGGGGGAGGGGGGCTTTGTGATGTCTGTCTGGCCCTTCCTTGGGCCTGAGGACTGTTTTTTTTCCCACCCACCTTGTAATTCTTTCACTTGGGGGTTAATTGGAGCATTACAGTCTGTAGTGCTCCTATTAACCCCCAAGTGCAAGAATTGCAAGTGGGTGGGAAAAAACAGTCCTCAGGCCCAAGGAAGGGCCAGACATCCAGAAGCCCCCCAGTCCCCACCTTCCCCAGCACCCCCCCCCCCTCAGCACTCCAACCCTTCCCCAGCACTCCAACACAATAATGGTGTCTGCGGTGCCATTTTACCGGTAATCGCAGGCACCCGGAGCAAGATTCGGGGCCTGCGTGCTTTTTTATGGCAGCCGGAAGCCTTGCGAGGCTCCAGCCTGTCATTCTATACTTTCTATTGTAGGCTACTCTATGTCGCCTGCAATAGAAATGCCGGATTTTTGCGATGCATGGTATTAGTGATCATTCCCCTAGGCCCTAGCCATTAGCTGCTGTGTGCGGCCCTCGCAACAACCTCTTGTTACTCATGTGGCCCTCGGGTACCCTGAGTTTGACATGCCTGCTATAGAGCACAAAATATACCAAAATTCATAATATATAGTAAATATCCTTTATTTCTAATGTCAAAATGTCACATAAATATAAAATCATACACGGCATGGACAATGGGCACAAATATAATAGTCTAGTATAGACTTAATATACAATAGATGTAGCACCACGTGTATGTGGAGTATCCACAACCCACTGAATCAGTGGCTCATATGAGTCAAACATTCTAAATATCATATAAAAGAATGTAGACAAACTTGTTTTTTTATGCTGGCATTAGAATTTACAGATCTTCCTAGATAACATCTTTTTTGTTAGTTTACATTGTGCAATGTATTCCAGATTTCACAGCTAAATTCTTTAATTCGAACACTTTTTGCTTTTGCCTAAAGTTTATTCACAATCCAGCCACATAAACTATTGTGCTTATTGAAGTCTGAACTACTGGCACTAACCTTCATGTAGGAAGGACAACTTGGGCGCTTTGTTGCAATTCCTGAATGGGATTAATATGCAGATATTTGTTGTTATTGTCGTACGTTTGCTGATATTAAAGTACATAATAAGCTATTCACACTCCAGAATATCGGAAAAGATCATACAGTACTGAATATAAAAAAATATTTTCTTAGTACAAGGCTAAAGTGAATGCAATGAATACACACAATGTGCAGTGTATACCGTCTACATAGTCACCTTAGTCTGCTGTTTACCACACATTGTATATTGGAATCTTTATTTGCGCTTACAGTACGTGTATTTTATGTCATAGAAGCTGTTTTTTCAAAATGTGTATTGTATATATTTCATACATTTCTATGAGATGTCGTAGTTATGTTCCATAACAGATTTTCTTTTTTTCTAAATTTACAGCTATTATAGTATGTTTTCATGCCTATTACGTGTAAGGCCCCATGTACACTCACATGATCGGTCAGTAAAAACTAAAATAATTATATGACCCACATGAATGGCTAATAGTTACCCTAAACACTCAAACTGTTTGCCAACAGGCAAAAGGGACCAATTTCCCATTCATATATGGGTAAAATTTAAAGGGATTGTCTGAGCTAAAATTGTATTTTTTTAATTAGGCCAGGGAGGTGAAGATAATAATAATAATAATAATAAAAAAATATTAACCCGTCCCGATGCTCCAGTGCCTCCCAGTGCGTTCCTGGAGTTCTGTTATTGTCCTCCGGTACAATCCCTATCATTCTTAATTATAATACTGTACATGCTTTCAATTCCGTCAAGCTCCTTCTCTTATATACATGTATAAGATCCTAATGTGGGGCTGTCTACCCCATTATGTATCTGTAGTAGAGATGAGTGAATTTTCCAAAATTAATTTTGGCTCCAATTCAAATTAATCAGCCATTAGGCGCAATTCAGTCTGAATAACTTTGAAACCAAATCAAAAGTGGCCGACCTGTCCTGAAAATGTGCACGCATTTGTAAGGTCACCAAGAACTGTATCCAATCCTTTTCAAGGATTATGTTACGTTCACACCTTTGTTTGGGTTTCCATTCTCTGGGTTCTTCACTTGGGAACCCTAAGAACGGAAACCCAGTTCGCTTAAAAAGTGGTTACCTGCAGTAACCCACAGACTGCATAGACTCCGGGATTGCATGGATCCGCTGGGTTTCTGACTAGTTTTTGCAGAATGCGACAAAATGCGGAGAGTTTAGTCCTGCTTGCAGGATTATTTTCACTGCATTTTATAAGCGTATTTGGGGACGGAAACCAAGAGCGCTGATGTGAACTAACCCTAAGTAATGTGTAAGTGCAAGCAACATGCATGGCAATATGACTCATCCACTGTCAGTGGCTTATGCCTATATTCCCTCATAATAGACTGGGCTACAAGGAGGCTGTCTGAAAGGCATTATGAAGAAGACCACCAAACTGCCTCCCAAGGTCAAGTCAACCTTCTTCTCTGTCTTTTTCAGTTCTGTAAATTGGCAGCCCCCATTTTGAGCAATTTTTTTGTGACAATTCCAAAAGATCCTAAACTTTTGTAATATTTGTAATAGATTTCATTCCTCATCTGTAATCTGTAGTGAAATCCACCGGCTTCTACAGGTCCTCTTCCTGCTCCTTCACTTACTTCCATTACAGTGGTAAAGAGCAGTACAGAAATATACCCCCATCCTTAAGAAATCTTCTTATATCTTATACAGGGCTTGATGGTTGGAAGGTTTTTATTTATTTACTGTATTGCCCAATCATATCCTAATAATTCACTGCTAATCTTTCCCTATTTAGCACTATTGATCTACATTTTAGTTGTAGTGATACTGTGATTATTCCTTCAGGTAAAGCTTTAAGATGAAATCTTTTGACTAATATTGGCATTTTTTCCAGGCTGGTCCAGGCTGATGAGAAAATTCAGCTTGGTCTAATTTAACAAACATATATTCAATTTTAATTTTATTTAATTGGACACAATATTTATACATTGCATTGATGCCAATTCGCTTGAAGGATATCTGGCAGGAGAAACCCACCATCTCCAAGTCACGTTTTCCCTCTGATCAAGCCATCATTCATCACCAGAGCTCATGACTGTCAATTTTACTCTATTAAAGACAACATAATCCTTCTAAATATAATTTATTCATCTCTGCTAATTACTAATTTAGAGGTTGTGGGAAAGGTGCTCAGAGACCCCCGGATGAGGACAACACCTCCAGTCCCTGGAGATATCAACTTAACTCATTAGCAGTCCAAAGCTTTTCCAATGACTGTTTTTGATGTACAGCTGTAGTGGCGAATAGGTGGCCAAAGACTGAGGCCTTCAAGATGGCCGTTAGGAAATGCAATCTATGTAATAAAATGATGTAGTGTTCTTTATCTCATAGTGACTATAGTTAATCTCTTTTATTGGTTTAGTTTTAATATGGCCATATACTATTAGAATATCAGGCCAAAATCCATTTTAAATCTAAATCTTTACAATCAATGATAATAAGAAAATCATATTTTTTAAGTTTTAATATCCAATAGATTCAGGACGCCTAAAATTGGGATTATTGAGTATTCTTTTGGTTCTTAAAGGGATTCTCCCATTAAAAACCTTTTTTTTCTCGTTGACACGACAGAATAGCTATTAGCCTTAAGAAAAGATATTCTTTTCCTAACTTTAGATGTCTTCTCCACCCCGCCGTTCGGTTAAAATCCTGTTTTTCGCCGGTATGCAAATGAGTTCTCTCGCAGCACTGGGGGCGGGCTGCAGCGTTCAAACAGCACTGGGGGTATCCCCAATGCTGCCAGAGAACTCTCCAGCGCTGCCTCCATCTTCTTCAGGACGGGGTCTTCACGCGTCTTCTTCCGGGGGTTGGCTTCAAACTTATAGGCCTCGGGCCTAGGGCAAAGCCGACTGTGCATGCCCGCCCATGCACAAGAAAATGGCCGCTTACACAGTAAGCGTAATCCCAATTGCTTAAAGGGGTTTACAGGGACTTTAATATTGATAGAACATCAATATCAGATTGGCAGGGTCCAACAATCATCACCCCCATTATATGTGGTTTCAAGTGGCTCCGGTGCTCGGGGATTCACAGGCTATGGGATATCTCTTTCATCAATCACGTGGACTGTTTGCAGTATATGTGGACTCTTTCAATGTATATTTTAGCTCGGCTGCTGAATCTTTACTTGCCAATATTCCACAAAAGAGTTTTGCAGCATTTGAGGTAAGCGTTATACCTTATGCAATGGACTCTTTAGTGTAAATTCTGAAGAATATTAGAAGTCTTCTGTAAGTACCATAACCAGTATAAAGGCATGAGACGATACAGGATCAGGTTTATAGGCTGTACTTGCACCTTTGTGAATACATATCCGGTATGAACTCTTAAACTATAGTAAATGGTCCATGTCTGATGTAATGTCCTCAGCACTCAAGTGGCAAATAAGCAGATATTGAGATTATTGAAGTGAAGGAGTCTACCATAGGAACTTCATCTGTCACATTGCTAGAGATCTTAAGAGTTCATAGGTCATGGGGCATGTACTGCAGTGACCTTTATGCTGAAATGGACAGATGGAGAAACTGCTGTTATTTCTCTGTCCGCAAATAACATATAGATGTCACAGTATATTACCAGTCATTGTTAGATAGCGACTGCTGGGTAGTCTAAAATACGGTATTTAATATCTGGAACATATTATAATACAATAAATAATATGTTCTGGATATCAATAAAGGTTATAGAAATAAACAAAATAAATTAATTTGTATATATGTAAATATAGAGTACTGTATATACTCGAGTATAAACCGACCCGAATATAAGCCGAGGCCCCTAATTTTACCACAAAAAACTGGGAAAACTTATTGACTCGAGTATAAGCCTGGGGGGGGGGGGGGAGGAATGCAGCAGCTACTGGAAAATTTAAAAAATTAAAATGGTCGGAGTTTTTGGGTGCAGTAGGTGCTGGGAAAGGGGGGGGGGGTGCTTTGGTCGTCTGTCTGCCCCTTCCCTGAGCTTGAAGACTGTCCCCCCCCCCCCCCACACACACACACACATTTGGAATTCAGCCTGGCTGAATATAGGGTATCTGCAGTGCTCCTATTAACCCCTTCCCGACAGAACAGGCGCACTGCAGATACCCTATATTCAGTAGACCGGGCACTTTCAGACACAGTGATACCTAATGTGTATGTGTTTCACAGTCATTTTCTTCTTTCGTATGTATTCTAGTGAAAGGAGTGATTTACAACTTACTTTTAATATTTTTTTAAAGCTTTTTTTCCCCCCACTATTCTATGGGAGATTCTATACATTGATATTGCGGCTGGTCATAGACCCCCCATACACACACACACAAAAATAAATTAAAATAAAAATTTTTTTTGCTGACTCGAGGGGGGCTTTTTCAGCACAAAAACTGTGCTGAAAAATTTGGCTTATACTCGAGTATATACGGTATATCATTGGTTCTGATCTTGTTACTTCCTGAAATATGCTTCAGAGCAGCATTTCTAATTCTGTTGTTTGCTACTGAAAACAGTGGATAAGCTTAATGACAAACATGTTATCTGTGAAGTTGACACATGACATTAGCAGGGGACAACCATGGCTCACTGTTGTAACATCACTATAGGAGACTTTCCATCTTAGCAGGCAACGTAGTCCCTATAAATACCAAATCCTCCATTCGACATGTAAAAAAATGTATTACACTGGGCCAAGCTAACATATCATAGGCTATTGGAATATGCATATATTATATACCTAATGTACTATTGCCTAATGCAAAGTTTGTCCCTCAACGCTTTTTTTTTGCTGTGGGCCGCTACGTAGGGCCGTAGCTTAAAGGAGGTAAAGGTTTCAAGATACAGTAAAATAAATAGTACTAAGGACAACAGAAGACCCCTGTGTAAGAAAAGAACGTGGGTCCGTTCCTGTATAGCTAAGACTACATTCACGTTCTGTGGATCTCAATTCTGAGTCTTCGGTGCCATGTCCAGCAATTCTGGATGTTTTTGTAATGTTTGTAAAAAAATAACACTTAACAAAGCATATTATAGTCAATGGAGTCCCTTAGTCCATCTTCTCCTGTCATTGGACAGACTATTTTTCCATTCTTATAGTCCTATGATGGGACCAAAAAACGTAAACTCTGATGCACGTGTGAAGGGAGTGTAATGCAGATGAGCAAGACTTGTCATATCATTCTTATTTCTTGGTGATTGGAATTGCTTTGCTGAGCCCCTCAACTTACAGAACCCCTGTCAATATCTGTCATAGGATTTACGATTTTTGTTTCCTTCGAACAAATCTTGCTTACAATGACATGACACCGTGCGTTACTTACGATTCAGATATTTGGTGTTGCTAGAGTTAACAAATGAAAAAAAAAAAGATTCTGTGGGTATAATAATACCAAAGCCTCCCCTTAAATCCAGCTTTAAGGGCAGTAATTCTGATATTGCTTGTAATCTCATAACACCATGAGCTGCAAATGTCCCTATGGCTTGAACACAGCAAGCACTGAGGGCTCAGCTAAAATATGAGCTTTTAAGTTCTACTTAACCCTTTCCTGCACAAAAGTATTTAGCAGTATGATGTAGTTATAATATATGACCATAGGGCTGTCTTTAGGAAAGTACGGCTTCTTATCCGAATGGAAAACCTCATATAATGTTCTTGCACATTGGACCCCTTTTATCCTTGGAAAGCCAGATTGCTTTAATGTCTGTCTTCAACAAGCCGTAGATAAATTCCACCAGATGTCCTGGTTCATGTTGTGATGATAGGGTCATGCACTATATATATATATATATATATATATATAGTGTGTACATGCTGCAACCATACTGTTCTATGATAAGCAAAATGTGTGCCAAGAAAACATGTCGGCCCCTTAGTGTAACTTTCGTTAGATTTTTTTTGCAGACTTCAGTACCAATGACCATGTTCAGCTAATACCTAGGCCATAGAGAAGAAATGCAATTGTAAAGGAATAACTTTCTCCCTCCTTATGACCGGGACAAGTAATAATAATTCTGGCTGTCAGCTGTGTCTAGCATTAGAGGACAATCCAATTAAGATGTCAGTGTTTGTGGGGCTGCAGCTGAGCAGAGATCCCCCTCCTATCCAATCCCTAAGGCATCTGCTCCCACTTTCCATGACAAAGGGAGCCTCTAAACCGAAGCCTTTCTCCCTGCCAATATCCTCTCATTCCTTTCCCTCCAGTTTCAGCCACAGAATGTCTATACACTGACAGCGGCAATACATGCCATTGACACAAGCTATTACCTCCTAATATGTTAATGGTTTCCCATGACAATAGTCCCTCATGTGACATTAGTCGACACACGTGACATATGTAGAGAATTGACCTAGCCTTCATCAGGGTGTTTTCCAGTAGCCAGCTATAGACTCCTTTCACCATTATATACAGATATATATCATATATATATATATATATATATATATATATATATATATATTGTACAAGACATTTGGATTAGTATGAAAAGATATAAAATATATGAATGGAGGAGATGATATAGAAGGAGATGGAGATGAGTAGTAACATTGGGATATAGATGAAGTTTATAATGGCATGCAGTTGCAATTCATCTCTTAGACCATGTTCACAACTCTGTTGTGACCAACTTTGTGGTTTTCACTGTCCATGGTATCCTTTACAGTAGTCTGCAATGCTGCCCGAGGGGGTTCATTAAAGGGGATTTTCTCACCCTAAACTGGCCCAGCATCAAATAATGATCTTTCCTATAGTGTCCCTCACTAAGACAAGTTCTAAGCTATTAAAACATTAGATTGACAAATGAAAATTTACTTTAACTAGTCACAGGGTCTGGTAGCAGCTTCATCAAGTCATGTAGTCATAGCACTAAAACACACCCTGTGTGGCCATCAGTTAGGTAGGGTATCAGGCTACGGTCTGACAGTGATGGACATGTCAGTCAGGCCGCACGTGGTGTGATTTAGCACAACTAGATGACTACATGAAGCTGCACTCCACCCACGCGACTAGATAAAACTTGGCTTTTCTGCAGGAGAAAGCTTAGTGAGGGGCACCATCAGAAAAGGGGCACATACCAGGAAAAAACACCTTACAGGTTCCCTTTAAAGGGGCTATACCTCAGGATAGGTAATACATATCTGATCACTACTAGCCCAAGCGTTGAGACTAGAGTTGAGCTGATCTTGAGATTTCAAGATAGATTTTAAAATCCGATTTCCGATCATTTTCCAGCCGATCTCGATCCCGATCTCGATCGTGAAATTTGCTCGAGCACCGATCAGATTCGGATCTTTTCCGATCCCGATCCTCAACCCTAATCAATGCTTCTCTATGGGAAAAGTCACTGTTAGGGTTGAGCTGATCTTGAGATAACCTCCGATCGCGATCGTGAAATTTACTCGATCGCTGATCGGAATCCGATCTTTTCCGATCCCGATCGCTCAACCCTAATTGAGACCTCCACCAATCACTAGAAAGGGAGCCCCAAGCCTGCTCTTTGAGTTAGGCGCATTGTGACTCTATTGCCCTCTGGATCAAGATTGGTGTGTGAAGCATGAGTCTGGTTATATCTCCCACATTAGGTTTCTTTGAGATTTGTCAATAACCATTTGAAAATGCAAAACAGTGCTGATGTACCATTCATTTCCTTGCCTGGTACATACTGCCCACCACCTAAGACTTTCCTGTATCCAAGATGGTCTGAAGGCATCTTCACTGGAAAGGGATTCGTGGATATACAGGATATAGTGGGTGCACTGCTAACACATCCCAAAGCAGTAAGTGCAAATGGAAATTGTGTGGTTATCACTGTGAAGATCAGGTGCTACACAAAAACCATGACCATACTAAAGGCATTGTGACACCTGTGCGGGATTGGTTGTGGAGGGGAGGACAGTTCTCTCTCTCTAGCTCTGTATTTCTGCATCTCTGTATCTCTGCATCTCTGTATCTCTCTATCTCTGCATCTCTCTATCTCTGCATCTCTCTATCTCTGCATCTCTGTATCCCTCGATCTCTGCATCTCTGTATCTCTGCATCTCTGCATCTCTCTATCTCTGCATCTCTGTATCCCTCGATCTCTGCATCTCTGTATCTCTGCATCTCTGTATCTCTCTATCTCTGCATCTCTGTATCTCTCTATCTCTGTATCTCTCTATCTCTGTATCTCTGTATCTCTCTATCGCTGTATCCCTCGATCTCTGCATCTCTTGATCTCTGCATCTCTGTATCTCTCTATCTCTGCATCTCTGTATCTCTCTATCTCTGCATCTCTCTATCTCTGCATCTCTCTATCTCTGCATCTCTGTATCCCTCGATCTCTGCATCTCTTGATCTCTGCATCTCTGTATCTCTCTATCTCTGCATCTCTGTATCTCTCTATCTCTGTATCTCTCTATCTCTGCATCTCGCTATCTCTGCATCTCTGTATCTCTCTATCTCTGTATCCCTCGATCTCTGCATCTCTTGATCTCTGCATCTCTGTATCTCTCTATCTCTGCATCTCTGTATCTCTCTATCTCTGTATCTCTCTATCTCTGCATCTCTCTATCTCTGCATCTCTGTATCCCACTATCTCTGCATCTCTCTATCTCTGCATCTCTGTATCTCTCTATCTCTGTATCTCTCTATCTCTGTATCTCTCTATCTCTGTATCTCTCTATCTCTGCATCTCTCGATCTCTGCATCTCTCGATCTCTGCATCTCTGTATCTCTCTATCTCTGCATCTCTCTATCTCTCTATCTCTGCATCTCTCGATCTCTGCATCTCTGTATCTCTGCATCTCTCTATCTATGCATCTCTGTATCCCACTATCTCTGCATCTCTCGGTCTCTGCATCTCTGTATCTCTCGATCTCTGCATCTCTCGATCTCTGCATCTCTGTATCTCTGCATCTCTCTATCTCTGTATCGCTCTATCTCTGCATCTCTCGATCTCTGCATCTCTCTATCTCTGCATCTCTGTATCTCTCTATCTCTGTAGCCCTCTATCTCTGTATCTCTCTATCTCTGCATCTCTGTAGCTCTCTATCTCTGCATCTCTCGATCTCTGTATCTCTGAATCTCTCTACCTCTGCATCTCTGTATCTCTGCATCTCTGTATCTCTCTATATCTGTATCTCTGTATCTCTCTATCTCTGTATCTCTGCATCTCTGTATCTCTCTATATCTGTATCTCTGCATCTCTGCATCTCTCTATCTCTGTATCTCTGCATCTCTCTATCTCTGTATCTCTGCATCTCTCTATCTCTGAATCTCTGTCTGGGGACATAAAGGCAGTCTGTGTAAAGACAAATCTGAGCAAGAGATTTCTGAACTTTGGTTTGTGAAGTAGTTAAGTTTGTTTAATGTCTAGCAAGTGCTGGACAGGCAAGTATTTTCTTTTGTTGCTGTTTTTTTTTTTTTTTAAATGTAGTAAAGAAATAGTATAAGTGTAAACTTATACCTACCTCCTGCTGTTGGGCCTGGTTTTGGACAACCAAATGTGTCCTTTGCCCCCAGCGAAGGCGATCCTGGGTATAATCTCACAGTATTGAAATATGTTTATTTCAACATAAAACCAGTGAATACAGCTGTATCTAGCTCCTGAAAAATACCCTATAGAAGGGGTACTCCCATCTCCAGGATCAGGAGCTAAGCTTATAGCCTAGGATAACTGAATAACTGGAGTGTTTTAATCAGAACATGGCTTTATCTCTCTAGCTCCAATATGTGTCCGCACATTGCTTCTCTCACAGCTCATAGTTTTGGAACGTGCACTTACCTGCAGATAACACAGGGCCTGATCAGTGTCTCTATATGTAAATCTTAAGTACAATGCTAGTCTTCAAGCACTGCTGGTCAGAGCTGTATATTACACAGGCTAAGCCTTTCCACCAATTGTCACTGAAACCAGGTAGGGGAAAGGAGAGAAAGTAAAACACTGAGGTGGAAGACCCCTTTAAGTACTAGGTATTGATTTCTTTCAATCAAACTTTTATCAAGGGGCTCTGTGGTACATTATCGTAGTAAGGGTCACCGGAGTGGCTTTGACTTTTCTTCTGTTCCACACAGCGCTATGGAAATGTCACAAGGATTACATGGTTGATAAGATTGTAAAGTATCCAGCCGAGATGGTACATTGTACTGTAAAATAGATTCATCAGATTTTCTTGGATGCATTGAGCATTGCAGAATCACTTCATTCACATGGTACCTGCACAAATACTGGCTGGTGTCCAACCTGAAGAAGTTTCACTTGTGTCAACTTTTTTAATAACGATGGCTGGACCAATTTATTTATTACTCTTTGTGTAGCAGACATTGTCCCATATGGATATAAATTCCCTATCAGTATATCTTTGGATTGTTGGTGAAAACCCACACAAACACTGTGTACATGTTGGTGAGATACGAACCTAGGAATCCAGTGTTGCAAAGCCATTCAGCTACCATGCTGCTCATATATAGCAAGTGAGCACTTTCTTTCTTTTTTTTGTATATTGTTAGCTCCATATAGGGATCACAATGTACTTTTTTTTTTCCTATCAGTATGTCTTTGTAGAATGGGAAGAAATCCACACAAACATGGAGAGAACATACAAACTCCTTGCAGATGTTGTTCCTGGCAGGATTCAAACCCAAGACTCTAGCGCTGCAAGGCTGCAGTGCTAACTAGAGAGGAGCAAACAGTAAAATATTCGATATTCGTTACTCGTTTCGAATAGCCGCTCAATATTCGACTATTCGATTGAATATCGAACCCCATTATAGTCTATGGGGAAAAATGCTTCGTTTCAGGGGAACCCACCATTCGACTCAGGAGGTCCAAGTCCACTATGACACCTCAGCAAATGATGACAACACCTCTGCAATGCAACTGGGACAGCAGGGGAAGCATGTCTGGGGGCATCTAACACGCCCCAAGTCACAGTTTAACCCCAACATCACAGCCTATCAACTACACACTTTCCACACTCAAAGAAATCCTCTATCACAGTGGGAAAATACCTGGAAACCTTCTTTACTCCCAAATTGTATGGACAGAAACCCAAATTTTACTCTAATGAAACCTTAACAAGCAGCCCTTTAAATCACGTTGCCCATGACAACCACAGATGGAATAGGCAATGGGGAATCCAAAAGCCCCCACCCTTAACTGTCATTGTGGATGTGTGTGTGTGTGATGTGGTAAGACCTTCCAAAATTCACTTTTATGGCCCTTAACATGAGCCCTTCCAAATTAAGTTACAGGCCCTTAAGCTGAGCTACCAGCAGAGATTGAGGCCCTTCAGGTGACTTCAGCCTTCTACCTGCAGAGTTTTAAGCCCTTAGAATGAGTAGAGCCTCTAACCAGCAGAGTTTGGGGGAATCAGGGTGGATTGAGACTCTCACCAAACCCCAAAGAAAAACTGGTTTGCTTGTATATAGCAGGAGGTAACTGCTCTGTATTCATGCAAATTTGTGGGGGACACCCCTAATTAAAGCTGGTTTGCACGTCTATAGCTAGAAGTCAGTGCTGTGGATTCCTGCTATTTTGTGTGGGGACACCCCTAACAAAAGCTGGTGTGCACGTATATAGCAGGAGGTAACTGTTGTGTATCCCTGTTTTCTACTGTCCGTCCGTCATCTCTAGTGTTAACCACTGAGCCACAGTGTTGCCTCTTTGCCTCGCACTTTCGATCCCTTGTGTCTCCTCTGTTTTTTTTAGACTGTTCGCTCTTGTGAGCAGCTCTTGTAACCCTCACTCCTATCCTGTAAATGATGTGTGTATATATATGTGTGTGTGTGTATATATATATATATATATATATATATATATATATATATATATATATATATACACCGTATGTATGTATATGTTATAATATAAATATTTTGCTATTATTATTATTCTCCTGTTAATAGGCAATTTGGACTCAACCTTAGTGTACATAGGTGATTATTTGTTATAATTTACATTACATATGTAGTGAAACGTATTTGTGGCGAATGTATATAGAGGATTTGATCCCTCCACAATACTTAGAGCATCTTCCTGATAAATAATCAGCCAATGAGAAATGAGCTAAATTCGCTCTGGGAGGAGCCCCATGTGCAAAGATAACAACAGATATCAGTTCAGCAAATCCATACACTGCTGCTAATTAAAACTTAACATTTAATAAATACTGGTTTAAAAATATGAATACATAAAAAAGAAGCACTGTTTCAATTCTTTCCCACACTACTATAGGATGTGTAGGTAGCAAGTGACACAATCAAAGATAACAAAATGTATCACAGTAGTCAGTTAAACAACAAATATGAAACGATTTTTAAGTTTTAATTCACAGCAGTGTATGCAGCATCTTCCTGATATAACATATTGTCTTCATTGTGCTAGCAGTATAACACAATGCCAGATCTGTGTGGGAGACAATCAGCTGGCACCTGGCAGTCACCCATATCAGCACTGATGGCACTGATGGCACTGGAACCCAGTGTTCACATAGCAAAAGCAACGGAAGTAAATACTACACAACCACAATTAACAAGTTTCAGAACTTTATTGGTGTCCAAAATTTTTTTTTTTCCACTTCTTTACAAAAGAATAAAACTTTTCCTATATCCAGTATAAAACAGAGGTCTCAGGAATTGTCCTTGTGACTGGTTTCATCCCTAAGAATAACAATATCCGCATGTATATCTAATGTAATTTACACAAAATATAATGCATGAGTCTACGTGGGTAGGAGTAGAAGGTTAGCAAATGGCACAGCTTGGAAGAACAGAGAGAGAGAAGATGAGATTTTGTAGCAACTGTAGCACAATGAATAGAACATATTGCATAGTGTCAGTTATATAGGTTACCTGTATTCTGCTAGCATGCCTAAGCTACAAGGGTGATTTTCAGGAATTGCAAGTTTTGAGACCTGTTTTTGACTACAAGACTTGTTATGTTACTGAAGGACAATGACACGATTGCAATCGAATATCTCAAATATAGCTGGTGGGTTTGTCCTTTTTTTATCCGAGATAATGATGGAATTAACAGACAAGATAATCAATTTCTGTCTGGAGGACAATTTCTAAATTATCACTAAGCAATTCTTCGGTTGCTTTATTTTTTTAGCTAGAAATGCAGTTTAGACTAAGGCCAGTTGTAGGTTGCTGTAATTTGGCTGCATTTTAGCTCTTGTAATAAATACCTGGACCACCTCAGGTTCTACGAAACTGAATTTAGATGACCATAGAACCCTCCAATGATCTAAGTGGGGTCCAAGTATTAAAGCTGTAATATGAATGCTACAAAATGAGCTTCTTAAACGTCCCAAGTAGAGATGAGCGAGTAGTATTTGATCGAATACCTCGCTCCCATAGGAATGCGTGTAAGCGGCTGAACACCAAGGGGTTAAGCACAGTGAATATTTGATGTGCTTAACCCCTTGGTGTTCGGCCGCTTACACGCATTCCTATGGGAGCGGGGTATTTTGATCAAATACTATTCGCTCATCTCTAGTCTCTAGAGATACTCGCTTCACATCCTGTCCAGTACAACAATATTTCCAATAGTGTGCTAAAGTTTATCACTTCTGCAAAAATAACCTTAAGTTAATAGTAAAATATAAACCATATTTCACTGAATTTAGGAGGTCCTCTATGAAGCCTTAACATACTGTACAATAAAACCTTCATTCAGTATTTTAACCACTAGATTATAATCCATGAACGGTTCAAGGAGCCGTAAGGAAACAGCAAACCATGCAAAAATAAATTAAAATAAATAATATAAATTAAACATAACGAGAATAAATAAAATTGTAACAGAAGACGAATAAAACATATAAAACGATAATATCAAAAAGCCATATTAACAACAATGGGATCACATCTATGCGTTCACATTATTTAACAAACATTGTAACAAAATAAATAAAAAAAATAATAAATAAATGTGCTTAATTTTTAGGTTGTGTTACGTCAATCCATTGGTTCTTGTTTTTGTTACTTTTGACTGTTTTTGGAACAGTAAATATACAGCATTTTTTTTGGTTTACTTCACAGTACTCTCATGATTTCCAATGTGAAGCGGATTGCATATAAAGTCTCTAAGGTTTCCATAAGGGTATCGATCCTCTAGGTTAGGGAAACACCTATGTGAACAGAGCCCTAGATACTACAAAATGGCTACAGAATTCCATGAACGAATTATGCTGATACACTGTAGCAAAAATTTTCCATAGACATGTATGTGTTTTGATTATTTTGTTCATCCGAATAACATCAATGGACTATAAGTCTTGCTGAAATATATCATATATTGTGAATCTTTCACACAGCAAAGTGCAATTCATATAGTTATGTGCAAAGTGGTGACATATAAGTTACAATGTTGTCTGTTCCTCCTTTTGGTCTGTTTTAAACTATTCTCCTCTTGCTGGGAATGGGACATGAGATTTTACTAAAATGTTGGGTTGTGTTCGGGTATATGACATTAGAACAACTAAATATTGTATAACCTTTTCAAGAGTAGACATACAAAGTCATACAGTTTGTAATGGCAATAGGTTAAACAGAGATAGAAAAATTGTTAAAAATAATATACAAAAGATACCCCGATTCATGGACATAGTAGCAATATCTGCTAGGTATAATAAAGAGTCAGAGGCAGTTTCAGGTGATGGCGGCTTCTTCTGAAGATGAAAGTTCTGGCTATTTTGTACTTATATAAAGTCAAGTTACAAGTTTCATTCTACTGAGATCATTCACTCAGTAAATATGGTATGATGTGGGTACGCGTCGTAGGCCATGTCAATGGGTATTTCATATCTGGGAACAGCAGTTTGAAAGTGTGAGCCATGACCATGAGAACTACTAAGCCCAAGAGACGCATAATGTGATCGGAAAGCATAGGATTTGTCCAAATCAGGTGATCCATCTTGCTTTAAGGAAAAGTTGCCAGTAATGCTCAGTGGAGGAGTAAGAGCCCCATCATAAGGAGGTGTAGTACAATTTAAGGTGTGGTTTACCATTGGATCCACAACAGTTTTGAAAGTTGGGGGTTTCAAGTGCAAGTGGTGTGCTTCAATATTACCATATGGAGGACTTGGCAGACCAGGAGACTGGTAACTGTAGGCATGAGATGTAAGAGATGAGTCACAAATGCTTGTTTTGTCTTCATGTTTGTCTAAGAACATGGGTTGGGGTCCTAGTTGTAGACAGCCTGCTACTAGATTGCTTGTGGGCTGTGACAGTCCTTTGCAGAGCATTTCCAGAAACCCCTTCCCTTCTGCAGTTTGGCCACGTTCCAGGACTTCAGATAACGCCCATATGTAGTTTCTTGCCAGTCTAAGGGTCTCAATCTTGGATAACTTTTGTGTTTTGGAGTAGCAAGGCATTACCCGCCTCAGGTTATCCAGTGCATCATTTAGTCCATGCATTCTTGTGCGTTCCCTGGCATTAGCTTTGACTCTTCGTACACGGAACCTCTCAAGCCTGGCCTTGGTCATCTTCTTTTTCTTTGGACCTCTCTTCTTTGGTTTTTCTCCATCATCCTCTTCTTCTTCGTCTTCTTCCCCATCAATGCTTCCACGTTCTTCATGACTGAGACCTGATAGCATGTCATAGGCAGACTGTCTTTGACTGGATTCCTTCATTTCGTCTTGAGAACTTAGAGCCTCTTCCATCCACCCATGCACACTGACCATCTCAGACATTTCAGGAATCTGATATGACTTCTGCAACAAATGACAAACCAAAACTTCAATATAATCTAGTAAAATCATTCATGTTTTGTAGCTTGTAGGCATATAAACATATTAAATGTATTATTTTTATACACTATGCCAACCTTTCTAATACTCGGCAAAGGCTATAATGTATCATATGTTATACAGTGGAAAGACCTTTTATGGATCTTTATTGTTATCAACATATAACTCTAATAAAATATACCAATACATGGAAGTATATTAGTATAATGCTAGTGCACACAAATTATCATATATTACTGTACAAGTGAATATTAAAAACATATAGTGCCCTTAAGAGAGTGTGTCATTGGGTATCAACTATATGATATCATGTAATATAATTGCTACACAATGACACATTCTCTGTCTCATTTCTTCTGAATTTGGTTTGGCCAGACGTGATATGCAGCTTCTAAGAAATAAGTAGAAACTTTCCAGCAATGCCTACAAGACACATGCTCTGGTTAGATTTTCACAGCCTGTGGACAGTGTGCAACATGATAGATAGATAGATAGATAGATAGATAGATAGATAGATAGATAGATAGATAGGAGATAGATAGATAGATAGATAGATAGATAGATATGAGATAGATAGATGGAATGATAGATAGATATGAGATAGATAGATAGATAGATAGATAGATAGATAGATAGATAGATAGAATGATAGATAGGTAGATAGATATGAGATAGATAGAATGATAGATAGAATGATGGATAGATAGATAGAATGATAGATAGATAGATAGATAGAATGATAGATAGAATGATGGATAGATAGATAGATAGATAGATAGATAGATAATAGATAGATGGATAGATAGATAGATAGATAGATAGATAATGAGATAGATATTAGATAGATAGATAGATAGATAGATAGATAGATGGAATGATAGATAGATAGATATGAGATAGATATGAGATAGATAGATAGATGGAATGATAGATAGATATGAGAGAGATAGATAGATAGATAGATAGATAGATATGAGATAAATAGAATGATAGATAGATAGATAGATAGAATGATGGATAGATAGATAGATAGATAGATAGATAGATAGATAGATAGATAGATAGATAATGGGATAGAGAGACAGATAGATATGAGATAGATAGATAGATAGATAGATAGATAGATAGATAGATAGATAGAATGATGGATAGATAGATAGATAGATAGATAGATAGATAGAATGATGGATAGATAGATAGATAGATAGATAGGTGACAGATAGATAGATAGATAGATAGATAGATAGATAGATAATTGGATAGATAGATAGATAGATAGATAGATAGATAGATAGATAGATAAATAGGGCATAATGATACATTTTACATCAATGAAAGAAATCTATTCCATAGGTCTGACAATGATTCAAACTAATGTAATAACCCTCTATTGTCAGATACTATTGCTAAACCTGTGCAGTTATCAAAATTCATCAAATAATTTCCTGTATGCATTTGGGCACACATGCAATTGTAATATATGGTACTGTATACACATCACAGAAGTTTTCGGGCTATCAAAGATTTATTAAAGTTATGGTTTACTGGAAGAAAGCTAACATGTGTTGCCATAACTGTGCATTGAATTGCTTTTTATTAAAACATTAGTACAAACAATATCTGAATCTGGATAGTTTATGGTCTTAAATGAACCAAATATGACATATTATACAAGTCTAGATACTTTCTAGAACAATATATAATTCCACTTCTGTAATAATAATGACGTTTATTAATGCATATATTGTCCCTAAATCAAAAAGAGGGATATTTATGGAGCCAGGAGCGGCAGGGGGATAAAAAGGAGGGACTGTCCAAAAGAGGGAGACTGGGAGTTTGGGAAAAATAACTATGTAACAAACTAAAATTTAGCCTCATTATTTGACATTAACTTACTGTGGCGTAAGGATTCTTTGTATAAGGTACTATAATGTCACTATCACTACTGTAAACGTACAATGAAATGTGATAGGTGATTGTTATTACGTAAGGAACATTTTGGTATATGATAAAAAGGGATAAATATGCAAGGAGTTTGTATGTTCTCCCCGTGTTTGCATGGATTTCCATCCCATATTCCAAAGACATACTGATAGGGGAAAATGTACATTGTGACCTCTATGAGAGGCTCACAATCTACATTAAAAAAAAAAAAAAAAAGGGGATAAATAAGCATAATGTTACATAGCTTCATCTGTATCTGTTTGACCCAATGGTCAATATGGAAGCCTGAGATTAACCGTTCTGTTCTATTTTAACTCATGTATAATATCTGTTGTATAATAGGTAGTATTGTTGGGTTATCTAATCTGAGCCCTACATGTTATCTCACAGTATCCTGCTCTTATAACAAGGGTTAACTTTACTGGACTAAAGGACTACAAAACGTATAATCTATAATAGTAACATATACTAGATATCAGATTCCATTGTGTTATAGGAGATAGGATGCAGCTTATGAACGCTCAGGTTTGCAGGAAAATCAAATTCTCCGCCATTTCCCTGCCTGCTGATATGCTGATGGGTAAGCAGTCATTGGCTGCCTGTCTGTATCTGACTGCTTCCCCTCAATATATCAAGACTTTGTTAGTTGTCCTAATCCAATGGGTAAATATTCTGGCCAAGGCAGAGTGCAGGCTGGGGGTACCTTGCACCTCTACTCAAGTTTCTTCTCTTCTAGACTGTCCTTATAAAGCTTTCCAGCTGTTCGACAGCCTTTATCTGTTGTTATCGTTGTTTTTGTATTATTATATTATTATTTTGTAAGTATTGGTAATCATCAATTCTACAGTGGAGAAAACCCAATGCAATTCAATACGTACAGGGACAAAATTATTGGATTAGATTGTAAAACTGCTTCTTATAGTGTTGAAGAACTTGATAACGACTTCTTTTCATACAATGTGACTACACTATATGATCATTGCAAGTATCTCAAGCCTTCTATAGACAGATAGATAGATAGATAGGAGATAGATAGATAGATAGATAGATAGATAGATAGATAGGAGATAGACAGATAGATAGATAGATAGATAGATAGATAGATAGATAGTGACAAAGAATACAGAAATCATTCTGGAGAAATACTATCCATCTGGTCACCAAACTTTTTGGCAAATTATGATAATAATAAAGATGTACAACAATATATAAAAAGGGCAATGTAAAATAAAAGCATGACACTGAGTATGTTTTACCTTAATCTTGTGAAAAAGTTGAAGATTTGCAGCTCCCACTAGAAGTGCTGGGCTAAGGAGATGCTGTCTCCTGAGTGAGTTCAGGCTCAGGGAAGGCTGGACAGCTCCTTGTGACTGGCTGCTGCTCCAGAGTCTGCGACCACTGCAACCTCACAGCTCCTTCCCCTTTACTAAGGTTGTATCTAAGCCCGGCCCCTCTTAGGAGGCTGAGCTCCAGGTTTTGGTGGTCTTGGCTTTTCTGCTGCAGCTTTTAACCCTTCCTTGGCCAGTACATTTATTTGCATCTGTGTTGAGAAAGAGTTGAAATGCAGAACTGTGAAATCTAGGCACATGTTCAGATTGGTATATAGGTAATTCTTATAGAAGTGGCTTATTATATAATCATCATACTTGTGTTTTATCTGGGATCATGTACAGAATGGGCTTCTACAAGTAAATATTTTTTATACAGTACAAAAATGAATATAGTATTGATTATTATTATTAATAATAATAATATATTATTATTATTATTATTATTATTATTATTGTTACTATTATTTTTTATGTAGCCAGGTTCATATTTTTATTGCACAATATTTTCGTTTGCTTGAACACAATTTTATTTTATTTATTTATTTTAAATTCTCACTTTAATTATTTATTTTTTCAAAAAACATTTACAACAGTTTACATAACATTTATAAGGAAACAATGTTAAAGGCTGTCACGGGATGGTTAGAGTCTATACTATAGGCAATGTGTAATATATATTTCATGTGGAATGTATTCTCTAACCTGTTGTAAACATCAGTGTGTAGTTGGCTGATTCGGGTCTAGTGTGTTAGCACATTGTATGCAAATCCCTCTAACTAGTGAGGATCAGTGAGGACAATGGGTGGAGATAATCTGGTCTCCAAGAAGATGTTGGACTGTGCATTGTTCAAAAGAGACAGGGAGTCTGCTCTCCTTGGCATAGGTGAGGGGGGAAGGATCTGTGACTCAGCCCTTCCCACCCCCAGGTATAGGAAGTAACAGTTTAGTATATAGATGTAGCTAGGAGTTAGTATGTGTTAGCCGGCCTGTGCACAGCTCTGCAGAGAGCCAGAATTTAGTTACAGGACCAAGGAACCAAAGCTATCATTGGATTGTGACTTCTGTGGACTTATTGTTATTACGGTTGATGTGACCGCCGCCGGCTACTAACTTTGTGGATTACAATAAATTGCTGTTGTCTCCCGACCTCTTGCGTCCCTGTTGATTCAAAAGACCATCCGGAGGAAGACGTATACCTTTGCTCCGTGACAACTGGTTGGCAGCGGTGGGATCAACAGCTGATAGCGAGATGGACTACAGCAGCCCAGCGATTAATGGAGCCACAACCTCAGAATACAGGAACTGGACTATGGCAAGTCTACAAGTAAGGGCCCGGGAACTAAACCTGAGTTACCAGGGAAGAACGAAAGAGCAACTGATCGAGGCACTGGAGGAGATGACCCTGCAAAGCGACCATGAGGAGGGCTGCCCCCAGGAGACAGTAGAGATACAGGAGTGGCAGGTACAGACCCAAAAGAGCAGATGGGTTGTTTTGTATGAGGAGGAATTGGCAGTGCTGGGGCTAGGAGCAACTGCAGAGCAAAGGAGTAGAGCATTACAGAGGGCTCAGGAAACGGAGAAGGAGGAACAGAGAATGGCGCATGAAAAGGAAAGAATGGCGCATGAAATGCGAATGGCTGAGATAACTATGAGGAATTATAATCAAACGTCGACCCCCAGCCCAACAGTGAGAGAACCACCATATGTCTCCCATAAACACTTCAAGACCTTTGATGAAGCGGCTGGGGATGTTGATGGATATTTTCAGGACTTCGAACACCAGTGCCACCTGATGGAAGTCCCAGAGAAGGATTGGGTCCGGTATCTGGTGGGGCACCTACGAGATGGGGCTGCGGAAGCTCTCAGAGCCATGGACCCTAGTGATCAGCGGGACTATGAGGCCATTAAAAGAGCGGTGCAGAAGTATTATGCAGTCACTCCAGAGACCTACCGAGTTCAGTTCCGCTCTTTGTCTTACAATGGGGGAAGCTCCTTCCACATGTTCGCCCACAAGTTGAAGCAAGCATGCAAGCGCTAGCTAGAAGGAGAGGAGGCTGTCACAGTCGATAAGATCCTCCAAGTCATACTTAAGGAACAGTTCTTTTCCCAGTGCCCCGCTGAGATCCGTGAGTGGGTGCTGGAACGGAACCCAGCCACAGTTGAGCAAGCTGCTTCTCTTGCAGATGAGGGCCTGACCATCAAGCCGCAGTGGAAGAGGTTGTTTGCAGAGGAGCGGAAAACTACCACAGTCCGCCAGACACCCTTCAGCCAGCCAACCACCTTTCGTGCCCGGCCTCAGGATTACAATTCCCCCTCTACCCCTGCCCCAGCCCATCGGCCTCCAGCTATGAACAACCCTGTCCCTAGACAACGACCTACTGGAAGAATGCTAGAGCGCAGATGTTTTGGGTGCGGGCGGCCTGGACATTTGCAAGCTAGTTGCCCTGTTAACATGGGGGCACGGGCCACCGTGGCATCCCGGCCTATTCACTACCTGGGAACCACTCCTAGGACAGAAAGTTTGGCCCCATTTCCAGATGACTCCATGAATGACACATCTGTTCCACCTCCAGGGGTCTATGGGATTCAGCCTTCCGCCACACATCCCGCAAACCTTCAGAGGAAGCACTTGCAGGAGGTCCTACTGGATGGCCGAACAGTTGTTGGATTCCGGGACTCGGGAGCTTTCCTAACGGTAGCGGACCCCCGAGTTGTGCGACCCGAGGCCCTAGAGGAGGGTCCTGGCATTTCTATCAAGTTGGCAGGGGGTACTCAAAGACGTATTCCTAAAGCTACCGTGGAACTCGACTATGGTTATGGACCAAAACGATGCACAATTGGTGTGATGAGCGGGCTGCCGGCCGATGTTCTGTTAGGCAACGATGTTGGAAATCTACAGTGCCACTTTGTGGGAGCAGTGACCCGAAGCCAAGCTCAGGGAGAAGCCAACATGGATCCACCGGATTTTCTGCCAGATGCCAGCCCTTCAAACCTACAACTTTACCATTCAGTACCGCCGAGGGAACCAACACCAGAACACAGATGGGTTATCCCGGCAGGAGGAAATATGAGCTATAGAGACTGATGTGCATTCCCCAATTTACCTGTGTAGGCCAATTGTGTCATGCACATGTTTTGAGAGGGGGAGGGGTTGTCACGGGATGGTTAGAGTCTATACTATAGGCAATGTGTAATATATATTTCATGTGGAATGTATTCTCTAACCTGTTGTAAACATCAGTGTGTAGTTGGCTGATTCGGGTCTAGTGTGTTAGCACATTGTATGCAAATCCCTCTAACTAGTGAGGATCAGTGAGGACAATGGGTGGAGATAATCTGGTCTCCAAGAAGATGTTGGACTGTGCATTGTTCAAAAGAGACAGGGAGTCTGCTCTCCTTGGCATAGGTGAGGGGGGAAGGATCTGTGACTCAGCCCTTCCCACCCCCAGGTATAGGAAGTAACAGTTTAGTATATAGATGTAGCTAGGAGTTAGTATGTGTTAGCCGGCCTGTGCACAGCTCTGCAGAGAGCCAGAATTTAGTTACAGGACCAAGGAACCAAAGCTATCATTGGATTGTGACTTCTGTGGACTTATTGTTATTACGGTTGATGTGACCGCCGCCGGCTACTAACTTTGTGGATTACAATAAATTGCTGTTGTCTCCCGACCTCTTGCGTCCCTGTTGATTCAAAAGACCATCCGGAGGAAGACGTATACCTTTGCTCCGTGACAAAGGCCAAGCATGAAGAGATACAATAAAGTTGTTGAATAGAGATGAGCGAACAGTGTTCTATCGAACACATGTTCGATCGGATATCAGGGTGTTCGCCATGTTCGAATCGAATCGAACACCGCGTGGTAAAGTGCGCCAAAATTCGATTCCCCTCCCACCTTCCCTGGCGCCTTTTTTGCACCAATAACAGCGCAGGGGAGGTGGGACAGGAACTACGACACCGGGGGCATTGAAAAAAATTGGAAAAAGTCATTGGCTGCCGAAATCAGGTGACCTCCATTTTAGACGAATAGTGGATTTCAAATCCGGGTCATATGAGAATGTGAACTTTGTGACTATGAGACAGGGATAGCTGTACAGGCAGGGATAGCTAGGGATAACCTTTATTTAGGGGGGAATGTTATTAAAAATAACTTTTTGGGGCTCTATCGGGTGTGTAATTGTGATTTTTGTGAGATAAACTTTTTCCCATAGGGATGCATTGGCCAGCGCTGATTGGCCGAATTCCGTACTCTGGCCAATCAGTGCTGGCCAATGCATTCTATTAGCTTGATGAAGCAGAGTGTGCACAAGGGTTCAAGCGCACCCTCGGCTCTGATGTAGCAGAGCCGAGGCTGCACAAGGGTTCAAGCGCACCCTCGGCTCTGATGTAGGAGAGCCGAGGGTGCACTTGAACCCTTGTGCACCCTCAGCTCTGCTACATCAGAGCCGAGGGTGCGCTTGAACCCTTGTGCACACTCTGCTTCATCAAGCTAATAGAATGCATTGGCCAGCGCTGATTGGCCAATGTATTCTATTAGCCTGATGAAGTAGAGCTGAATGTGTGTGCTAAGCACACACATTCAGCTCTACTTCATCGGGCTAATAGAATGCATTGGCCAGCGCTGATTGGCCAGAGTACGGAACTCGACCAATCAGCGCTGGCTCTGCTGGAGGAGGCGGAGTCTAAGATCGCTCCACACCAGTCTCCATTCAGGTCCGACCTTAGACTCCGCCTCCTCCAGCAGAGCCAGCGCTGATTGGCCGAATTCCGTACTCTGGCCAATCAGCACTGGCTAATGCATTGTATTGGCGTGATGAAGCAGTGCTGAATGTGTGTGCTTAGCACACACATTCAGCTCTACTTCATCGGGCTAATAGAATGCATTGGCCAGCGCTGATTGGCCGAATTCCGTACTCTGGCCAATCAGCACTGGCTAATGCATTGTATTGGCGTGATGAAGCAGTGCTGAATGAGTGTGCTTAGCACACACATTCAGCTCTACTTCATCGGGCTAATAGAATGCATTGGCCAATCAGCGCTGGCCAATGCATTCTATTAGCGTGAACTGAGTTTGCACAGGGGTTCTAGTGCACCCTCGGCTCTGCTACATCAGATTGCTACATCTGATGTAGCAGTGCCGAGTGTGCATCAGATGTGTAGTTGAGCAAAACTGACTCAGCACTGCTAAGTCTCTGCATTCGCATAGGAATGCATTGGCCAGCCTTCGGCCAATCAGCGCTGGCTCTGCCGGAGGAGGCGGAGTCTAAGGTCGGACCTGAATGGAGACTGGTGTGGAGCGATCTTAGACTCCGCCTCCTCCAGCAGAGCCAGCGCTGATTGGTCGAGTTCCGTACTCTGGCCAATCAGCACTGGCCAATGCATTTCTATGGGGAAAAGTTAGCTTGCGAAAATCGCAAACTGACAGGGATTTCCATGAAATAAAGTGACTTTTATGCCCCCAGACATGCTTCCCCTGCTGTCCCAGTGTCATTCCAGGGTGTTGGTATCATTTCCTGGGGTGTCATAGTGGACTTGGTGACCCTCCAGACACGAATTTGGGTTTCCCCCTTAACGAGTTTATGTTCCCCATAGACTATAATGGGGTTCGAAACCCATTCGAACACTCGAACAGTGAGCGGCTGTTCGAATCGAATTTCGAACCTCGAACATTTTAGTGTTCGCTCATCTCTATTGTTGAACACAATTCTTGTGGAATTTGCTTCATGGTTCCAAGGGAAAAAGGGAAATACATCTATAAGACACCACAAATATTGAAGGATATATATATATATATATATATATATATATATATATATATATATATATATATATATATATATATATACACATTGGATTTCAAAACCTCACTGCCTAAATTTTATCAATATTATTTTCCTGACATTTTGTATTTATGAGCATTTTATTTCTTTTGATTTTTTTTTTTTTTTATTTCAAACTCTGCCTAGTAAAGACATTTCATTTTAAAGATATGTCATAGATATCTGAGTACAGGTGTACCACACATTTTTTTTCCCTGTGAGGTGACCACATCCAAGCAAGGAATGAAAGAAGAGATGTGTACAACTCTCTCTCCTTGGCCGCTGGTCAACTCACCAGTTTGGTCAGGTGAACTTAGTTATGGAGAAGGGTGCCAATCCTTGGATACATGCAGGGGCATAGCCACCGGGCTGCAGAGAAAATTACTGCTACTGGGCCCTGGACCCTGAGGGGCCCTCAAAGGTCTTTCTGGTGTATAAAATATATTGCATTCCAATATGCACAAGGCAGGTGTGCATATTTTTTATTGGGGCTCAATTATGCCTTTGGATACAAGTATGTCTTATTCTATGTTTATGCTGATAATAAACCTTCAGCCTTCAAACCTATATATGATAACTGACATTGGTAATGCCCCCTGTCTTCTGACTGTATTACTGCAATATTCCGGATTGTAAAGGGCTTATTGCCAATAATAAGAATAAGACAATGACTATGTTTGCAATTCCACTAAGCAAGATGTAAATCGCTGTTGCTATATGTTTGAATCTGGTGAATCCCCTCTACTAGCTCTATAGATACAAAGTATAGATCTTTGGAATATACAGATTATATATGACTATATATCCTATATGATTGTAGTTGCAGGCATAAAGTAAAGTGATCCCAAACTAATACCTCATTTGATAGAATTGTATCTGCACATATATGATAATCTCATGTATTTCATCAAGGGCAAACATATAGGAAACATTTTCTTGGTTATAGTAAAAGTTATCACCACAATAGGTATTAAGAGTTTCATCTACAAAGAAGAAATAAAATACATGACTGGTCTGTCCCACCGCTAGAGTGATCAAGGACCTTATGGCATCCAGACCACAGTATAATATGTGACATTAATAGCTAGGACCAGGATTATACCACATTTTGGGAACGCAAAATCTTGATGGATAAATCTAATTTGCCCATAGGCTATCATTAGGCAAATATATGAGTAAAGGGTATTCTATTTGCCTATATACCGCTAGTACAGCATACTGTATGTCAGTATATTGTTGTCTCAACTATAAGTTTTCCCATGGATACCAAGCATCTCCTATCCATAGACTGAGTGTCAAATAACTGAAGGTTCAACCATTGGGATTCCCAGTGGTCATGAATAATGGGGTTCTTTAATGCCCCATATGATTCGAGGGACTTCCAAGACAGTGATCTCTCTTGTGATCATAAGAGTTCCCAGAGATCTGATCCCTGGCAGTCAGACATGCATTTTATTAGTGGAAAAGCATTTTAGTCATAGTAGTATGCAACGCTATAAATATATTGATGCATACAGTATATCTAGAGCATATATTTCAAGCATTCCCAATGAACATCATCTCCAAATCATCTTTGAATCTAAACTTACAGGAAGATTCCCATCTTATAAAGGGATATCATATCACTAAGATGTCCCATCACTTCATGATCTGTAGGTATCCAACCTCTGGGCCCTGCACTGATCCTGAGAAGCAAAGGGGCACATTGCTGACAGTTTCCCTTTACTGCTTTTTCTGCAGTGGTGCCCAGCCTATGACTATGCAGAGAATTGCAGTGAGACCCCATTCAAGTGGTGGCTAAGAACACTGCGCTATAAGGAAAACTTAGAAGAAAAAACTTGCTCAGTGGTCTAGTGGTTGCAGAGGACCTTCTCCTACCAGCTATAAAGTGACAGCGTATCCTACTGATACTCTATCACTTTATAAGATAAAAATGTCCTTTAAATATTGTTTATATATTGTTACCAATCTCAGGCAAGACTAGCAGGGTAGCAGATCTAACAATGGGGCCCACAACTAAGGGGGCTCATTCCCAGTGAGACCTGGCTATTAGGAAAAGTAGTGGAAAACTGAAAGCACCTCCATCATAATACCTGCATGTGACATTATTAGAATTATCTTCTTCACATGCTGTGATATCACAGTGTACACAGTCATCTTTTTCTGGTGCATGATATCATAGTGGGCATTATCCCTGTACTGTGACATCACTGTGTTTGTTATCCCTGTACTGTGACATCACTGTGTGTATTATCCCTATACTGTGACATCACTGTGTGTATTATCCATGTACTGTGACATCACTGTGTTTGTTATACCTGTACTGTGACATCACTGTGTTTGTTAGTTTGTTATCCATGTACTGTGACTTCATTGTGTTTGTTATCCCTGTACTGTGACATCACTGTATATATTATCCCTGTACTGTGACATCACTGTGTTTGTTATCCCTGTACTGTGACATCACTGTGTGTATTATCCCTGTACTGTGACATCACTGTGTGTATTATCTCTGTACTGTGACATCACTGTGTATATTATCCCTGTACTGTGACATCACTGTGTGTATTATCCCTGTACTGTGACATCACTGTGTGTATTATCTCTGTACTGTGACATCACTGTGTTTGTTATACCTGTACTGTGACATCACTGTGTTTGTTAGTTTGTTATCCATGTACTGTGACTTCATTGTGTTTGTTATCCCTGTACTGTGACATCACTGTATATATTATCCCTGTACTGTGACATCACTGTGTTTGTT